>NC_062561.1:4656875-4965833 GCF_022837055.1 Prionailurus viverrinus
ACAGTGATTTTTGTATCCTGCAACCTTACTAAATTCATTTATCAGTTCTAGTATTTTCTTGGTGGAGTCTAGAGTTTTCTATATATAGTATCATGTCACCTGCAAACAGTGAAGGTTTTACTTCTTCCTTACCAGCTTGAATACCTTTTGTTCATTTTCCTTTTCTGATTGCTGTGGCTGGGACTTCTAGTATGATATTAAATAAAAGTAGTGACAGTGGGCATCCTTGTCTTCTTCCTTACCTTAAGGGAAAAGCTCTCGGTTTTTCACCACTGAGTATGATGTTAGCTGTAAATTTTTCATATATGGCCTTTATTATGTTGAGAAATGTTCCCTCTAAACCTACTTTGTTGAAGGTTTTTTACCATGCATGGATGCTGTACTTTGTCAAATACTTTTTTCTAAATCTATTGAAATGGTCATCTATTTTTTATCCTTTCTCTTACTGATGTGATGTATCATGTTGAGTGATTTGCAAATACTGAACCATCCTTGCATAAATCCCACTTGATCATGGTGAATGATTTTTTTTTTTTTCAACGTTTATTTATTTTTGGGACAGAGAGAGATAGAACATGAACGGGGGAGGGGCAGAGAGAGAGGGAGACACAGAATCGGAAACAGGTTCCAGGCTCTGAGCCATCAGCCCAGAGCCCGATGCGGGGCTCGAACTCACGGACCGCGAGATCGTGACCTGGCTGAAGTCGGACGCTTAACCGACTGCGCCACCCAGGCGCCCCGTGAATGATTTTTTTAATGTATTGTTAGATTTGGTTTGGTAATATTAGGTTGACGATTTATGCATCTATGTTCATCAGAGATACTGACCTGTAGTTTTCTTTTTTTGTAGTGTCTTTATCTGGTTTCGGTATCAGGATAATGCAGGCCTCATAGAATAAATTTGGAAACTTACCATCCTCTTCTTTTTCTTGGAATAGTTTGAGAAGAATAGGTATTAACTCCTCTTTAAATGGGAAAATTCAACCATCTGGCCTGGAGTTTTGTTTGTCGGGAATTTTTTTTTATTATTACTGAGTCAATTTCTTTGCTGGTAATTGGTTTGTTTCTCCATCCCCTCGCTTTCAACCTGCATGTGTCTTTAAGTCTAAAATGAGTCTCTGGTATGCAGCATGTAGATGGGTCTTGGGTTTTTTTATCCATCACCCTATGTGTTTTCCTTGGAGAGTTTAGTCCATTTCCATTCAATGTCATTATCGATAGGTATGTATTGGTTGCTATAGTTACTTGTTTTATGGTGGTTTTTGTAGTTCTTCTCTATTCTTTTCTTTGAGCTCTTCTCACAATAGGTTGGCTTTCCTTAATGATATATTTTGATCCTTTCTCTTTATTTTTTTCAGATTACTGGTTTTTGATTTGTTGTTATCATTAGGTTTATGTGTAATACTTTCTGCTTATAGTAGTCTATATTAAGTTGATAGTGGCTTATGTTTGAACCCGTTCTTTATTCCTCTCCCCACCATGATTTAGGTATATGGTATCATACTGCATGTCCTTTTATCTTGTGAGTCTCTTGATTGATTTCTACATATATGTATATTTTTACAGGTTTTGTGCTTCTTACTTTTCTTACTCTTACTTAGGTTTTTCCTTTCCACTCAAAGAGTCCCCTTTAACATTTCTTGTAGGGCTGGTTTCATAGCCATCAATTCTTTTTTTTTGTTTGTTTGTTTGTCTGAGAAGCTCTTTATCTCTCTTTCAATTCTGAATAGTACCCTTGCTGAATAGAGTATTTTTGGCTGCAGATTTTTTCCTTTCATCATTTTGAATATATCATGCTACTCCCTCTGTCCTGCAAAGTTTCGCTGAAAAAATCAGCTAATAGCCTTATGGGGTTTCCCTTGTATGTAACTGTTTTCTTTCTCTTGCTGCTTTTAAAATTCTTTATCACTACTTTTTGCCATTTTAATTACTATGTGTCTTGGTACGGACCTCCGTGGGTTAATTTTGTTGGGGGATCTCTGTGCCTCCTAGATAGACCTGAATTTCTGTTTCCTTCCCCAGATTCAGGAAATTTTCAGCCATTATTTCTTCAAATGAAGTTTTGCCCCCTGTTCTCTCTCTTCTCCTTTTGGGATCCCTATAATGGGAATGTAATTATGCTTGATGGTGTTGCTGTGTTCCCTATGTCTATTCTCATTTTGCATAATGTTTTTCTCTCTCAGCTGCTCAGCTTGATTACTTTCCACTACTCTGTCCACCAGATTGCTGATTTGTTCTTCTGCTTCCTCTAGTCTGCTATTTATTCCATCAAGTGTATTTTCAATTTCATTTAATGTGTTTTTTTGTCTACTTATTAAGGGTCCCCCTGATGTTCTCCACTCTTTTCTCAAGTCCAGTGAGTATCTTTCTGATCATTACTTTAAATTCTCCATCAGGCATATTACTTATCTCTGTTTTGCTTAGGTCTCTTGCTATGATTTTGTCCCATTCTTTTATTTGGGACATATCCCTCTGTCTCCTCATTTTGTCTAACTCTCTGTGTCTGTCTCTGTGTGTTAGGAAAGTCAGCTACATCTTCTGCTCTGGAAAGTAATGGCCTTATGAAGAAGAGGTCCTGTAGTGCCCTGCATGCAGTATCCCCCGTTTACCAGAACCTGGCACTTCAGCGATGTCTCCTATGCATGTTGCTTCTGTGCACTCTGGTACTGTGGCTGCTTTTTCCTTTAGTCCAGCATCTGAAGTGGCTTTCTTTCCCTATTCTGGACAGTGTTTGGTCCCTGTGGTGTAGTGGACCAGTCTGGGGTCATTTTGAGCTTAAGTCAAACCAGGCATTTGTCAGAGATGCAGTAGCACCAAACTGTAGGGTGCTTTCCCTCTGTTGGTGGGTGGGTCTGGTAATCAGACCTGCCCCTAGCCCACTGCTGGGCCTCCATCTGACTCTGGTGTCTGGTAATCTTCTCCTCTCCCTGAGGCAGGAGTCACTTTGGAGTGGTCCTGGCCTGTATCAGGGCTGCTTGCAAACTGCCAGGCTTGTGGCCCTGGTTTCGATGGGCTCCAGCCAAGAGCATATTGGAGGCAGCAGATTCACAACATGTGCAGGGGCAGGACAAGCAGTTTTAGCAGGACAGGGACTGAGGCCAGCCTGGCTGGAGGGAGCAAATCCAGGACAGAGCTCAGTGTTGGTTTCAGCAGGTGGCTATAGTGTGTTTTGCTGGACGGTTGGGGAGGGAAATGGTGCCTGCCAGCTTTTTTGCTCCTGGAGAAGTCCCCGAGCTACTCTGAGATTAGTAAATAACTCTTCCTCCTGTGAGCTGTAGGTGTTTTTCTAACTGCTGCTTCTACGCTGTATCTCTGGGGGCTGTTTCTTGTGCAGTCTCTGTAATGGTGGGAACTCAGTTTCCTCTTGCCCTCCCAGGTCTCCCAGAGCCTGGCCCTGTGAGTTTTAAAATTCTGGGTTTTAAGTTCCATTCGTTCTAAGAACTCACAAAATTTGGCCCATCTGGTTTTCAAAGCCAAATGCTAAGGGGATTCGTCTTCCCTCTGCAGGCTGCCCAGTGTGAGCGTCTATTTCTTTTCCCTCTCTGTGCCCACTGCTCCGTCCCTCCTATGGATGGTCCCGCAAGTCTGTTTTGTGCCCACTGTGTCTCTGCCCTTCCTACCCTCTTCGATGTGACCTTTTCTTTACCTTTAGTTATGGAGCCTGTTCCGCCAGGCTTCAGGTCCTTTCTGGGTTATTTACATCTGTGTGTGTGTCTAGTTTATATGTGAGCTCACCGTCTTCCTTTTCCACCAGCCTCCCACAACTCAAAATGTTTTTTATGAAACCCTGGCAGACACAGAACTTTCAGGTATACAAATGAATATTTACATTCTCTCCAAATATATTGGTTGTGAATGATTAAGTGTTCTTGTTATTCCTGCCATTATTATTGTCTGCTGCCTGATCACTTCACGCCAGGCACTGTGTTGTGTATGTCATCATTAAAACCACACTAGGTAAACTTTACTATTATCTTCATTTTATGAATGGGGAAACTAAGGCACAGAGAGGACCCCACCCCCCACCCCCCAGGTCCTCAGCTGCATGTGTTTGGCAGAGCGAGGGTTCAAGTCAAGGTGTTTCACTTTCAGAGCCCCAGCATACCCAGTATGGACATCCTGCAGCTCCCCTCTGCTGAAGGACCCCTCACCACATCCACAGCATAGACACTGCCTACCGCAGCAGGAGGCACCCAGAATCTGGGGACCATGACCTGGCTTCCGTTTCCAGAACTTTGGGACTTGAGGTTTGTCCCTTAACCTGTGTGAACTGCAATGTCAACATCTGTGAAACAGTGAGAATTCTCTCTTCCCAGGATTACTGACAGAATAGATTAAAATATGTGAAAGCCCAGACAAGAGCTTGTCAGTTCTTTAGTGTGTACATGGGAGTGGGGAGGGGGTGAGGTCAAGATGGTTAATTTCATGTGTCAATTTGGCTGGGCCATGGTGTCCAGCTGTTTGGTTAGACACCAGTCTCCATATGGCCTTGATGGTCTTTTTAAGATTAAATCAGGAGACTTTGAATAAAGCGGATTATTCTCCATAATGTGGGTGGGCCTCATCCAATCAAAAGTATTAAAAGCAAAGATTGAAGTTTCTGGAGGAAGAAGGAATTGGGTCTCAAGACTGCAACATAGAAGCCTTGCCTTAGTTCCCAGCCTGCCAGCCTGCCCCACACACTTTGGACCAGCCAGTCCCCATTACCACATGAGTGGTTCCTTCTTTCTGTCTCTGTCTGCCTGTCTCTATTTCTATTTCTATATCTATATCTTATTCTGTTTCTCCGGAGAATCCCAATGAATACAGGGGTGGAAGGCAAGTCTGGAAAGTCTTCAAAAAGGAAATCCTGCCCGAACCGAGTCCCACGGAAGAGTAAAAATGTACCAGTCAGAGACACCAGATAGGATTTGAATGCTCCGGATGCTAAATGAAGACAGCTAAAATGTAACCAAGGCAGTAATCTGCTCTCTAGCTGACGGGCAGGAAGTGAGTTCTGTAGCATACCAACCAAGGGATGTGCGGGAGCCAGGGGGTGTGCCTGGGGCTGGAGAGGGGAGGGAATGTGGGCTGTTCAGGGAGGCTGAAGCTGTGGTAGAAGAGAGAGGAGGAGATGGAAAGCCTTGTAGAGCTGAGGCAGCTCAGCAAAGGAAGGGCCTGGAACTTCTCAAAGCCTATGCTTCTATTCACTGGCCATTTTCTGACATGACCTCCTGACCATTCGTCTAACCTGAAATCTCAGCCTTACCTGGGGCCATACTCCTCTTCGGGAGTGCTCCCCATGCCTGTGACCTACTTCTGGCGGTCCCTCTGCCTGGAAAGCCAGCTCTGCAGTTCTCCACGTGGCAATTTAAAGCTAGTCTTTCTTCATGGCTCAGTTCACACGCTACATCCCACCCTTCCACATACTTAATTCCTTCAGGACTAAGTATCTCCTCATCTCTCTCCCACGGTTATTTTATTTTTTAGTTTTTAAAGTTTTTATTTAGTTAGTTTGAGAGAGAGAGGGAGAGAGCACACGTGCAAGTGCATGTGCATGAGTGGAGGAGAGAGAGGAGAGGGAGAATCCCAAGCAGGCTCCACGACCAGCAAGGAGCCCGACCTGGGGCTTGATCCCATGACCGTAAGATGGCAAAACCAAGTGTCGGAGGCTTAACCAACTGAGCCACCCAGGCGCCCCTCCATAGTTCTTTTAGGATTATGTGTTTATCTTCATCATCAGCCTGCAAGCTTCTTCAGTTCCTGGTGCCTAGTATCATGGTCTGTATTCAGTAGGTATTCAGTAAGCATTCATTGAATTAAAGATTGCCTTGGATTGGGGAGATCTTGAAGCAACAATATCCATCTTCACATGGCTGATAAATGGCTGAATTGAGATTCAAATCCAAGTTTTTAGCTTTATTTCAGGAGGCTTCCTTATACCACAGCTGACAGACATACCAGCAGTGCGGGGCACCCACGGGACTATCCCCGATCCCTGTGTAGTGACAGCGGTAGAACATTCACAACCATCTGAGACAAACAGGGACCATCTATTTCAAGTGCAACAGTAGCCAAATTTAGACCCCAAACTTTCACTGACTGAGAAAGAAGGTCCAGGAGCAGAAGACAGGCAAAATGTCAGAATGTTTCTCAAACTCCTCCCACAACCCAGAGCGAGAAAAGTACTTCACATTATAATCCAGTAAACACCTTCAGGAACACAGACACCCGGAGAAGACATTTACAAACAATGCTGACCCTTAGCTCGAGCAACCACTCTGATATTCTTTATTCTGTCTGCTGTTGTCTTCTTGGGTTCTGGGAGACTCGCTAAGGGGTGACTCCTCTAGTCGGATACACTCTAGCGATCTGATCCGATCCGATCCGATCTGTAATGTGAAAACCACAACAGGGCAAGGATGTGACATCCCGTCCCTCTGGTGCTTTTCTTTCTTCTCCCTTTTCAGCCCACTCTCTTCCTCCTTGGTGCAGAGACGGTCGGTTTCGGCTAGCGGTCCTCTTCGTCTGCCTTCCTAACAATTAGGTATTGTTCCCCTTTCTCTGGCAAGTTCTACTTGTAACTTTAAGTTACAGGACATATTATTTGTATGATAACACTGACATTATATGTTCTATGTCATATAATTAAAAAACCAAAAAGGAGGCTCTTTTTCTCTGCTGTTTTAATATTTCCATAAAGCAGAAAGCCCAAGAACTCAATTTTGGTGATTGTTCAGGCCTAACTGTGCAGAGGACTGGACTGATAGCTCTCTTGGGCCCTCGGGATTGTGAGCTTTCACCGAAATCCTGGACTCCTTTGTGGGTCTCTGAGCCCCTTACTTCCTGAGTCACAAATGATTTTACCAAGTGGTCAAATACGGCATTCAAGCGTTCATCCTCCTTCGTCTTTGTAGACGGAGTTTACATTCCCGCAAGACTAGTCAGCACCACTGAATCACACAGTCCTCTGCGGTGCACCGAGAGCCTTTCTTTATGGTAGAGACACTCCTGGAAACCATGAATACTAAACCAGCAGCTCTACCCAAACTGACAGCAACTGCTGTGACCCTCCTTCCTGCCATCCACCCCTCCCTGGCCTCCACGAACTTTCCAGATCTCTCCGTATGCACACTCACATTAGAACAGAGCATCACGTTCTCGTTTTTTACTTATCTAATTTGTTCGGTGGTCGGTCGAGCCCTCGTACGAAGTAGACAGGTGTGGGCACAGGAGAAGGGCTGAGCCAACCGCCTACAGAGCTCAACTCTGCAACTGCGTTCCCTCTCTGGTTTGCAGCCTCTGCTGGGTCCTGTGACAGATGATGGCGTTTTGAACCCCTGTGAGGTAAGGTCCAGGTGCTTGGATTCGGTGGCTCATGTCAGCGACTCCTCCAGGAGCCCTGGCGGCCGGCGTTACGGAGGAGAAAGCCGGGCTTGGTTACATTTCTAAGGTTGCCAGGTAGTTAATAAGCGGCATAGCACACAGCTGCACCCCAGCTTATTTCCTTTCGCTTCTATAAGCCTTTCCGCTCTGGCGTGACACAGACGTGCATTTCTGAACGAACACCTCCCTTGCTCTCTTCAACTGTGCACAAAAGATGGCAGGGTTCGAAGGAGAAGCAGGGCTGAGGCAGACCACTCAGACCCTTGCAACTTTCTCACCAGAGCCCTAAGGAAATAGTAGCGACCCTAGTAAAAGGACTGATACAGTGAAAACGGCAAGGTAGGTTCCTAGTAAAGAAAACAGAGGACTTCATCTTTACACATGGGGGAGAATGAAAACATATCTTACCCCCAGGTTCATAGCAGCGTCATTCACAGTAGCCAAGAGGTGGAGGCAACCCAAGTGTCCCCTGTGATATATTCATACAATGGAGTATCCTTCAGCCTTAAAATGTAAGAACATGCTGACACGGGCTACGACACGGAGGGGCGTTGAGGACATCTTGCTAAGTGAAATAGATGGTCACAGAAGATCAAATACTGTACTATTCCCACTTATATGAGCTACAGTAGTCAAAATCATTTTTTTATTATTAAAAAAATTTTTTTATGTTTATTTATTTTTGAGAGAGAGACAGACAGAGTGCGAGCAGGGGAGGGGCAGAGAGAGAGGGAGACACAGAATCCGAAGCAGGCTCCAGGCTCTGAGCTGCCAGCAAAGAGCCCAACGCGGGGCTTGAACCCACAAACCACAAGATCATGACCTGAGCCGAAGTCAGACGCTCAACCGATTGAGCCCCCCAGGCGCCCCCTACAGTAGTCAAAACCATAGAGACACAAAGGAGAATGGTATTTTCCAGGGACTGGACACAGGAGCAAAGGGGAATTATTGTCTAATGAATATGGGGTTTTGGTTTTGCAGGATGAAAGGGTTCTGGTGAGGTGGGTGGGGGTGAAGGCTGGACAACAATGTGAATGTACTTGAAGCCACTGAACTGGTCGCTTGAAAATGATCAAGATGGTAAACTTTATCTTCCGGGTATTTTAGTCCGATTTAAAGAAATGGGTAGCTCCACGGAAGGGGCGGAAGGGTCGACACCGATGAGTTACGGGGACAAGGGCAAAAGGCACACAGATTGAAAGAACTGAGCACAGAAGAAGTCGATGAAGGAGGCTGTGGAGCAGGCATGTGGCCCTCACGGGGCTGCTGCTCTTGGAGGCACCAGACCCTAGCCTTCTGGAATCTCCATGAACTGGGACAACTTCTGCGTCATATTAACATTCTTTCCCTGTTTGCCAGTTGCACTGAGCTACACCACTTTACAGAAACACAGCATCTTCCAGAGCAGACCATACTACGCCGTCATGACCAAGTTGCTCAATCAAGCCATGGTTCCACCTCCGTCGGGCTGCCTCGGGCTCAGTCTACTAGAAATGCCACACATCAAGGCATCGACCCCCCATGCCCATTAAGCAGACTAGTCTTCCTGAAGCACACTTTTTACTTTACATGGGAAAACATTACACTCTTCGTGGTAAAAACATCATCTTACACATCAGGAACCACCAACCCCCAAAATGTGTGGTATTACAGCCTCTAGAAAATAACACGCTCACCCAGAGGCCTCTAGGGAAAAGAGTCTATTGAGAGCGATCAAGAACCACCAAAGTTTCCCTCCCTTTATTTCCATGTGGAACACATAGTTTTTCTAGGAAGAAAGCATTTTATGTCTGAACAAGGTCTCTTAAAGGAGGAACTAGCACAGGGGCGCCTGGGTGGCTCAGTCGGTTGAGCATCCGACTTCAGCTCAGGTCATGATCTCGTGGTTTGTGAGTTCGAGCCCTGCGACGGGCTCTGTGCTGACAGCTCAGAGCCTGGAGTCTGCTTCAGGTTCTGTGTCTCCCTCTCTCTCCCCCCCTCCCCCGCTCATGCTGGGTCTCTGTCTCTCAAAAATAAATAAATGTAAAAAAATAATGATAAAAAAGGGAGGAAATAGCACAAACAGTCAAAATTAGGGGGAATGTTAAACAAACACCAGCCCATTGGTGGGATGGCTACGCTACGGTGTTGTAGAGGGCACGGGGACCGTTAGCACATTGCCAACCACAGTGGAAAAGGCTCTAGATACAAGGGGATATGCTAACTGAATGTATAACATAACCACGGCATTTTAAAAATGCCCAGGGGCATTTAAAGAAAATTACTGGCAACTGAAAGAAAATTCTTGGCAATTTAAAAAATTTCTGTACTTTCTATAATGACATCTAAGAGAACATTTTTTATAGCCTACATTCCTCTATGTCCACTCACACCAGTTTACGTGTTATTTCTTCTCTTATTAAGGCTATAGAGATAAAACTACGGACTACTTGGTTACGTATCTCCTTAGCAATTTTAGTTATCAGTGCTCATGTTTAAATTAAAAGCGACACTAACGAGCACAGGGATGCGTGGCTGGCATGAAGACAAGGGGCGTTGGTGGAATCGGATGATTCACCGTGTCGGGTTTAAAGGACCTGATGCTTCTGCCCACAATAGGAACGGCCTTGCTGCTGGGGCTGGAATGCGCATACTTAATTGGCTGGAATCCCTAGCCGTCATTTCTGAATTAGGACAGGCTTTGTCAGTGGGATCCGGGTAACCGAAGTCTGCTGCCTGAGGTTCCCCCTATCCTGAACCTCGTGTGGATAGTTACTGCCTAAAATACCATTAACCCACACGCTGCTCTCCTGCCCAATATGCCAAGACTCCCAGATCCACTCTTCCCCCCTCGCCTCCAAGGCTCTCCAGAAAGCGACCCCTCGCCACCCGTTCAGTCTCCTTCCTCCCATCCGCAATATCCTCTTCCTCAGCACCGCCAGCATAAGACCTTCTCTCCTCCAGGACCACGTAGCGTTCTCTCTCTTCCGTGAGGCCTTGGCCAATGCCGTCCACGAGGATTTTCCCTTCTTAGTCCCCCTCACACCTTCCTGGCCAGCGCCACCAAGTTGACATGTAGTGGCTCTCTAGTTTTTGTTCACGCACGTTTTTCTCCACCTGTGAGTGGAGCATCTTCCAGAAATATGGGTTGAGTCATCTTAGATACATTAAGTATCTACTCTCACTGCGTTATGCATTTTCCTTTTTGTATTCTTGACTACGTCACATAACAGGCAAAGCCACATTCTATTGGTCTTTAAAAGCACACAGTACTCTGGGGTTCCCAGGATGACTCAGTCAGTTAGGCGTCCGACTTCGGCTCAGCTCATGATCTCAGTTTGTGAGTTTGAGCCCCACGTCAGGCTCTGTGCTGACAGCTCAGAGCCTGGAGCCTGCTTCAGATTCTGTGTCTCCTTCTCTCTCTGCCCCTCCCCTACTTGTGGTCTGTCTCTGTCTCTCAAAAGCAAATGTTAAAAAAAAAAAAATAATAAAACACACAGTACTTTAACACCCTTTTCTTCAGCATGCACTGGCTTTCTTTTCACTTTCACTAGGCAACTCCTCCCCAGAATGTAACAAATCCCATCGAGGCTATTAATACCTTTCTTCTCCGACGTGTAAATTAAGGATTATAGGAAGTATCTATCTCCCAGTCTTTCTCTGTTCCTAGCACAAATCTAGCTATACAAATGCTGTTTTTCAGGTGCTGGCCTCTACCCTCTGACTCTTCTTCCTGGGCCCTGGCATTGCTTTCTCTACATCTCTTGACATTTCACTGGGCTTATGTCCTCTGTGTACTCAAATTAACCAAGAACACCGTAAGAGGAATGCTATAGTCAGCTTCTTGGGACTGCATTAGTCTTTGCCTCTGAAGGGACATGCTTTAAACATTGTCCAAAGACTGCAAAGTCCGTGTTGGGCTGGAATCCTCAAGCTATTTTACAATGCCATGGCTGTTACAGAGACAGCCCTACCTAATACCATTAAGAGAAGAAAAGAAATCTGATCACCACCTATTGTCCAGTTAGTCGGGATTTTGTGGCCATTGTAACAGATCAAATTCCTCCAAGGCAGTAGGATTGACACATTTTAATCAAGTAACCTATCCATGCCTTTCTACACTCTCTCTTCACGGGCATCACCAATACCCAAACTGGAGTCATGTCAGCATTGCCGTGAGCTGAGAAGAAGGTGACTGGCACAGGTCTCCTTTGACTTGCCTGGTTTTGAATAGTGGCCCATTGTGGCGAATGGCTGCACACTTAACGCTGCCTGTGTTTACACTGCCCCTTTCCTCTCCACTTTCTGCCACCTCATCCCAACCCAAAGGACACCCATCTCCTCATCTCCTGTGAGGTCACAGCTCTGTGAAAATGTCAGTCTAAAAGTGGGCAGGAATGAAGGCTCTCAGGAGAGGGGTCAGCACCTTAAGTCTGAAAGCGAGCTCCGGCCAGGAACTGGGAGACAAGGGCAGGGAGGCCAAGAGCCAGAAATCAGCTTGTCATCCATGGTCTAAACACTGCCACCAAAGGAGCCTGGAAGCGCGGTCTCTGTGCCTACACCCAGGGCCAGCCTGGGAACGGGGAACAGGATCTCAGCGGCAGCTGCAGCCGACCGGCGAGCCACATGCAGGTGCCAATGAGGGGCAGGACCACAGCCACCTACAGGGACCGGGGGACCTCCACCAGTGACTCAGCCATGCCGGAACAAAGCCTTCCTGGGCCGGCCCGGCACAGCTGGTGCCGTAAAGCAGCCGAACAGGATGGTCATCCTGCTGTGCCCAACCCTTGTCAAACAAGATGCCTTCCATGCAGCACCCAGCAGCGTACCTGGGGCTCGGTGCTGAGTCACATGGTTCACGTTCTGTACCCTTGTCCTTTTGGCTTAGGAGGTAGAGCTTACAGGCATTCTTTATTTGTCCATCTCGATGCGGGAAGAGGTTGGAGGAAGGTGGGTATTTGCTCTCTTCACCTCGGTATGATGTTCCCAAAGGATGGGAAACACGTGGCAAAATGGATCACGGAATCAGACCGATGTGGGTTCAGATCCTAACTCGCCCATGGACAGTCATATGACCAGAAGCAGGAGGCTCAATGTCTCTGGGAACCGAGTTTCTACTCTGCAAAGTAAGGATAATAATAATGGCCTCACAAGGTTAGGATTAGGGTCTCCTGGGATAGGGCACTCACGGCTCATGGATGACACAAGTCTGAGATTCAGTGAGAAGCTGCCTCCCCACCCCCACCCACCGTGTGCTAAGAGCCTTTTCTGGCGGAGCCTGGACCAGACATGACCTTATCTAATTTCAGGGCCACCACACGAAATAGGTATGATTGGGATGCCTGGTGGCTCAGTCGGTTGAGCGTCCAACTCTTGATCTCAGGTTCATGAGATTGAGCCCCACATCAGGCTCTGTGCAGAGCCTGCTTGGGTTCTCTCTCCGTCTCTCTCTGCCCCTCCCCGCCTCAATAAATTAATAAACGTTAAAAAAAAAAAAGAGGTATGATTATTCCCATCTTACGGGTGAGGAAATCAGATAAACAACTTACTTCAAGACATCTGGCCAGAGAGCAAAGCATTGAAGCTCCATGTTTCCGACCCCCATTTTAAGCCCTTCCTCCACTTTTGGGGGCCATTTCAGAACTTCTGGGACTGTCCCACTGCGAGATGTGGCACCGAGTTGCCAGAACATTTCTGAAAAGAGTAACCCCCCCGTGTTGGGTGTTCTATGCTTTCATCTGGTGGGGTGTTTTGAGCAAAGTGGGGGTGCCACTGGGACATCCCCACACTCAGGCAACACATCTCTCTTTATAATTGGCCTCACTGTTTGAAAGCCTGGGAAGAAAGACCACAACTTGGAAAACAACAGCTTTTTAAGTTTAGAAAACACGTTTTTTTTTTTTTTGTTTTTTTTTTCTGCCTTGGGTCATTCGTCTTTTAAAAATAGAACCCAGCACCAACTGATTCATAAGTGTAAGAGTATATTAATGATAGCACTGCCAGGTGCTGAGGATTGTTACCTACACAACAGTTCCGTTCTGATGCCTCCCCTCCTCTCCTCATTCCATCTACCACGTATTTGTTTTTTTGTCTTATTTTGCTTTTTAAATACTAGAGAACATGTGGAGAGGAAAAAGAGCAAGCAAGAAGGGGAAGGCAGAAAGGGCACCGTAGTATCCCTCCCAGATCTTTAGACACTTGCAACTGCCTAAAACATGAAGGACTTTCTAGACATTCTACTGCAGGTCCCAGTGACTCTCTACCTGGAGGTGTTCTCGGGTTTGGCATGGGCCAGAATACCAGAAAAAAAGTGTCCTGGGAGCAGCCCTCATGCGATGACAGCTAGGGGCTGCAGATTAAACGCCCCAGTCTTCTTCCCTCTCTTGCTGCCCTGCCACCAGATAAGTGACCTAGACTCAAATCGTGATCTCAGCGGCTTCTGGATGAGCCCAACCTAAGAAGCAGTTTGTAATCAGTCGAAGCCTGGGAACGGACTGCCAGCTGTCTCAGCAGCAAAAGGCCCCTGGTTGACGATGAATCTACTAACAGGGTAAAGAGAAAGCATGTCTGCTCCATCTTCTCCCCAATGTCCCCAGAGGCAGGGAAACGCACGGTCTTCGAAGGGGATCTTTCCATAGATCATGATTCCAAACTAAGTCCTTAAGGGATATATATGCCAAATCCCTAAGAAATACGGGGGGGGGGGGGGGGGGGGGAATATATATACACACACACACACACACACACACACACACACACACACATATACATGTATAAATATACATTTAGGGAGTAATTATCTTTTAAGGAGCAAATTCCCACACTCACACAAAACGTGAATGTGAAATTTTTTTTACAGATACTGAGAAGGGCGCAGTACCTTCTGTGGCATTTCTGCCCAAAATGCATACCCTCCGCCTAACATGAGGAAACATCAGAGAAATCCAAATTGAGGGGATAACTGGCTGGTGCCCTTTGAAAGTGTCAAGGTCATGAAAGACACAGAAAGACTGAAGAAGGGGAATGGTTTGGAGCAAACACTTTAGTTTGACAACTGAATGTAATGCGGGGTGTTGGATTGGATCCTCGACCAGAAAGAGGACATGAGTGGGAAAAATGGTAAATTCTGAATAAAGTCTGCAGGTTAGTAAAAACAGTGTTGAATCAATGTCAGTATCCCGGTTTGGGTCATCGTGCTGTGGCTGTGTTAGACGTTAACATTAGGGAAGCTGTTGAAGGATACACAGGAATCTGTACTATTTTTACCACGTCTTTGTCAGTGTAAAATTAGTTTAACATAAAGGTTAAAAAAAGCATCCCCTACAAATGATTAACACTGTCAAAATTGCTCTAAGACCAGGACTGTGAATCATAACTGGAAAAAACTTGCTGGATTTTTTTTGGTAAAAAGCAAAAAAAAAAAAGGGGGGGGGATTGGGAAACACTGCCTGGTCTACCTTTTATAATCACACACAAGCTGGAACATCCAGAGTAGAATTTCTAAGTCATAGTTAGCTCACTCTTGCAAACAGTGTTTTTAAGGGGTTGTTTCTACCAAGTTCATCTGAGATGCTTGAGCCACGTGGGTAAATAGCTACATGAAGACCTAACACCCCATGTGCCAGTGCAAGTTAGAGGGCAGTTTTGAAGACAAGGAAAATACCAGACTTCCCCAAAGTGGTGGTTAGTTGGGTCTGACAGAACACATTATTGTCCCTGAAGCGACACAGGAATCAGAAAAAAAAAAAAAATCGACGGTGTTCACTTTTTTCTTCTCCAACTGAGGCTCCACAGTTGGTGAGATAAAACTAAAACTTTTATAGGTTGCCCTATTTGTAACCTGCTTAACGAACATCCATTAAATACCACCTGTATACAAGGCACTAAGGCTGCAAAAATAAAAAGAACTCAAACCATTTCCTCATGAAGTATTCATTTTTTTTTTTTTAAGCAATCTCTATACCCAACATGGGGCTCAAACTCACAACCCCAAGATCGGAGAGTCACAGGCTCTACCGACTGAGCCGGCCAGGCACCTCTGAAGTATTCATGTTCTAACAGAGGCTACCTTCATTATGTTATATTAACTCTTTAATAGCTTATCAGTAAAAAACTTAGAAAATTAGCCCGGATTTTGTGGGCCCACTGCTCATTATATCATCATTTTTGGCTTTTTCACTTCAGTGAACTGCAGAGATCCACAAACAATACCTAGCTTAATTTTAGTCCTGAATGTTTAATAAACCGCAGATAGTTGTTTCACAAGGACCTACACACAAACAGAAATACATATAAAACCAAACTTTTCAACAAGCACATCTGACCTCAGCAGAGAGAGGCTGACTCTGGATCTTTCTACATCTGACCCTATTTGTATTGGGTTCCGGAATCTCTCACCCCAGGTCCCACCAACTCTCTTATTTAGAAAGCGCTTTGAAGATGAAAATTCTATAGTTGAATCACTAGTTTCACTTCCAACATCAATGAGTCCTTTATATTTGGAAAATATCCTCTCTTCCTGTGGAAAGAACAAAGTGTGGATTGATTATCTGAGCATCTCAGCATCTGACAGAGTTCTAGACCTTCCCCAAATCCAACACAGTATTCAAGGATAACAATGCTTTAAATATGAACTAACTTTAACCTAAACTATCAGGCTTGTGTTTAGTAACCATAAAGCTGGAGAGCCATTTACCCCTACAAACATAGACGTGAAAACAGAAGCAAATGGACTTGGCTTATTATGGCCTTTGCAATCATAGGTTATTAGTCTCAGATTAGAATTAAAAGCCCTAGGGGCACCCGGGTGGCTCGGTCGGTTAAGGGTCTGACTTCATCTCAGGTTACGATCTCACAGTTTCTAAGTTCGAGCCCTTTATCAGGCTCGATGTTACCGACTTCGGAACAAGAATAGATGATGTCAATTCAGCAAATGATTCCAAGTCACATAGCTAAGCAGCCCAGAACCAGGAAGCCACCCAAGTGCTTGACTCTATGTAGCTATGTGCTTTCTACTTTACTAGACTGGCAGAGTTGATGTTTATAATTCCAGTGGTTAGTAAGCACTGAAATCTTGAGACCTACTTTATATGTTTTTCAAATTCAAATAGTTTAAAATTTCAAACACACAACTTTCTCCGTTACCTTGATGTAACAGATGGTAATAAACCTACACAGATTGTCCTCAGATTCTGTCACTCACCTGCCAGTTTTCTGCTCTTTCCCCATCAGAAGAGCCTTCCGCCCATATTTTCTTTTCCAGTATTATTGTGAGCTGAAAGGTACCACCCCTCGAAAGAAAATAGGTTTAAGTCCTAATAATGCCTTAGACCTTATTTAAAAATAGGGTCCTTACACTATTATGCTGAGTGAAATAAGTCAGTCACAGAAAGACAAATAACACGCGATTTCACTCATGTGTGGAATTTGAGAATCTCAACAGATGAACACAGGGGAAGGGAAGGAAAAAGAGGATGAAAACAGAGAAGGAGGCAAACCACAAGAGACTCTTAAATAAGAACAAACTGAGGGTTGCTGGAGGGGTGGGGGGTGGGGGGAGGGGCTGAATGGATGACAAGCATGGAGGAGGGCACTTTTTGGCATGAGCACTGGGTGTCATATGTAAGAGATGAGTCACTGGGTTCTCCTGCTGAAGCCAAGACTACACTGTATGTTAATTAACTTGAATTTAAATTAAAAAAAAAAATGGGAAAGAAAATAGGGTCCTTACAAATGTAGTAAAATTAAGATGAGGTCATACTGGATTAGGGTGGGTCCTAACATGGCCGGTGTCCTTCTAAGAAGACAGGGATTTGTACGCAGACACCAGGGAGAAGGCTGTGTCAAGATGGAAGCAGGGGTGGGAGCGATGTGTCTGCAAGTCAAGGGGCAGCAAAGATTGCTAGCAACAAGCAGAAGCTGGAAGAGGCAGGTTAGGAAAGTCCACCAGGGCCCTCACACACAGCGTGGCTCTGCCGATACCTTAATTCAGCCTTGCAGCCTCTGGAACTGGGAGAGAACAAATTGGTGTTGCGTTCAGGCACCCAGTTCATGGCAATTTATTATGACACCCCTAGGAAAGTAATCCAAGCATGTTATTAAATAAGATGCTGAAAGCCATTAACACCCCAATAGATAGAGAATATAAAAAGATATTTTAGGACCAAAACAAACAACTGGTAAGCAACCATTGAAAAAAATATATTCAATGTATTGAAGCAAATGCCCATTAAAAGACCAGTGTGGTAGCTCTTTTATTCAAGTAGCAAAATTCAGCCTAATGTCAATAGTCAATGCCGGTCCAGTTGTGGGGAAATCAACAAGCTACAACCGTCTTAGAGGAAGTGTAGAATTGTACAACCCTCCCGAGAAACAGTTTGTTTCAGGGATACTGTCACTAGCACCTCTGGGCATCTGATGATCACGTCCAAAAGGAAGAGAGTAAAATTTCAAGAACACACAGTAACAAGAGGTGGTTGGACACATCACCAAGTGTCAGACTTCATAAAATAGAATAGTTCAGCTGCCTGCCTCCAAGCCCCTTCTGGGTCTAACGACCCACTCTGTGATGAGGCACATAAGATGCTCAAATGAAAGTCTGAGAGTACAGGCACTTCTTGGTAGTGCGTAATATGGCCTCTTGAGAATATTATTCTCACTTACTATCCCTTCCTGATAACACTTAAGCTGAATTTTGGGGCGCCTGTGTGGCTCAGTCAGTTGAGTGTCCGACTTCGGCTCAGGTCATGATCTCGCGGCGCTCCGTGAGTTCAAGCCCCGCATCAGGCTCTGTGCTGACAGCTCGGAGCCTGGAGCCTGGAGCCTGCTTCGGAGTCTGTGTCTCCCTCTCTCTCTGCCCCTCCCCTGCTCATGCTCATGCTCATGCTCATGCTCTGTCTCTCTCTCTCAAAAATAAACATTCCGAAAAAAAAAATTACTTAAGCTGAATTTAAGGAGGCCTTACTCCAAAATCCCACTCGAGTCTTAAAACTGCTAATACGGATCCCATTCTACAAGCCTTCAGAGTAAAAGATATTTCCTCTGTTGCAGGTGCAATTTCTCACAGAAGTCCTCCCCACCTTACTGAGGAGGAAACTGAGGCACCAAAACATTTTGCAGATTGAAGGGGGCCCCTGGGCTCCCTCACTGGTGGCAAAGCCGGGACTAGAACCCATGTCTTGTCATTTCAGTCTGTAGTGGTCCTGTGCTCCACCGTGACACGAGGGAAGCCTTTGCCATGACCTTTTCAAGGTTCAAAGAGACTTAGAAGCTAAGTGACTCTGAGGAAACTGAAGCCCACGGAGGCTACATAACTTTGCCAGGTTCACACGCCAATGCCAAGGTGTTCCATCTTACATCTGTGCTGCGTGACTGTATCTCTCAAAGGTAACGGAACGTACTTCATCCGATTTCCATCAGCTCACATGGCACCTAAATCCATCCAGCGTTTCTGGACCTACCGGGTGCCAGCCTTGCGCTGGAGGCTACTGTCTAAGCCCAGTGGGCCCAGAGGTCAACAACACTGGGGGACACTGTGGTCCCCAAAGCCGAGCCCGTCAATTTCGCTTTGGGAGGTCTAGAATTAGAATTTATCTAGTGAATTTTCTGAATATTCTAGTTATTTCTGCCCATGACGATCATTTAAAAATAAGGAATTTTTGTGGCCTGGCGGTGAAAGACCATTTGGAACCTCAGACAAATAATTTCCTGTTAATAATCTGCTTAGGAAAACTTCTCTCCCACACACGGGCCCAGCTGAGCTTAACGCTCCCTGAACAGCTTCTGAGGCCCACTGCTGTTTAAAGGCAACCAAGAACTTCTTAATTTGGCTCAGGAAAGTGAACACATTGTTTTCCGGAGATCAAAAGATTGATCTAAAAAGAAGTATCCCTGTCCCCACTGTCTTTCAGATTGTGCTAGGTTTGCAAACTTTTGTGAGAGAAAGAGGCTTGTCTCCGTCAGGCAAATGAATCATGCCAGAGGCTCCTAAGCTTGCCCGTGTTTACCCTCAGTAAATACCATTAGCATTTCATTATGTTCCCCTTTATCCTGCAGTAATTCTCAGGATCAAGCAAAAATCTCCCGGGTGGGGAAAATGAGTTCTAACTTTACTGGGAAGGTGGGAAGTGAAGCATCTTGAGTGATGGTCTTTTGTAAAAGGAACTAACTCCTAACTTAGGAGATGATTTTAACCTTGACAAATACGATTTCATAGGACACACAGAATTTCAACCTCCAGTAAAAATACATATTTGTCTAAGTTTGATGTGCTGCTTCCTGGCCAATTGTTGCAAATCTGAGGGAAAGAAAGGAGAGAAAGGAAAGGAGCTGGTTTTGGTTTTCATTTTGGGGTTGTTTTTTTTTGTTATTTTTGGGGGTGTTTTTTTTTTTGGTAGTAGTTTGCTAAGGCTGCCGTAACAAAGCACCACAAACGGAGTGGCTAAAATTTTGAGCAGAATTTTGTTCTCTCACCGTCTGGAGGCCAGAAGTCTAAGATCAGGGTGTTGGCAGGGCCCCTTCTGTGGGCCAGGAGTGGAGCATCTGTGCCCGGCCTCTGTCCTCGGCTCACAGATGGCCATCTTCTCCTTGTGTCTGTGTGCATCATCTTCCCTCTATATGTGTCTCTTTGTCCGGATTTTCCCTTTCTATAAGGACACCAGTCATACTGGACCTAGGCCCACCCTACTGACCTCATCTAAACTAACTATATCTGCAAGGACCCTATTTCCAAATAAGGTCACATTTTGAGGTACTGGAGGCTTTAGAGGACACAATTCAATCCAGAACAATGAGTGAAGCAATCCTGAGGCTCATAAACCCAGTGAACCGAGGCTTTGTATTTTATAGGCCCAGGAGGCAAGGCTGGTGCCACAAATGGCTAGGACCGGTGAGTTTCAATTAGGAAACTGCAGGTTTTTCCTCCAGGCTCTCGGAGAAACAAGGGAGGTCTGAGGGCAACACTACTGGGCTCAGAAGGGCCAAGTCTTGTCCTTGTGGGCCACAAGCTGGCAGGTGACTTGGTGACATAATTTACATTTCCCACAGAACATCATCTTTTGCCAAGAGTTCGCTGTCGTCTGTATCATCTCAGTGAAACCTTACCAGGACCCCATACGTCAGAGAGCAGCCCCCTCTCGTGGATGAGAAAGTTGAGACCCAGAGAGGTGGAGTGACCAGCTCAGGTCTTAGTTGAACAAGTACCAGGGCCAAGACTATGACCCACAGCTTCAGACGCCCAAGGCCACGTCCAGGGTTTACTTCTCCAGATCAAAGACCCAAGTTTCCCACAGATGGCAAAGGTCGCTTTCAGCTCTAAATATAATGTCACATCTAACCTCTCATGAATCTCGGGTGAAATTTTGAGCTACTTTGCTGCCCCTTCTTATTCTATCTGCAATGGCTGAAAAGTTTGGACTCAGTAGCTGTCTTGCTGAAGAACAATGTCTCTTGGGGAGGGAAGATCCTTCAAAGAATGTTCCCGACCCCACTGAAATTCATGCATATGAGCAAGTGTGCTTGCTTTTCTGGGAAAAGGTCTTTAGTGTTTCATCATCTTCTTCTAGAGGTCAGTGGTCCTTAAACCAGTAAGAACCTCGGTCTACCACAGTGACACATCCAGGGTCTCCACTGGTGTTCCCTGCTCTTCTCCCCCTAGCAACTGTCTTGTCTCCTCTCTCCTGGAAGCACTTCCCAAGGGGATCCCTTTGCACATCTATGCCTGCCTAAACCGCCACTCTGGCAATTGGTTTAACCTCCAATTAGCAGGTGTTTCCCCACCCACCCCTTTGATAAACCACAGGCAGAAGTTAGTCCCAGGGCTTATCTGTCCCTGAGCTGCACACCAGATCCCTCGGGATCCCAGGGCAAGACTACTCACTGGGAAGACGGCTGGCACTTGGGTATTCACGACTTGGACAGGCCCCTGAGACCAACATAACAACTCCAGCAGGTACTGTCTACCTGCTCACTCCTTGGAAAAAGGCCCAGACATCCTAAGGTGTGTGGGGGGAATTCAGCGGGCCTGAAGCCACAACCAATCACACGGCTTCCGAAGTTCCCTTCGCTTAGTTTGCCAGGCAGGGTCTCACCCAGGCACCACTCTACCTGTCTTCACTTTGGACCATTTGATACCTGTCCCTACCCACTCTCGACTTTCTGCCAGCAACCACAAATCCCACATGGCCCTGGAAAGTCTGTGCAGTCAGCCTTACACCAGGATCTGGAGCCAGATGTCTCCCGGACCAGGAAAACTAAGAAGTTCTAGTGAAACTCCCAGGCGATGTGCTGTCTGTCTGGTCCAACACTGGGTTGCATCCTCTTCTGGAAGCTACATCCGCACCAGATGTAGTTCCAGTGCTTATGTCCCTGGCTTGATAACTTGTCCTGTTCCCTTGCCCCTTCGGGCCAAAACTCTGCTTTCGTTTGCCATCTTCCTTTGTGTGGCCCTGAACTACTGCCTGCCCTCGGCCCCGGTTCTGTGGGTGGGGCCAGTGCCCCAGTCCCCACCATCTGCTACAGTCTCCGGAGCTCTCTGCTCAGCCTCTCCACCTGCCCACCTGTTAGGGAACCCTAGGACACCTTTTGGTCCACCCACCACCTGTTGCTTATCCCTGGCTTAGCCCCTGCTTTTCTTCCCTGACCATCAGGTGTATCTAGCACCTGCCCCCCCTCAGTAGGAGGTTCCATTTCTGACTCTGTCAGTCTTCCCGGTGCCCACTGAAATGAGCCCTTCTGAAGCTGTGGGTGCTGGGGTTGAAGTTTACATACAATGTTGCAGACATACAGAAATGTAACTTTGTTTCCTAAAATTGATCTCAAATGTCCTGAGAGCACAATCTCCACTGAGGGGAAAAAAAAGTGTAGCACAGTTATTGTGGCTGCAATTGGCTCTACCACATTGATTCGGTCTCTCTGGGGTGAATCCTCAGTGTTTCAAGTTTCTCTTTCCCATTCCCTGTGCACCATCTGGGCACAGGGCAGGTTTCGGGGGGCAGGAGGGGAGAGTGGCTGACCTCTGTGTTACCACCTGGTCCACACAGGCCTCACAGTCTCGTCCCCTTGGTCTCTGGGCACCCGTGTCTCTTGGCTACACCTGCTGCTGGACCACCCATCCACTGGGATGTGCGGGAGTCCATCAAGGATGCTGGCTTCCCCCCCTCCCCTCAGCGGTAACACCCATGTGTGCTGTGTCCTCTTGTCAAACACCAAGTCTTTCATGGGCCCACCAGCTTTCTTTGCTTATCTACACACCGTGATGTAGCAACTTCTGGATCCCCCACCCCCACCTCCATTTACAAGCCATGGGAACCTAGATTGGCAAGAGGGAAGCCATCACCTACCATCTCTGCCCTAAGACAGCCATACAAATGAGAACCCGGACCAGAGCCCTCTCTGCGTTTTAGATCCCCTTCCAACCTCCTTGGAGCTTCTAAATATCTGCTCCTCACACTGAGGGTGAAATAGTCACCCTAACAGTGCTTGGGCAGATGGACAACACACACAGACCCTGCGATGGGGCCTCTGGAGCTGAAAGCATTCTCAGATTCAGACGGGCAGCCAGGCAGTGAACCTCAGGGAACTTGGCCGGGCTAGCAGGGCACCTACCACCGGACTGGGGATCAGAGGCAAGGTTTCTGACTCCAGCGTTTGACGAATTAGCAAACGAGAGACCCAGGCACAGGGATTGTTTGAGAAAACTGGGGTCTAGTGGAAATCCTACACCTCGAGATGAAGACAGAGACCTGCTCCTAGAACTGAGGCACAAGAATAGGGCCAGAAGAGGGGCGCCTGGGGGGCTCAGTCAGTTGAGCGTCCCACTTTAGCTCAGGTCATGATCTCAGGGTTCATGAGTTCGAGCCCCGCGTCGGGCTCTGCGCTGACAGCTCGGAGCCTGGAGCCTGCTTCCCATTCTGTGTCTCCCTCTCTTTCCGCCCCCCACTCATGCTGTCTTTCTCTCTCTCAAAAATGAACAAACATTTAAAAAAAAAAAAAAAAAAAGAATAGGGCCAGAAGAACACAGAGCACGATGTGGGTCCATCCGTGATTTTTCTCTAGCTCTCAGCATCAAAACCAAGCTACCATATGTCCAACCATAAGCTTTTTTTTCCCGTGTACTAGTTTCCCGTTCATCTAACAGTTTTGCAAGCTCTGAATCCACATGCAAATGCTAACTCCACTGTTTACCTTCCGTCTTCTCCCCCCTTCTCTGCTGTCTCTAGGAACCAGTTACCCTTTGCCAGATCGCAGTGCTAGGACATCGTTTCCTTTACGTCCCTCTTCCTGCTCAAGAACCTGCGGGGGGTTCGGTCGTCAGTCCGCACCCCTCGGCCCGCGAGGGGAGGAGGCTTTTAGCAACTTCTTCCGCTGCCTCCCGCCTCCCTGCCTTCCCTTCCCTTCCATTCCCGGAACTTCCTGCCCCGCAGCTTCAGTTCCCTCGGGCGCGTCCTACGTTTGCCCTGCTTTCGACAGCGGCAAGTACCGACTTCCGCCTCGCTTTCAGATGAAACAGAATTATCAGGGCCTACTCTGTGAGGCTGGCACACCGTCACCACAGAGGGAATGAAAATGAAAGAACCTGGCCCCGACTTCTAAGAAGTTTCCCTTTATGGGAATCCCTTGAAGGCGCCTTTCCTAGACTTCGAATTCCAAGTACCGCATCTTCCTAATGTTTCCCCCTAAGCCCGTTCCTGTCACATTAACCCCTTTTCGTGCCTTAGTAGGAAAGGGATTAATAATACTTTATACATAACACGATGCTTCTGAAATGTGTTCAACTGACTTTTGGACTTTAAAACGGCCCGTGGGGGTGTCAGGACGGCGATTTCTCCCCCCCCCCCCAAGTTCCGCATTCGGGGACACGACGGACGGAGGTCGCACACTCACAGAAAGGTCCGGAAGCAGGGCTGGGACTCGGGCTCTGGGTCCTTTCTGTCCAGCCCCGCGCACGTCAGGACTGCGTTCGGCCAGCCCTGCGGACCCGAAGCCTGCGTACGGTGGCTGAGCCCAACAGCGGCCCATTCCTCTCCCGTTACATCCAGGGCCGACATGGCAGCTCCATGCCGTCCGCGGGTTCCAGGCTCTTTCTGTGTTTCTGCTCAGTCACACTTCGCACGTTGTCTTCCTCCTTGCGGTGGCAAAATGACTGCCACCGCCGAGGGACTAGCTCCGTGTTCCACGAAGGAGGGCAGGCGGCGAAAGCCAACATGGCGGCTATCAGTTACCTCTCCTTTCCGAAGCGTTCCTGGAAGCCCCGCCCAGTGACCCCTCTCGCACCTCATTGGCTGAAGCGTGTCAGCTGGTCAAGCCTAACCGCGAGGGCGTCTGGGAGGCTGGAGGTACTAGGCTGGGCACGTTGGCACCCAGCCGCAAACCTGAGCTGTCGTGAACGGGGGATGGTCGGCCGCGTTTGCTGCGACGGCTTTCCTCCCTCCTCCACCTTCGCTTATTGTGGGTGGCCGCGTCGTCGCCCGGCCTCCTCATCTCCTTGTCCTCTCTCACCCCGGTTCCCCACCCCCAAAAGTGTCACGATATCCCGGGAGAGCCACGTTCTCCGACTGTTGCCCGTTTCTCAGCAAAACTATTTCAAGGAAGTGTTAGAGGGCCAACACTCCACGAAAGTAATTAATACGACTCCGAGAAAGCTGTATCCACCCTGGATTTTGTTACAGTTCCCGTTTCAAGTAGACGGTCCTCCGTAAACCAAAATACACATTCTCATGAACAATTGGAACGGTCTGTAAAAAGCCTAACCTTTGCGCCTCCAGACTTTACCTCCTGGGTACCCGGAAGTAGCACAAAAGGCCTTTGTCGGACATGCCTTGATCTTGGGGTCTTTCTGGGAGACGGGGATGCCGAGGTGGATGAGACAAGACCCCATGGCTTCCAAGTGCTCTCTGCCTGGGTGGGGAGACAGTCCAGTGTCCTGGTCGGGTAAGTTGGGATGGTTCTGTGGATTGAGTCCATGCCTCATGGGGCCCAGAGAGGAGGGACACTGGTGTGTGCACGAAGGAACAAGCACGAAGACTATTTGATGGGACACGGGCAAGGTTTGCCCAGAGCATGGTATGAATGCTCCTCTTTTTTGCTGTAAACAAATGCACGAAAACTTAAAAGCTCAAGCAAACGTTGGTTTTTTTCAAAGCGGCCACTAAGTGGACGTTACTAACGCAGCCTTTGTTCCAAGCGTTCCTTTCCAAATGCAGTATGTTCAAGTGCAGTTCCTTTCCTGGATTACTTCCAAGTGTATAGGAAAATCTTTTGAATTTGCTCACTGAAAAATCCTTGTCCTTGGGGGCACCCGGGCGGGTCAGTCGGTTAAGCATCTGACTTTTGATTTCAGCTCAGGTCATGATCCCAGGGTCATGGGATTGAGCCCCTCATCAGGCTCTCCACGGGGCATGAAGCCTGCTTAAGAGTCTCCCTCTCTCCCTCTGCCCCTCCCTCACTCACACACGCATTGGCTCGCTCTCTTTCTAAGAAAAAAAAAAAAAAATCATTGTCCTTTAGGATTTCTTTGTGAGCATACAGGGACGTCTATGAAGATAAACAGGTGAATCAGGATGAAGCAGGATTGCTGCAGAGCTCCCCACAACTTTCTTTCCAGCAAGTTCACCTGCTGGAAGTCCCAGCCCCTTAATTACATAAGTGAAGCCTATAGAGAAAAAAGTAAAGAATTTTAAATTTTTTTTTCAACGTTTTTATTTATTTTGGGACAGAGAGAGACAGAGCATGAACGGGGGAGGGGCAGAGAGAGAGGGAGACACAGAATCGGAAACGGGCTCCAGGCTCTGAGCCATCAGCCCAGAGCCCGACGCGGGGCTCGAACTCCCGGACCGCGAGATCGTGACCTGGCTGAAGTCGGACGCTTAACCGACTGCGCCACCCAGGCGCCCCGAAAAAAGTAAAGAATTTTAAAAGCCGTCAACATTTGAACAGACCTTTATTTATGTCCAGGACAACAGTGTGTTTACAGATTCTGTTGGTTTCTGTCCCCTCAGTTACGCGATAAGTGCTCACTTCTTCACATGTGGTCGGTTTTATCCTGAAAAACAGTTAAACCCTCAGCGTGCTATCAGCACAAAGAACTATCTACTTATCTGCTTAGGGAATGAGGATTTGGGACGATTAATCCTACAAAGCTGGCCACCTTTAAGCGTCTCGTCTTGTCTGAGAAACTCCTTGCTTTCATGACACTCAAAGATGAGTTGAAATGTAGCCAATAAATCAGAAAAGTTACTCTTCCTTCCATGTGCTTCTAGAATTCTCAGCTTTGCTTTTGCCTTATTTCTGACCTTTTCTCATTTTCTCTCTTCTCTGTTCATGCTTTCTCTCCTCCCGGCTGGACCCTGGGACAGTGGCTCGACTCATGTTTGCTAAGCAGTCTCCTTTTCAATCCAGTTATAGGTCGGTGTCCATATTGGCTCATACTGAGTACTGGCAGGATTTTTCCTTCTGACCGCGAAGGTCTGGGCTCTGTTCACTTAGTCACCAGAACCATTAGCCTCTTTGTGCAAAGCCACTCTCTATTGCATCAGCCGGTGGCTCTCCGGTGTGGACTCCTGGGCACTTATGGGCACTTATTTCCCTGGCACGATTCGCTCACACAAGCCGCTGGGCACACATAGAGCTGGGTGCAAACATGCCTCCAGCAATGACAGGCCCTAAAACTGGGGATGAGGTCAGCCTGAGGGTTCACTGCCAGCACTGGGCAGAAAGAAAACATCCTGAAGGAAAGGGTGGGGTGGGACAGCCTCCAGGCCACCTCACCCACCTCTTTGAACTTTCCCCAAATGCTGGGGAGCGGGAGGTGATTTTCTGGTTCAGGAAAAGACAACAGATCATCAGGAAGCAGCACAGGGCTAGGACTCTAGGGCCCTCTCGGGTCCTGACCTTTTGGCCAGATTCACGGGATTTTTAATCCACCACTTTGGTCCCAGAGCCATTGATGGGCTTTGGTCCCCAGGACGGGGGAATGATCGGTATCACTCCCCAGACAGGAGCTGGGTACAACTGGCTCAATTCTTAGGAGGAAGCGTGCCTGACAAAAATTTGCTGTAAGTCCTGAATGATAAATAAATGATACATAAATTGGGCACACTGAGTATATAGGCAGAAATAGCCAGAAATCCTTGCAGGGATCAGAAGCTACTGGCTCTTCCTTCTGCCCCAGACACAGAGCACCATCCATCTCATCCAACGTCAGCGTCAGCAGGTACCATCAGGGGAATCAGACAGGTGACTGTTTAGCAGAACAAACCAACACTTTCTAATTAAAGTTTCTAATTAGGCCTCCAGCGAGTGTCTGGTCTTTAGTGCTAGCTCTGAGGGCTGCAAAGAACCTTGGGCTCTTCTGACAGCCTTAACATCTCTCCAGACAGGCCCCAATTTGTGTGTGTGTGTGTGTGTGTGTGTGTGTGTGTGTGTGTGTGTGTGTGTGTATTTTAACTTTAAATCCTGAAACACAAAAGTTAACTTTAAAAGGATAGACCGTGGGAATTTAAGGATTAAAGTCAGGCTGGATTCTTGCTCCCTCCCTCCCACGCAGGACAGATTTCCCACTGAATTCTTTGATCACTGGATGTTCTTCTGACCCTCAATATTTTAGCGTGGGCTGTGCAAAGTGGACATTGCCACCAAAGTTCAGACGGTCTCTCTTTTCAGTGGATACCACCAGGACTTTGGATGTAAGGCCTGCCTTGCAGAAGTCACCTTTTAAAGTAACATAAATGGTCATTAGAGGGTCTCAGTAGATTGATGGCCGGGATCCTCAGGGTGACACACAGGAGGGTTGCTCCCCTGGTGTTGAGTTAGCCCAGCGTCTGCTGTGGTCACATTAGATCGTTGGTCTCCTGAAACTTTACTGTAATCATTTATTTATCATCCTAAATAAAGAACATAATTTAATTTTGAATGGCAGAAAAAATAAAAAGGTTTTTAGATCACTTGTTTTCTTACCGGGTTTAAAGATCTATGTGTAGTAAAAATGTCATTGTATTGGAAAGGTAAGCACAAAATTAATCATTCCAGAAATAAGACACACTAAAGGCTGACCTTTACTTCATATTTTTAGTGGAAAGTAAGCACTTTCTTATAAGGTAGGACATTTTGATGCTAAAATCCTCCTTGAATATATTTTTTGCTCCTCTCACTCCAAGGAATCCTCTTTCCAACAAACAAGGCTGTATGTCCATATCAATAGGGAGCTTTAAAAATGCAGATTCCTGGGCCTGGGACCAGCTAGGTTGTAAAACTGTAATTTAGGACAAGGAAGGACAGGCTAATTGCTAGTAAGCTACATGAGGCCTGGGCAGCATCCAATGGACCCTCCTGCTTGCTCTGCCCTGCTACTCAGTTACCTCTCAGCTTTATCCCGCTCTTCAAACAGCTAACCAGAAGCCAGAAAAATCTGACCGAGCACTGGGCTTAGAATAAATTTAAGTTGGTGCTTTAAAAGGTTTTGAAATCTTTACAGAGCAGGTTAGGTAAGTTCCCAACAGAACCAGCAGAGGCAGAGGTCAGAGCAGGCCCCGGATGTCATTTCCTCTCCAGGGCTTGACAAGTGCACATATGCGGACGGCCCCACAGAGCATGGGAAGATGCCTGATTGGCCATCGAGGAGTCCAGGTTATGGGCAAGGGTACCGGTCTGGACTGCTGGAATGGACCCCTACCGTGTTGCCTGTTGGAGGGCGCTTTATTCTCCTGACACCGCAGGACCCTAGGGTTTACAACTGATATGTTAGAGGTTCCTTCCATCCAGAGTCTCCCCCTCCAACTTCAAAGGGACTCGCAGACACCAGAGACAGTGTGCGGCAGGGGTTGGCCCTCTGATTACAAAGCAATTTACAGTCATTCATCTGCAAGTGCTGTTAGTTAATTACACTGTCATTTTGCCAACAGAGGAAGAAGTGCTTGGATGCAAACTCAACTCAGAGCGAAAAGTAAGGAATGAATAAAGCCGTAACAGACTTGATGCTTTTTTTCCCATCTGTGATGTGCAATTTAAATGTATATCATCATACTTTAACGTTACATTCAATGCAAATGTTATGCTTGCTCACAAGTCAATATTTTATGCCCTTTCCGGAACCTCATTACTGTTCAGCAAACACTGGCACATCCTATATGCGCGGGGATGGACTAACGCTTTGTGGGAAAACAGGTTTAGAGAGATCTAAACTGAACTTGAAGTGACTTGTCACAATGTTCATTTCTTGAACGCTTCCTGTGCTGGATATCTTCTGTTTCCTTCCTAGGGTTACCCTTCTCCAGCCTGCTGTGTCCCCAGTGGCTGCCTTTGTGCCCTCAGGCTTCTGGTTGGGTTTGCTGGATGGGGAGCACAGCCCAGCCTGAAAGGAGGGAGGGAGGAAGGGAGGGAGGAAGGGAGGGAGGAAGGGAGGGAGGGAGGGAGGGATGAGGTCAGGCTGGAGGCACTGTGGGCTGGCTGTCCTTGACTAAAGGTCACGACACCTACAAGGCAGCTGTCTCTGCCTCCGGGTTTCTGCCAATGACCTCTCAGGTTCCTCCTCTAACCTGGAGGTGGTGTCCCTACACCTTTGTAAATAATTCCTTTATGAAACATTCTTCAAGTGTCCCCCCTTCCTGCCATGACTGACTGGCATTTCTGCTGCCACTTTTGGTGTTATTTAATTAAATCCTCAAACAACACGATGAGGTGAACATTAGTAACTTTACAGACCCTGGAACCGAGTCTCAGGTGAGTTGGGGATTTCCCCAAGGCCACAGGTAAGATCATGGAAGTGCTGGCATTCCAACCCATTTCTGTTTGGCTTCATAACCTCTGGTCCTCCTATTACAATCGAGAGAGAGAGAGAGAGAGAGAGAGAGAGAGAGAGAGAGAGAGAGGGAGGGAGAGAGAAGCTTCGTGGTACAGATTAGCAAAGAGCTGCCAAGTTAATAATGAAAGTAATGTGCCTATTTTTGCCCTCTTTCCCCTGTTCCTGTCTAGGGAAACTCCAGAAGGAACACTGACTGTCACCAGCTTTAGAAAATGACTCAAGTCCAGCATTTACTGAGGAGTCATCTGTTAGCTACTCCAGCTGGTTAGAGCATGGCGGTAATGAGACCAAGATCTGACCTCAGGCCCCTCTGTTTCTAGTTAATTGGATGCCGTGACAAAGTGTTCCAGAGGCCCCGGGCCACATCCACCTCCAGATGCCTCTCCCAGACTCACATCACAGCAGAGAAGGCTCCGGACAGCCCTGCCTCCACCCCTCAAGGCCGCCTCTGCAGCGCAAGAAGGCTGAGAAGGGAACAGAATTGCAGCAGGATCTTACAACAGACCTGGAGGTGGGGGGAGGAAGCCTCCAGTCATGCTAGGCTGGGTCAGCGGGGAGGGTGCAAGACTCCCACCTGCCTCCCCTGCTCTATCCCCATCCCTCCAGGAACCACAGGGGGGGGGGCCTGAAGGCGAACCAGACACTTGCTCCCAGCTGCAGGGACAGTCGTCTCTGGGAAAAGGGAGGATCTGAAATCCACATTCCAGAGTGGGCTCCCTTTCACCTCTTTTCATCCTTTATTGACTTGCCAACTAATTGACCAGATGTTTATGGAGCATCTATTATTTTTCGAGAAGAGTGCTGGGCTTCCTGTGTCCTTTTCTCCTGCCTGCTGGCACCTTTCCCTTGGGTTGCCCAAAGCACTTCTGCCTTCTTCCTTGTTCCTCACCTCCAAAATGACCTCTCTCCTCCTTCCTACTCCCAGCAAGAGAAACTTCCATCCCTTGAATCATGAAGATCCTAGCCACGTATGAAGAAGAAACTCCCTGGTTATTAATTCAGCTGGGAGGACTGACAACTCTCCCTAACCCTCCCTGGGTCCTTAAACCTGCTGGATCTCTAACTGGTAACTATTACAGAGTGTGGAGGAAAGCCAGCTGCTCCACGGACTGACTGCTCCATGGGCTCCCCGCAAGGGGTCATTTGCATTTTCTATCTGTGCTGAAGGAGAAACTCAAAGTACACCCCCTCTCCCCCTTTCCTAACCTGATCACTCACCAGCTTTTTTTTTTTTTTTAATTTTTTTTTTCAATGTTTATTTATTTTTGGGACAGAGAGAGACAGAGCATGAATGGGGGAGGGGCAGAGAGAGAGGGAGACACAGAATCAGAAACAGGCTCCAGGCTCTGAGCCATCAGCCCAGAGCCCGACGCGGGGCTCGAACTCACGGAGTGTGAGATCGTGACCTGGCTGAAGTTGGACGCTTAACCGACTGTGCCACCCAGGCGCCCCACCAGCTTCTGTTAAAGAGGCAAACACTCTTCCTCTCACCCGTGTCTCCCCTCTGCCCCTTCCCCGCACCCTCAGGCTCCAAACGTCCCTTCCAATTTTCTTTTCCCAGTGCAATTAGGAGACTCTCGTTAGGAACGAGAGGATGCTTCAAGGGTCCTCTCCCCCCACTTCTGTTAGAAGCAGCAGCTCCCTCCTGGGGAGCCCACAGACTGCATTCTTGAAGAATGCAGAAGAGGTGGGTTCTGACCATCACACGCCAGCCCCAGAGTCAGTGTGAACACCTCTACGTGCTGTGCAGGCTTAAGTTATGGGGGAGCAGGAAATGGAGCCTTACAGCGGACGCTGGAAGGGAAGAGGGGGGAGGAGACAATGGAGCCACTTGGGGGCAGAGGAGAGAGATCCCGATTTGCCACTGCCTTCTCTACCACCTCTCCCTTTGCCTCTACCCTTTATTCCCCTGTGAATTTCATCCCTTTTCGGATCCTTGACCCCAATGAGGGACTTGCTCTTACAAATTTGGCTCGGATGAGAAAGGAAAAAAAAAACAAAGCTGACAACATTCTAGTAACATCTGGTCCCACTGCAGACATTTGGACAAGTCTGTACAGAACATTAGAAATTAGCAAAATGGACCAACCAGTGATTATATAAAGATGCATATAAAGAAGGCAAACATTGGAGTACAGCCCTCTTGTTTGTTTCAGGGGACAAAAGTAGGATCTCTACAATATAAAACATGCAACTGAAACGGGCAAAGTTTAGTCAGATGGCTCATTTAGCTTTTCAGGAGGTTGAGTGCCCGACACTCAGACTTGTTTGGTGGCCTTTGAATAAATCCACTCTCAGGATGACCATTTTCACCAACGTCTATAAAAGAGCACGGCCTTCTGAGCGGATACCTTTGAGAAGACGGGATATTCTGCTGCACTGGAAAAGCAAGGCCAACATCCCCCACCCACTGCATCTCTTTGTTACTTCAGAACTAAATAGGGGCTTCGGGTCTAGACTGGGTCTACCCTCAGAGGGCTCTCCACAGCCTCCCTCCTGGTCATCTGTAACAGGGAAAAAAAGGGGTCGGTCATGGTTCTTCTAAGCTTCTAGATAGAGAATGAGATTGTGCCATAGTGTAGATAAAATACCCAAAACAAATAAAAACTTAACCTCCCCCGCCAATTTCTTAAAAACCAAAGACCAGTTTATCATTGACTATTTCCTAAGAACTGAGATAACTGCTTTCTTTGGTGAATTTACGTGTGACGTGATGCTTAGAAGACTCTGCCTCAACCGGGTGTGCTTGGCAAAGGAGGCGGGTCGTAGTCGGTTATAATCTGGACGAATGCCAGGGCTCCGTGCTGGCACCCTGGTGTGGACCCACCCACCCGCCCGCCCAGAGCCCCGGCAGGCCGCCGGGGGAAGTAGCTCAGCCGGACAGGCATTCGAGCCTTCCTTTCCCATAACCAGTTTGCCCCGGTGATCTCAAAAACCTGAAACAGGACATTTGTTGAGGAATTAACAATGGCCATCCCTGGGTGGGGGACTCTTAAGTGACTAATCTTCTGTTTTAAACACTCCCCAGGGGGCTCTCACTGCTTTCATGATTTTTTTAAAAATAAAAAACAAGGGGCGCCTGGGTGGCGCAGTCGGTTAAGCGTCTGACTTCAGCCAGGTCACGATCTCGCGGTCCGGGAGTTCGAGCCCCGCGTCGGGCTCTGGGCTGATGGCTCGGAGCCTGGAGCCTGTTTCCGATACTGTGTCTCCCTCTCTCTCTGCCCCTCCCCCGTTCATGCTCTGTCTCTCTCTATCCCAAAAATAAATAAACGTTGAAAAAAAAAATTTTTTTTTAAATAAACAGAGGGGTGCCTGGGTGGCGCAGTCGGTTAAGCGTCCGACTTCAGCCAGGTCACGATCTCGCGGTCCGTGAGTTCGAGCCCCGCGTCGGGCTCTGGGCTGATGGCTCGGAGCCTGGAGCCTGTTTCCGATGCTGTGTCTCCCTCTCTCTCTGCCCCTCCCCCGTTCATGCTCTGTCTCTCTCTGTCCCAAAAATAAATTAAAAAGTTGAAAAAAAAATTAAAAAAAATAAATAAATAAATTTAAAAAGCAGAGCAGTGGGGGACAACTCCCACTTCCTCTTCTTCATTTGTTATCTTGCAGTTTTCTGCCCTGGGAAGGTTCCCACAGTCAGTGTCATTTCCTTCACGGCTGTGCAGTACCTAATTCCCATCCATAAGTGGAACTCAGTGAACTCTTCTCTCACTCCACGTTTGGTCCTGTCTCTCCTGTTCGTTTGTTCATTCGTTCATTCATTCAGAGAGTGCAAGTGGGGCAGGAGCAGAGAGAGAGAGAAAGACAGAATCCCAAGAGAATCCCAACCAGGTTCTGCATTGCCAGCACGGAGCCCAACATGGGGCTCAAACCCAAAAAGCCGTGAGATCAGGACCTGAGCCAAAACCAAGAATCAGATGCTCACCCGACTGCGCCCCCAAGGACTCCCCACCCCCCACCCCCTGCCCGCCCCGTCTCTCCTATTAACCTCCAAGTGCCTGACGGGCAAGGATTCCAAAACACTGGGCAGTCCCTTCAGCTCCTAAACACACATACAGTTTTTCTTTCTGGCTGATACTTTGACTTTGCCTTTAAGCATGTATAGTAATAATGGCAACAAGCACTTATGGAGTATTTATGCCAGAATCTGTCTAAGCACTTCACAAGCATTAACACTTAATTCTCATGACACCCTAGGAACTGGGTACTACCAGCATCCTCACTTTACAGGTGGGAAAACCGAGGCAGAGGACGATATAGTAACCAATGAGTGGCAGAGCCAGAGTCTGAAGCCAACCTGACTGTGCTCTGCTTGTAGAAAACGCACATAAACTTCATTTACTCTCCTTGAGGCTCCCATCGCTGCTGTGCGTGGTAGGGACAAAGGCAAGGGAAGACCACTTACACCATAAAGCTTCCTAGCGCCTAACAACAGGACCAAAGGGAGTAACCTAGGCGACTCACCCAGAGAGTCTCACTTGCAAAGGCAAAAAGCCTTTTGCATTCTGCAACATTTCCTTGCAGTCACACGCCAGCTTCCTGACAATCATTAACTAGGAAATTAAACAGTGGGAGCAGAATCCTGACTTTTACAAAGGAGGAACAGACAGAATCCCAGGAGTTTGCGGGCTGGGAGGAACAGACGGAGGCTGGCATCTAGGATTGCCTTAGTGCCAGATACAGACCACAGCGGGGTGGGATCTGATCAGTTTCCCACTAAAGACAGCTGGAATAAACAAATCAACAGAACAAGGACCATTTGGTGATTGTTTCTCCTTGCTGTTTGGGGGCGGGAGGGGGAGGGGAGTAAGTAAGAGACTACAAGCTGTTTGAAGAGAACTTCGGCATTTGATTCTCACTGTAATGCTAATGGCCACCCTGTCTAAAACACCACGGTATTTCCCAGCGGGACATCTTCTCAAACCGTTCTTCCAGTGACACATGGAGGGCATTTATCTGCCTGGCAAGCCTCTCCAGTTGTCTTGTTCTTCTAAGGTCGCCATCCCCAGCTTTGACCAGTTGGTTGCTGGTTCAGCTCTCAGGAGGACTGTTTATAATGAAGACAGGAGATAAGACCCCGCACAGCGACAAGTTCAGACTTTTGGCCGATTTAGAAGGCACAGACCGGGGAAACCTTGCAAAGGGGTTCTGTTTTTCTGAGTGACTCATCGGCCGCTTTTGAGGACCTTTTTTCTAGTGACAGCTGCTCACACCAAGCAAAGGTTATCATGATGTTCACCTCAGTTGGAGCAAAAGGAGTCTTTACAAGAGGTTCTGATAAATGCCCCACGTCTGATTTCCTAGACGTCTGGGTCCATGGGAAAATGTCTAGCAACTGCAAAGAAAAAAAAAGTAGTATTTGCAAAGGCAAGTTTGGTCAATATTTTTTTTTCTCTCTCAATATCGGGTTCAAAGTTTTTCTGTTGAATTTGTGTAGAACTTTCTCCTTTTAAAATAGTTCTGGGTTTATCCTTGGCAAGGATTGGGTAAGAACTTGAAAATGATCACACACAAAAAAAGAGAACGTTGTCCAAGGATCTTAGTGTTTCAGTTCAACCCCCAAAACATCTTTCCTGGCCCCACTACATACTGGCCATGTGACTGTGGGTTAGTTAGCCTCTCCAAGGCTCCATAGTTCTCTGTGTAAGATGGGGACATAGGTTGGTATCTCCCCGATAGAGATGTGAGAATTAGAGGAGAATCTTCGTAATGTTCTTAACACGGGGACCAACACACAGTAAGTCCCAAATAAGTTCTTTCTACTCTTGCTCTTGTCAGCTATTGAGAGGTAAGTATGTGCTGGGCACTGGGGGGGGGGGGGGTGAGGGGTGGCGGGGGGTGGTGGCCAGAGATGGTTCTTCCTCTCAAGAGACAGGCAGATGCACTGCTTCTCAAGGTCTGGTCCTGGAGGCGGCTGCAGAGACTTGCTGAAAATGCAAATCCCCACCCCAGACCCGCTGACTTTGAACCCCTGGGGGCCGGGCCCAGCAATCTGCCATTTACAAGTCCCCAGGTGACCCTGGTGCCCGCTGAAGGCTGAGAGGCACGGCAGAACCAATGGGACACATCTGATGCATCTTTGGTGATGATTCTAAATTTCAGGGAATTTAGTCTGCTGTCCCCACTGCCATGATCGCTACTATGAGAGGTACTGGAGAGACCCAACTAATATTTGAAATCAAGCTGGTTGCTCCAGGGAACTCTCCTAATGAGGAAAACACCCAAGTTTCTTTTAAAAATGTATTTGTTGATGTTGACCACATCAAAAGTGCAGACCAAGAGAACCTCTCGTGATCCTTTCCTTTCCGTGGCCCCGCATGGCACAATTCCTTATCTTCTCTGCTGATGGACTGTCTCTGGAAACTTCTCAGTCGGTCTCCAGGACCCAGTCTGGGCTGGGTTCAAAAGCAAACCAAGAAAGTTTGACTGATCTTGAGCTGCTCCCCCAAAAGCAAAAATGGGAGAAATGGTGTGAACCTGAGAAATAAAAATGCGACTGATGGAGAGGTGTTCTTGAAGGGATGTCACAGCAAGTCCAGAGCCTGCTGAACCAGGAGGGGCACTGGAGGGAGGCCCCGGCCCCCAGTGTGCGCTGTTCTTTCTTTTCTGTTCACTAAATGGTCTCCCGAGGTAAAAGCGCTCTCTTCTTTTACTTGAGGTAAAGCACCGACTTCCTACACGCGCGTACGCGTGCGCACACACACACACACACACACACACACACACACACACACTCTGAATTGCCTTCCATATCCTCAAGTATTGGTTTCTAGTCAATTCCAACACTCAGGGAGCAACGAGGAAAATCCACAAGCAGATATGACAGACCAGCAGAAAGAGGAACAACAATCGTCCTTTTGTAGTCTTTCAAGAAACTGACTAGCAAGCAGTTCAAAAGCTATTCCAGGCCCAAAGCTATTTCTGGAGAGCCATGGTAAGTCCTACAGCACATCTGAATCCAGAAACCTAACCAAAGCCTACATTTGCTGCAAACGAACCGTGCACTTCTCAAGGAAGCACTACGAGAAGTTGTTATTCTTCCACATTCAGACTTGTAGAAAACATTTTCATGACTCAAGCAACCTGCATGCAAGTCAAACCCATAAATGCAGAGAGTGCTTTGCAAACTTAACAACACGTTCTCCATCCTTGAGCTGGTGTTTATACAACTCGCTTTATTTTCTGGTTTTATTGAAAAAGATAACAGAGCCATTTTACAGAAGTAACTTATTAGACACCCATTCAAAAAAAGAAAAGAGAGAGTTGACGTCACCATTAACAATGGTTTGAACCAAAATAACTTGCTTAAGATATTAAATAACTGCGGGAAAATGTTTTGGTGTATGCACACGTTGGCTTGCAGAACTAACACTTCAGATGGCTGTTGTCCAGATGACCTCCGCAGTAGCATTCCAGGAACACATCAGGGAAGAGAAGCAGGAAGGACCTCAGGGACAGCATCTGTCCTGCTTCCTGGGGGATGCTGTCCTGGGCACCCAGACCTCCAGGAAGTCAGACTTCCTCGTCCATATGTCATCACAGTAGGTAGCCCATCCTGTTAAGTGGCGTCTCTCAGAATGAACTCTACAAGAGCAGAAGTCTAGAAAGCATCCAAGAATATAGCGACAGAGCAACCCAACCAGGAACAGCATAAGAGAGTAAATGCATGGGTGAGAAGCTTCAGCAAGAGCAGGGAAGATGAAATACCGCAGCCAGACACTGAAGAACTTGGGGAGAGAGACTGAGCCCCCAGCCCAATGAGACAGGAAACAGGGAGAGACTGCGGATCAAGAGTGAGAAAACAGAGGGGCGCCTGGGTGGCTCAGTTGGTTAAGCGTCTGACTGCAGCTCAGGTCATGATCTCACGCAGGTCATGATCTCACGATCAAGTACTCAAGCCCCGCGTCGGGCTCTGTGCTGACAGCTCACAGCCTGGAGCCTGCTTCGAGTTCTGTGTCTCTGTCTCTCTCTGCCCCTCCCCTGCTGATGCTCTGTCTCTCTCTCTCTCTCTCTCTGTCTCTCTCTCTCTCTGTCTCTCTCTCACCCTCAAAAATGAGTAAAACATTAAAAAAAAAAGAGTGGGAAAACAGAGTGTAGGACTGAGATTATAATAAAGCCACAGTGATTAAAACAGTATGGGAACAAAAATAGAGACAATCAGACCAACGGGATAAAAAAGGAAACCAAAATGGACCCTTGTTTATGTGATAAACTAGGACATGGCAAGGTGCAGTGTTAGATACTGGTAGGACAACAGACCACATGTTGGATCTGTAATGAGCTGTGTGTGTTTAACTGATCAGAACATTTAGTTCATTTATTCAACACACATTGGCTGTCTTTTATTTTTGGTGCCTGGCACTACACCGGGCGTGGAGATTGCAAAGGTAGATAAGGCACCAGAGGAGAGGCCGGCCCGTCCTCACTGGTGTCTCGCCATGGAGGTGGCCACAGGTCTATAGGAAAGCACAGTGGGAGGGAATGCAGAAAGGTAGGCATGCTGCTGTCTTAAATGAGAGCGTCCTGGAGGCCAAGGAGAGAAGTATAACCCACCATATGAACTGCTGCTTCCAAGGAATGTTAGAGGAGACCCAAGAACTACCACTTACCAAGCCTTCAAGGACCAGAAATAATTCGAAACGATCTAGAGAATGGAAAAAGTGACAATGCTCCTTGACTAATTGGATATAAATGTCGTAAAACCTTAACAATTTCAAACAAGGACAGCATAAATGATAAAATCATGAGTCAGTCTGGATTAGGAACATGGAGGCAACATAGCTGAAATAAGATATTAGCAAATAAATCTCAAAAATGTATTTTGAAAGCTATCATTATTGTGATAATGTTGTATGGTGACAGATGGGAACTACGTTTGTGGTGAAGGTGGCTTAACGCATAAGCTCGTAGAACCATGATGCTGTGCATGTGAAATTAACATAACTGTGTGTGTCAACAGTGGTTTGGTAAAAAAAAAAAAATAATGATAATAATAACAATCTATGACCAAGTAGGAGTTGTAATAATAGCTGCAAATTATAAAACGTAAATGCAATTTACCTCATTAAAAGATAAAGGGCAGGGGCGCCTGGGTGGCTCAGTGGGTTGAGAGTCCGACTTCGGCTCAGGTCATGATCTCCTGGTTTGTGAGCTCAAGCCCCGCATAGGGCTCTGTGCTGACAGCTCAGAGCCTGGAGCCTGCTTCCGATTCTGTGTCTCCCTCTCTCTCTCTGCCCCTCCCCACTCATGCTCCATATCTCTCTCCTTCAGATATAAATAAACATGAAAAACATTAAAAAATAAAATAAAATAAAGGGGAAAAAAACGTTTCATTCATTAAATGCAGCCAAAGTTTTGGAACATTGATTTCACCGTAAAAACTGTTAGCAAACTAGGAACACAAACACTGTTTAATATATATACATATATATTAAATATTAATATACTTATATATTATCTTAATATATATTAATATATTTTTTAAAGATAAAATATTAGGGAATGCCTGGGTGACTCAGCTGGTTGAGCATCCAACTCTTGATTTTGGCTCAGGTCATGATCTCACAGATCATGAGATCGAGCCCTGCCTCAGGGTCCGTGCTGGGTATGGAGCCTGCCTGGGATTTTCTCTCTCTCCCTCTGCTCCTCCCCTGCTCACTCTTGCCCTCTTTCTCCCTCAAAAATTAAATTAAATTAAATTAAATTAAATTAAATTAAATTAAATTAAATGATAAAATTCTAGGAATTTTCCCTTTAAAGAAAATAGAGAACAAAGATACCTTATTGCCACTTGTTTTCAAAATTATACAAGTGATCTAGCCAGCAGAATAAGACAAGAAGAGGAAAAAAGAGACAATAAAAATTGAAAAGGAAGAGAAAGCTGCCATTACAGAAAATGATCGTCTAAACCAGAAATACCAATAAAACAGTGAAATTTACAATGTTCCTGGATAGCAAGACTTGATATCACACAGAGGGCAATTTTCTCCCAAATGATCTAAAATTCAGCACAATTTCAATCAAAAGGCTAACAGGACATTTTGAGGAAGTTTCTAGGCTCTGAAAATGTATGTAGAAAGTAAAGGACAGAAGACAATTTTGAAAAACCAGTGAGTATGACTTGGCTTATTTGAAATGAAGGCTTAGAATAAAGCCACGGTAATAAAACAGCATGGAATCGACACAGAGACAACTAGACTGATGGAATACATAGACAATCCAAACGGACCCATGCTTATTAAATTAGTACCCAGCAAGGTGGCAGTAGGACTTTGTAGAAATGATGGACCATCCAATAGCCAATGCTGAGACACTTAGCTGTCATACGGGGCAAACGGTATCCCTATTTCATACCATAAACAAAAACGATTCTAGCCAAATGACACGACTAAACGTTCAAAACTGAAACTTTTGGATTTTGAATAAGACAAAGAAAGAAAGCACAAACAATAAAGGAAAAAAATGATAAATTTGAGCACATAAAAAATAAAGCGGCAATAAAGTCCCCAGGTAAGGACAGATTCCCGGGGTCAAGATCCATGTTGGAGAGAGAGAATGATGAGTACCTGAATTAAGATACTAGCAATCAAGGTGGGAAAGGATAAAAGATATTATAGTTGATTTTGTTAGAATTAGAAATGTTTTTTTCCCTTGTCTCTTTTCCTATTTTTAATAATAAATAAGGAGTCGAGAATGTGTTGGGGCACCTCAGTGGCTCAGTTGGTTAAGCGTCCTAAACTTGATCTCGGCTCAGGTCATGATCTCTGGGTTTGTGAGACCGAGCGTCATGTCAGGCTCTTCGCTGACAGCATGGAGCCAGCTTGGGATTCTCTCCCTCCCTCTCTCTCTGCCCCCCACCCCACTCGTGCACACACACTCTCTCAAAATAAATAAAAAAAAAAAAAAAGAATAGGCTACAATCACAGATAATAAAAATGTATTCCAGTCTTTAGCAGAGGTCCAAAAGTCTTGGTGTTAACCTTACTCGATTCTTCATACCCTTATCTGAAGTTGCTTATTGACTGGAAAGATCTGCCTTCCTTTGTGTAATCTGCTTTATGGGTTATAAATTATCACTGATTTATCATACATTAAATATTTATTCCTCAAATAGCGTTTAAGCTCTTCACCAGCAAGGACATCTTTATTTCATTTCTATGTCCTCAGGATCTAGCAAAGTGCTTGGCACAGGGTAGGAGCTCAGTAAAGCCTTGACAAGTGAATAATAAACAGTCATTTATCCCCAAGCCCTACTTCTCCCCCACCATCCTCTAGGTCTAAGCAAAGTTTAGGCCCAGATCAGGGGGTACCAAATCCTCAGGGCTGATGCATTTCTTTTTTTTTTTTAAATTTTTTTTTCAATGTTTTATTTTTATTTTTGGGACAGAGAGAGACAGAGCATGAACAGGGGAGGGGCAGAGAGAGAGGGAGACACAGAATCGGAAACAGGCTCCAGGCTCTGAGCCATCAGCCCAGAGCCCAACGCGGGGCTCAAACTCACGGACCACGAGATCGTGACCTGGCTGAAGTCGGACGCTTAACCGACTGCGCCACCCAGGCGCCCCAGGGCTGATGCATTTCAAGAGAAGCAATTAGTCTCTACAGAAGCTCAGGAAAGTCAAGGAGTGTGGAGCTGACCCACAGACTTATTTCAATATTAAGTGAATTTGGATCTAGTTCCATCAATCCTGGTCCTAACATGCAGTTCACTCCTCGGGTTTGGTCTCACTTTTACCTTATTCCTATAGATACCACGGGATAAAGGGGAATGAAGTCTGATCTAGAACCAGCTTCCTCCTTTCCTTTCCCTCTCCTTGATCAATGCTCTCCAGCCTGGCCCAACTGAGAAGGTTCTGGGAGAGGTAGGCTTAGCCAGCAGAAGAACATGGCTGCGTTGATCCTACATGCTCCCTACCTTTGACCACTCCCTATTTCCGCTGTGGGAACCCAGTACAGGCCGAGAAACCAGTGCCATTGTTCTCCTATAGCTGGAATGACAGAGTTGACAATAAAGTTAGCAAACGATTAAAATAAGAGGGTATCTTTGCCTATCAAATTAGCAAGTTTAAAAGTACAGTAACATCCAGAGTTGGAAGAAAACTTGAACTAGCATCAAACGGGAGTGATATTTGATCCACATTTTCTGTAAAGCAATTCGGCGAGGCGTAGCAAAAGCCTTCCAAATGTGCGACCCTTGGACTCGGTGCTTTCACTTCCAGACGTGCATTTCCAAGGAAATGGCCAGTGATGTTCACAAATGATTCTAACAAAGACATTCACTGCAGATTAATTTGCTGGAATGAAATTTACAAACAACAGGAATGCCCAGTGATGGGGTGCTGATTAAGTAAATTACAGTCTATCCATATAATGGAATACTACGCAGACATTTAAAAACACAATAACGATGTAGGAAGTACCTCAAAACACGTGGGGAAGTGGGGGGAAAGAGGCTCTAAAAGGGCAAGGATAGTGTGAGCTCTCGTTTTCTAAGTTTCCACAGCTCCCAGCTCCGATCCAGTATGGCTGACTGAGGCAAGTACCCTCAAGTACGCGAACGAAAGTGGGGGCTCTCATTGGCGGGGGAGGGATTTTAAACACTTCTGGAAGCCAAAACAAATGCAAGCGTGTTGCTGGTTAAAACTGAGTGGAGTCCACTGCAGCCCAGAATACTCACAGGAGGGAGCGAGGGAGTGGAGGAGGAGCCATCCTTTCTGGCAAAAGCCCAGGGCAGCTCTGGGCCTGGGGCCAATAGACTTACAGAGTGAGGACAAGGAAAGGTGCTGAAAACCAGGAACAGACCGGAAGTCAGCCTGCAGAGCCACAGCATGTCTCCCCCAGCCCTGAGTGCTACTGGAAAGTAGCCAGTATTTACTCCCCGGCTCCAACAGGAGGGTTCTTCTAAAGAGAAATTAGTGAACCATCGAGGGAGACTTCCTGCCCTAAGGGTGCGTGTCTGCACAAGCCCACCAGAAAGCGAGTCCCTAGATTCACCAGGCCTGACCCCAAAGGCAGGCTCCCTGTTGAGGGCTGTGCCTAACAGAGAGGCAGCGCCCACACCCCAAGCATCTAGAATGATTAACTGAGGCCTTCAGGCTACATCTTACTGAAGGGTCAAGTCCAATGTCGAAGGAACAAGAAATAGAGACTTCGGTCGGGGGACAAAGCTGTGAAGGTAACCAATGGAAGGACTGAACACAGAAATGGTTAAAATTGTGAGAAGAGCTAAGGAGAATGCAAATGAATGTCTTTCATACCAAAACTCAAAATATATCACTTGAATCGATATATTAATGGATCAGGAAATGAACGACAGCAAGCAGCATCTTGTGTAGAGTTATGAGGGTTATCCCCGAAAGTGCTAACACAGAAATGATTACAAGAGCTTCCTCTTCTCTACTCATGGATATATCTATTTTTTTTTTTTTTTTACCATGGACATATACAGCTTCAATAAAACTTTTAAAATAAATGGAAGAAAGCGTATATAGAGATTATCACTGTGCTTTTGTATTTCTCATGTGAAATTCAGAGACTGGTTAATCTGAAAATGTCAGAGTCCACATCGAGGTACCTTGGGTGAGAGGGTGATTTCTCTCTATGAATTTCCACAAAGACAGCATTGACACCACTTGTTTTTAGTATTTTTCGAGAAAGCCGGCTTATTTAAATCAAAGGCTAGGGGCCCCTGGGTGGCTCAGCCAGTTAAGCATCCGACTTCGGCTCAGGTCATGATCTCACAGTTTGTGAGTTCGAGCCCCGCGTCGGGCTCTGTGCTGACGGCTCGGAGCCTGGAGCCTGCTTCGGATTCTGCATCTCCCTTTCTCTGCCCCTCTTCCGCTCACACCCTGTCTCTCTCTCTCAAAAATAAATTAAAAAATTAAAAAAAATCAAAAGCTAGTGCATTCACCTTTGCTTTGTTTCCTTCCTAGGGCCTTAGGTTAGTTGGCTAGTTTTTTTCACTTTGGCAAACCACTTTCTTGGGACTACACGGTCACGGTTTTGACGGTGAACGTTCCTCTCTGCCTACAGCTTTCACCATCGCTACGCATATAGGACATTTTCACTGGCATTACCCAGGTAAGTGGCACTGAACAGAGAGCCAGGGCCTTACAATGTTTCGTTGTGAAAGGGACACTTCAAAGGAGCATCTGAGCGCCAGGTCATTTTGTAATCTCATATTTCATTCTCCTCCCTTACTCAATATATCTGCTTTAATTTCTAGTATTTCCTTCCCCTGATATAGCTGTAAAAGCTTCACTTATTCCCCCCACCACTCTGGCCAAGTGTAAATTTCCCTCCTTCCCCCCTTTTTTTCTGCTTTTATCTTCCCTTCGCGTTTGTGCCTAATCTGAAGGTTCCCAGAAATATAGTTTTCAGAGAGGAAGTGCAACTAAAATCCTATCACTCAGTTCCTCAAGTGTTCAGGAGGGTCCACGGACATTAGCGCGTGGTTACCTTTTGAATTCATGGTCTGCTTCATCTGGCTTCTGTAATGAATTTAGGAACAAGATTTTGCTTTTGTTGTCTCTTTCTCGACAAGATTACCTATCGTCCCCATTTCTTTTAGCAGGTTTTGGGTTTGACACCTGCAATGTGGTAGTTCTGTAAGGTGGACATGGCCCTCACCTTGAACTTGTTTTCTAAGTCTGCTCTGGAGTGACAGCCAACTCTGTGGGCCCCAGCACCAGGGGACTCCATGTTGGAAACAAACAATTATTGAATTGTTGGTACTTAGACCCGGTGAAACACAATGCGGGTGTTGTTCTGTGAATGCCACCGGCCGACCGGCTGCGAAATGATCCCCGAACAGGGCTAGTCTCTGCCGTACGAGTGCTCGACTGAAGTGAGAGAAAGCACAGGAAACCAAAAAAGTCTGTCACGATTCCCACCAAACTTCAATGGTGCGACAGTCCACGTTTTCATATACAAAGAAAAGTTGAGTGTCAGGAAAAAATAACTCTTGGTTTCTAGCAGATGAAAGACACAAGGCAGGAAAGATTTCTATTAGTTGGTATTGACCACAGCCTGGGTGGCTTAAACAACAGAAATCTATTTTCTCACAGTTCTGGAGGCTAGAAGTTCACGATCAAGGGGTCAGCAGGGTTGGTTTCTCTGAGGTCTCTGTCCTTGGGCCACCTTCTCTTTATGCCTGAAGATCACGTGCCTTCCTTCCGTGTGTGCCTGTGTCCTAATCTCCTCTTATAAGGACACCAGCCATATTGGATTAGGGCCCATCCTAATGACCTCACCTTAAGTTAATTACCTCTTTACAGACCTTATTCCAAATGCGGTCACATTCTGAGGTACTGGGGATTAGGACTTCAACATATGAATTGGGGGGGGGGGGGGGCTAATCCAGCCTGTAACAGAGAGCTTTCACGTTCTTTCCATTTCTACCTTTCCATTTCTATTCTCCTAAAACACATTCTCTATCGGCTTATTTTCAGCTCTTATTTCATATGTCACCTGTTGCTTTTTCCATTCCTCAACATATAGAGTTTCTACCACGTTCCTTTACCCGGTGCTTGGGGCTGGAGATCCTGCCACTGGGAAAAACCTGACATGTAAAAAAAATTGTAACAGGCCAATAAATACCATCATGGAGGTTTAAATGACATCTTGTGGGGGCGCCTGGGTGGCGCAGTCGGTTAAGCCTCTGACTCTTGATTTTGGCTCAGGTCATGATCTCACAGTTTGTGAGTTCAAGGCCCGCATCCAGCTGAGGGTGCAGCACCTGCTTGGGATTCTGTCTCTCCTTCTCTCTGCCCCTCCCCTGCTTGTACGTTCGGTCCCATGCTCTCTCTCAAAATAAATAAATATTTTTAAAAACTAAAAAAAATAAATAAATGACATCTTGTGGGCGTTCAGACCAGTGGCTTCCACCTGGGGGCAAGCAAGTTTGAGCAGAGAAGAAGACAATTAAGAAGCTCTTAAAATAATGAATACGAGTTCATCGGGAAGAAAGAATGGAGATAACATTGTTCTAGAAGAGAGGACCGGAGAGTACAGAGTACAGAGCATGGGAAGTATGGCACAATCTCGGGTCGTGAGCTGGGGGGTTGAGGATAGGGGGTAAAAAGAAATGAAGCCGGAGAGCCAGGCTAAGACATGAGGACTTCAGGCAAAGAAAACCAACTAATATTTTAAAACATTAATTAATAAATTAATATTAAAATACAGGTTTCTGAACACCCATGGGCAAAGGACTGTTTTTATGTTACCTAGACATATGCTCAACTGGTGTTGCCCTGCCAGCTGGACTTTGAGCTCATCAACGACAGGACCTTTACCTAAGACTTTGTCTGTATTCCATATGCCCCTATCGTCATCACTATGAGTGAATGAATGAGTGAAACAAAAAAAGGGATCCTTTTCCTTCTCAGAAACCATTGTCTCTATGCCCAGTATCTGTCCGTAAAGATCAAGATACTTGCATATGTATGCATCCATGAAACACTTTCCCTTGCCTGTATATTTGAGGAAGAGTTTTGTAAGGACAGGTAGATTTATGCCTGCTTTAAGAATTTTCATCGAAACCTATTTAAAAATCGGGTAGACTAAATCACGTCTTCATCGTACAGACGGAGGGAATGAGGATCTCTTTAAATTAACAGCAAGTGAAATCAACTGCTCATTTTTGCCTCACGTGGAACACTCTCCCTACAAAGGTTCCATTCGGTCTTCACACCACACAACAAAACAAAGCCATCCACCCTCCAGGGGCCTTACCCTCCTGGAATTTTCTCAGCATTTACAGGGACCGTGGACACTCTCTAACAGTTTCACATAAGTAATTTCCTTTACAAAGTCATTAAAAGTACATGTGTATCCCCCCTTGTCACCCACAGGGCCTGGCATACAGAAAATAATGATGGAAAACACAGTATATATGGTGTCAAATATTTTATGTATAATTGACTCTTTTAATTCTTACAATAATCTGTGAGGTATGTACCATTATTATCTTTTTTTTAAAGATATAAAAACTGAGGGGCACCTGGGTGGCTCAGCTGGTTAAGCATCTGGCTCTCGATCTCAGCTCAGGTCGTGATCTCACGGGTTTGTGAGTTCGAGCCCCACATCAGGCTATGTACTGCCAGTGCAGAGCCGGCTTGGGATTCTCTCTCTCCCTCTCTCTTTGTCCCTCCTCTGCTCATGCTCTCTCTCTCTCTCTTTCCCAGAATAAATAAACCTTAAAAAAAAAAAAGATGTAAAAACTAAGGCACAAAAACGTCAAGGAACTTGCCCCGAGAGCTATGATGCGTAAGGGGCAGGTGGAATTTGAGCTGGGTCTGTCTGCGGAGTCTGAGTCTTGGTTACTGTTATACTAGTCAAGAAGCTCTCATAAAATTGGTTTATTAATCAATACGTCATCTGAGCTCCTGGATTATTGATTGGACGGATTCCTCACTCAACTTATTCGGCTGCTGGGTAAGAAGGCAGCAAAGTGCAGGCCTCGTAAGACAGTGCCTGCCAATGCGTTCCACTGCCTTGCGCCCCAGGGCTCTGTCTCTCCGGCCCAGCTGGACAAGGTCAATAGACCTGTGTGTGTCGCTTGGGGAGGGAAGGGAAGAGACAATGTCCTGCTTTCTTCTCCTTACGCAGCAGCAGACACATCGCCAAAAAGCTTTTGTTTTTATAAACACGGCTCAAAGAGAATATAAATTGAGCATGGTGGTTATGATCATGTTTTAATTTTTTTCTAAAACTGTGAAGGATCAATATAGTTCATAATGATAGCTGCCATTAAATGAAACCCTAAGGCAGGCACTGGGCCAAGTGCTACGTTGCATGGTCTCATTTTTTTTATATGTTTATTTATTTATTTTGGAAGAGAGAGAGCGCGCACGTGTGCGGCACATGGGGGAGGGGGAGAGAGAGAGGGAGAGTCACAAGCAGGGTCCTGCTCAGCACGGAGCCCCCACATGGGGCTTGATCCCACTACCAGGAGATCGCGACCTGAGCCAATATCAAGAGTCAGATGCTCAACTCACTGAACCACCCAGGTGCCCCTGCGTGTTCGCAGTCTTCCAGGCAACCCTAAGTAGTAGGAACTCATCTCCCACTTAGCCAGGAAAGCAAGACTCAGAGGTCAAGGCCGACCAGCTGCACACGGCAGAGTTCTCTTCTTCCCCATCCCCCTCTTCCTCTTCCCTCCCATTCCCTTTCTGTCCCCTCCTCTCCCACCCTCTTACTTCAGCCCATTTATCCGGTTTTCTCTCTTTCCTTATAAATTGAAGTATAAGTGACACAGAGTAAAGACATTTTTTTCCATTCTTAATTTCTTTCTAAAATAAAAATTGTCTTTTAAATCTCTATTTCTTAGAGCTGGACAATAAACTGTTCACCGTGAAATAAAAAGATGGCAGCCTTAAAATATTCCAGCAAAAATAAATTAAAAATGTTAAATGAGAGTACAGATAAAAGAAAACCAAACAAAAAAGGGACACACTTTTATAGTTCATCTCTGTGCCCAGATCTAGATGGGGACACTTCCAGCACCTGAAGGAGTCCAGCTCTTGGTGTGTACATTTACTGTCTAATGGAAAGGCCATTAAAGTCTTGGCGACACTCACATCAAAGCAAGGGCTTCTCGGGGTAAAGATTCTTCTGGAGCATTATTAGATTTTATCAGCAACGCTTTCTGTGACCGAGATGCAACTGAAACCAGAAAAGTGGTTGACCCAGCCAGGTCGTATTTAATTTGGACCTCAGCAGCTAATTTAAATTTAAATTCAATTCACCAAAAGTGATTTGCATGAAATCCTTCATAGGAGAACATGGGTTCATAAAGGAAGTTGCCAGTGAAGGCCCACTCAATCTGTGCTTGATGGGACCTGTGACACAAGACAGGAGCCCTTTCTCCAGTCCCTGCCTATGTCTATGTGTAGAGGTGACCTAGGGAGGTCACATGGATGGTGACAGTCGCATGGTCACTACTATCCGTGGTGCGCTTTATGTGCTGTAACCACAAAGGCGTACCCAAAACCTGGGGGCGATCTTTGCAGTCTTTTTAATGTCCTAAAGCTTCCTGAAAGTGCTGGGTAGAATATTAGATCTGCTTAAAACTGTATGGATGCCCTTTTTGGGGGGTGGGGTGGGGATTGAACGTATAAATTCCATCCGAGTCGTTAAATTCATCGAATTTGATTCTATCACCTCTTGTTGTACTCTTGAATAAAGGTTTTTTTTAAGTGATTGGCTGGGACGTAGGTAAGGAAGGTGGCATGTTGATGTTGCAGAATATAAATGTCAGTGGCAAGCGGTGGACATGCTGATGCAGAATTTAGCTGAGAAGGAGTTTCGTTTCCAGTGTGTTCTTTTTTAATATAGCAGGATTACTTAAGATCACTAAGATTAGAAAGGCTGCAAGAAACGGACCGAGTAATCACTGAAAAGTGCTGAAAACAGCCCTACTGAGAGTAACTCCTACTCACTTAATAATCAGGAGTGACAAAACAGACATGCCAAAGAAGGGTATAACCTTTGTTATTTTTTCTCTGCAAAAAGAATGAAATGGCACTTCTGGATGTTACAACTATGAACAAGGATGAAAATTCTCCATAACGGAATAGATATGCTGAAGTGTGGGCTCATCTACGGGGAGATCTTGTCTCATTCCTCCTCTTATCCTTCCTCCCTTCCCCCTACACACAACACTCAAATCTCACCGGAGAACAGATGAACCCATTTCTCTGAGATGGTCACTACAGAGTATCTCTGCAGAATACATGATCTCATACATAGCAAACCCTAAAGACTCCACCAAAAGACTGTTAGAACTGATACACAAAGTCAGTAAAGTAGCAGGGTACAAAATCAACATATACAAATTGTGTTTTTATATACTAACAACAAACTGTCTAAAAATAAAAGAAAATAATCCCCATTCACAGTAGCATCGAAAACAATAAAACACATAGGAATCCATTTAACCAAAGAGGTGAAAGACGTGTGGCCTGAAAACTGTAAAACATCGATAAAAGAAATTGAAGATGACACAAATGAATGGAAAGATACCCCATGTTTGTGGATCATTAGAATTAATATTGTTAAAACGTCCACAGTACCCAAGCCAATTCAATGCAATCCCTATCAAATTCTGACATATTTTACAGAAACAGAAAAAACAATCCTAAAATTAGTGTGGAGCCACACACGATGCATCCTGATTTCCAACAAATTTATGATAATCAAAACAGAATGGTACTGGCATAAAAACACACCAGTAGAACAGAATCAAGAGCCCAGAAATAAACCCATGCATAGACAGTCAATGTTCGACAAGGGAGCCAAGAATACTCCATGGGGAAGAGGTAATCTTCGATAAATACTGTTGGGAACACTGGATATCCATGGGCAAAAAAGAATGAAACTGGACCCCTATCGTATCTCACTCACAGAAACTAAATTGTAATTGGTGAAAGACTCAACTGTAAGAGCTGAACCATAAAATTCCTAGAAGAAAACAGAGGGAAAAAGCTCCTTGACATTGGTCTTCACGAGGATTTTCCAGATGCAACAGCTGTAGTGCAAGCAACAGAAGCAAAAATCCACAGGCGGTACTGGGTCAAACTCAAAGGCCTCTGCACAGTGTAAGGAATAGTCAACAAGACCAAGAGGCCGCCTGTGGGATGGGGAAAATAGTTGCAAACCCTATATCTGATAAGGGGTTAATATCCAAATCATGTAATAGAAAAAAAACCACAAATAATCTGATAACAAAACGAGCAAGGGGCAACAGTAGACATTTTCCCAAAGATATATGCATGGCCAACAGTTTCATGAAAAGGGGCCCAACGGCCCTTTTGGAAACCACAAGGAGATACCATCTCACGCCTATTTGGATGGCTATTACAAAAAACATGAGAGATTACAAATGCTGGTGAGGATGTGGAGGAAACGAAACCCTTGTGCGCTGTAAATGACAGCGTGAACTGGTGTAGCCACTATGGAAAACGGTACGGACATCCTTCAAAAACTGAGAAATAGAACCACCGTGTGACCTTCTAATACCACTTGGGGATATCTCCGAAGGAAAAGAAGTCACTGTTTCAGGGAGGGATCTGCAGAGGTTCACAGCAGCATTATTTACAATAGCCAAGGCAGAGAAGTAACCTGTGTCCATTAACAGATAAACAGATAAACGGACACAGAAACTGTGAGATTATTCATTTTTTTTTTGATCGTGGCCATACTAACAGGTGTGAGGTGATACCTCACTGTGGTTTTGATTTGCACTTCCCTGATGATTCGTGATGATGAACCAAAGAAAAAGAAGCCACAAAAAGAAGAAAAACCTGCCATCTGTGACAAACATAGATGGACCTTGAGGACATCACGTTAAGTGAAAGAAGTCAGACAGAGAAAGACAAATACTGTATGCTCTCACTTACAGGTGGATAAAAACAACTCATGGAAACAGAGAACAGATTGGTGGTTGCCAGTGGCAAGGTGGGTGGAAGGGGGTGGGGGAATGGATAAAAATGTCAGAGTACAAACTCCTAGTTATAAGCTGAATAAGGTCTCAAGATCGAAAGTACAGCATGGTGACCGTAGGCAATAATTCTGTATGGTATACTTGAAGATTACTATGACAGCAGATTTTAAAAGTTCTCAGCACACAAAAATGGTAACTATATGGTGAGGAATATGTCAACTAACCTTACTGCAGTAATTGTTTTGCAATACATACCTATATCAAGCCACCACACTGTGCATCGTAAACTTGCACAAAATTGTATGTCCGTTATAGCTCAGTGAAGCTGGGGGTGGGGAGGAAATTTCTGTGCAGCAACGGAAACAATATATAGAGAGAAAAAGGGTTAATGTCCAGAATATATATGGGACTCCTACAACTCAACGCTAAAAACCAAATAGCCCAACTAAAATATGGGCAGAGGACTTGAACGGATCTTTCTCTAAAGAAGACCAACGAATGGCCAACAAACATACGAAAAGATGTTCGACATCACTAATCATCAGGGAAATGCAAATCAAAACCACAGTGAGATAGCACCTCACACCTGTTAGTATGGCCACTGTAGAAAAAAATAATAATAAAACTCTGAAAAGAACAAGTGCTAGGAAGTTGTGAAGGACCCGGAACCCTTGTACGCTCCCGGTGGGAATGCAAAATGGCACAGCCACCACGGAAAGCAGGGATTCCTCAGCATATTCAAAATAGAATGGCCATATGATGTAGAATTCCCATTTCTGGGTATATATCCGAAGAGCCAGACAGGATCTCCACTCAGGTGTGCACTGTGGCATTATCCACAACAGCCAAGAGGTGGAAGCAGCCTGAATGCCCATCAACAGATGACCGGATCGATAAAATGTGTGCACACGTGCAATGGAATACGGGTCAGCCGTAAAAAAAAAAAAAACGCAGGAAATCCTGTTTGTGCTACAACATGGATATTATCTTGGGGACATTATACTAAATGGAATAAGTTAGTTGCAAAAAGACAAACAGAGTATGCGTCCACTTCACTGAGTTATCTAAAGTAGCCAGTGACAGAAACAAAATGGATGGAATGTGGTTACCAGGAGCTAAGGGTACAATGAAGGAAAATGAGGGTCGTTCAATGGATATAGTGTTTCAGTTTTACGAGACCAAAAAAGTCCGAGGGGCGCCCGGGTGGCTCAGTCAGTTAAGCGACCGACTTCGGCTCAGGTCCTGATCTCATGGTTCGTAGGTTCCAGCTCCACATCGGCCTCTGTGCTGACAGCTTGGCGCCTGGAGCCTGCTTCGGATTCTGCGTCTCCCTCTCTCTCTGCCCCTCTCCCATGGGCACCCTGTCTCTCTCTGGCTCTCAAAAATGAATAATTGTTAAAAAAAAATTTTCTTTAAAGCAAGACAAAAAATTCTAGAGATCTGTTGCAAGGCACTGTGGATATAGCTAACACTACTGTGCTGTGCACTTGAAAATGGTTAAGATGGTAAATTTCATATTGCATGTCAAATAGATTACCTGAACACATAGCAGTATTAAACAAGACTAAACAAATAAACAAAAACCCAAGTTTAGCAAACCCCGGGTTAGCATTAAAACATGAAAAAATCAAGTATAGCAATGGTCACAGTGCTCTCAAATTGAGAATAAACTACCTATCCAAGTGTACAGAATGTTCCAGGCACATCTGTATTAAGAAATGATATGTGGGGGCGCCTGGGTGGCTCAGTCGGTTAAGCGCCCGACTTCAGCTCAGGTCACGATCTCACGGTCCGTGAGTTCGAGCCCCACGTCGGGCTCTGGGCTGATGGCTCAGAGCCTGGAGCCTGCTTCCCATTCTATGTCTCCCTCTCTCTCTGCCCCTCCCCCATTCATGCTCTGTCTCTCTCTGTCTCAAAAATAAATAAACGTTAAAAAAAAAAAGAAATGATATGCGTAAGTTAGACCCCAATTCCTTCCCTACGCTCTACTACTATCATACATATGTCTTCCCTTTGGCCACCAGATGCCAGGGCTTTTTCCTCCACACTGACCAATTCTCCAACACCAGCGGGGTGTCTAATGATTCGATTCTATCCTGAAGACTATCTATCTGGAGTTAGCACAGACCCTACAGATGAAGGGCTCTGTGCTAAGACTGACTACCCCAAGACTGCCCACCCCCACCCTGACTTCAAATGCCATGGCCAGGCCAGGCTTTCACCTGCACTTCTGACCAGCTGTGTAGAAATGGGAGGTTCCTACAGCTTCTTTCTCAGGTTTGATAATCTGCCAGAATGACTCACAGAACTCAAGAAAGGTTCATTTACGGCACAACCAGTTTGTTTATAAAAAAAAAAAAAAAAAAAAAAAAAAAAAAGAACTCAGAAAGAGCCAAGTGGAAGAGTGGGGAAGGAACAGAGTTTCCAAGGCTTCTCTGGGTGTGCCACCCTCCAGCACCCCCACCAGCTTGGATGTTCTCCAACCCCCATGCTCTCAGAGATTTTTTTTACGGAGGCTTTATTATTCAGGCATGGTTGATACAATCAACAGCCACTGGTGATGAGCTCAACCTCTATTCCTTCTCTCCTCCCAGTTGTGGGGCTGAAAGCTCCAACCGTCTCCTCACAGGGTTGATTCCCCTGGCCACCAGCCTCTATCTCAAGGTGAGGTGGTTGAGGAGACCAGTCTCCAGTCATATCTCATTAGCATGCAAAAAGACAGTTAACCTTTGGGAGATTTCAAGGGTTTTAGGAGCTGTGTAATGGGAAAGGAGGGTGGGTCGAGACTAAACACATATTTATCATGTCAGAGTATTAAACTCAAGAGCATTTTTGAAAATTATATTTGAGTGTGTGTGTGTGTGTGTGTGTGTGTGTGTGTGTGTGGAGAGAGACAGAGGAGGGGAGAAAAGGGGAATAGGTGACAAAAGGAAGAAGCACAGTGGAGTCAAGGAAAGCAATGGTAAGCATCAATAAGCAAGATCGTGTTGGATATTAATCGTGGGTCTTAACATTTTTCAAGACTTTATAATAGGGAAGCACTGTGACAGCCAAAAAACCCAAGGCGTTTTAAATTAAGAATTACACCGGATTAAACCTTCAGGGAATAGAAGGAAGCACTGGGAGGGGAAGTCCCTGTCACTGTCGGGCACCGGCCCATGGGCACAGCAACTGCACAGTGTGGGCACAGGAGCTCAGGACCCCAACCTGAGGGAGAGGAGCCAAAGGGGCCAAGGCCACCGAAAGGACTGGAGGTGCCGAAAGTTACACTTAACCTGTCGCACAGTTTCACCTGGATCCCCATATGTATGTGAATTTCCCTTTAAGAGTATTCAGCAAGTTTTTACTGCACATGCCTTCTTATGATGGTCATATTTCCCATTAATGATGCTGTACTACTGTCGGTCACATAACTAGCCGTCTTCTCCTTCTCAACGCTGTAAAATCCAATGAAAATTGATGTCAAAAGAATGCATGAATGCATCACTGAAATTACTATCAAAACACTTGCTCAAAGAGGGAGGGAGGCTGGGATGAAAGCGTGCGGTAGATGTGAATCTTAACAACGAAGCTGGAAATTTTGGGCAGCCCGGTAGGGAGGACCTCAGGTGAAAAGAAAATCTGCCCTAATCTTGATACAGGTTTTTTTTTTTTTTTTTTTTGAAGAGAAACAGAACTGGGAGACTAGAAAATCAAAGATCTGGCCCCAACCTTGCTCCACATTAGTTCTGCGACTTTTGGCAAATAGTTTCGTCCCAGTTCTCAAAAGTGAGTATTAAGGAGGGTTGACTGGGATCAGTCATCTTAATGCATCTTCAGCAGAACATTCTATCATTATGAGACGGAGAAAGGTACAAAGTGACATGCTCCCTTGGAAATAGTCGGGAGAGAGGGTTGAGAACAAGGTCTCGGCGAGCACATTTCAAGATGCGTGAGCTATACAGAAGTAAATTAGTCTGAAAACTAAATGCACAAGCTGACAGCAGGAGAAAATGGAAAGTAATTTTTTTTTCCTCCTTTCTAGAGCTCCTTGGTACCTTGGAGCGAACATAGCGTAATCTTCTTAACTGTTAATGCAGTGGGGAATACGGGTGTCACTTAGTGAAGAGGTTCAGTAAGGAAATTTAAAGATCATAAATCATAAGGAATTATCTTGTCAGAGGCATAGTGCTCCGATCAGACACTCCTAGCTTCCTTTTTTTAAAGAAAACTTTTAAATTCTAAAATAAAACAGTGATAGAGAAAAGCATTACAAAATATGGCTTTATGAAGTGTTATAAGGTGAACACTTGTGATCAGCACCCAGCTCAACAAACAGAACTTTGCTGGCCTGCTGGCCACACCAGAAACCCCTCACTGGGTCCTGTGCCCGTCACCCTCGGTTACCCTGATCTTTACAGGAATCATTTATTTGCATTTTTTGTGACTTTTTCTTCCCCGTGTCCACTCACAGACACGATACTTTCATCTTGACAATTAAAAAATTTTTGAATCTGCAGGTTACTCCCCACCCCATTCTTTTCTTCTAATTTATTTGTTAAAAAACTTGAGTCAGTTGAGGGGCGCCTGGGTGGTTCAGTCGGTTAAGCACGTGACTTCGGGTCAGGTCATGATCTCACAGTTCGTGGGTTCAAGCCCCGCGTGGGGTTCTGTGCTGACAGCTCAGAGTCTGGAGCCTGCTTCGGATTCTGTGTCCCCTCTCTCTCTGCCCCTCCCCTGCTCACGCTCTGTCTCTCTCTCTGTCTCTCAAAAATAATAAACGTTAAAAAAAAAAAAAAACTTGGGTCATTTGACCTATAGAAATCCCCCGAATCTGGATTTTTCTGATTGCATATTCATGATGCTGGCAGCGTATTACTCCATACTTTTTTTTTTAACTTAAAATGTTATTTAATGTAAAGCAACTTAATTGAGTGTGGGAGACAAATGCACGGCAGGCCACATAACGTATATCCAAGAGGCAGCCTTTAAAATGCCACGCGGTAGAAAAGGTAAGGAAGGTGACAATACAGCATGTTTAATCAAATACAGCATGTTTAATCAAAAGGCTTTTACGACATTTCATTCTAAACCATATGTGACTCGTCATCTCTGGAGGATCTGGCAAAGATTTAGTTCTTTCCATCGCCAGTCATTTAAAGCAGACACGGGTTTGCTTAGAATGAAGCTGATTCTAAGAGCACACCAAAACTGAACACAAGGAGTAAGACTAAAGTCAGCAATCTAGAGTGATCAAAGAGTGAGCTACGTAGCAGGTGCCCTGGACAGAAGACTGACTGTCCCAAGTGGTTACTAACAGAGATGAAAGTCACCATCCTTGCAAAAGCAAGCCGTTTAGTGTCCGAACGGTAGAGTAGAGCCTATTTTCATTCCTTGGACTCTGCTGCGTAACAAAGAAAAACTAGCAGACTTAAATGTAGAATTTAGCAGACAGCCTGCAACCACTTAAAAACACTTGCCCAGGGGCACCTGGGTGGCTCCACTGGCTGGGCAACCGACTTCGGGTCACGATCTCACTGTTTGTGAGTTCAAGCCCCACATCGGGGTCCCTCGCTGTCAGCACACAGCCCACTTGGGATCCTGTCTCCCTATCTCTCTGCCCCTGCCCCCACTTGTGCGCTCTCTCTCCCTCTCTCTCTTTTTCTCTCAAAAATAAGTAAACATTTAAATGAATATACATTAAAAAATAAAAAAGTAGGGGCGCCTGGATGGCGCAGTCGGTTAAGCGTCCGACTTCAGCCAGGTCACGATCTCACAGTCCGTGAGTTCGAGCCCCGCATCAGGCTCTGGGCTGATGGCTCGGAGCCTGGAGCCAGTTTCCGATTCTGTGTCTCCCTCTCTCTCTGCCCCTCCCCCGTTCATGCTCTGTCTCTCTCTGTCCCAAAAAAAATAAATAAACGTTGAAAAAAAAAATTAAAAAATAAATAAATAAATAAATAAAAAAGTAGTATTGCCTATAATAGTGTGAATATAGGGTCACAATATTTATTTGGGACAAACCTCTTATGTAAGTCATTTTAATATACATTATTCATTGTTTTGAAATAGAAAGTATTTTAACTGAATAACTGGTTACAGGTAATTTCTGTTAAGACACTATATACATCATTTCTAGTATGTTAAAAAATTAATCTTTTAATGTTTTTACTCCCAAGAGAGTGTGAGTGTGGGAGGGACAGAGGGGGGGCAGACAGAGGATCCGAAGCGGACCCCACACTAAAAACACGCCTGATGTGGGGCTGCAACTCAGGACCTGCGAGAACATGACCCGAGCCCGAGTCCCACGCTCGACCGACTGCGCCACCGAGGCGCCCCTCTAGTATGTTGAAATTACTTTAACCTCCTGGTTTAATTGTTTTAAACTCCTGGTCTCTCAGGAGGCTGTGATGTCTGCTTCCCACTCTGACACTAGCCGAGGTTGACGCTGAATGTCTACAGTGCTGTCTAACAAAACTTACAATGAAGGAAATGTTCACAGTGATCTACTGTCCACAACGGAAGCCAGGAGCACCTGTGGCTGTTGAACACTTGAAACGTGGCTAGTGTGACCGAGGAGCTAAAATTTTAATTTCACTTAATTTTACTTAATTAAAATTTAGATTTAAATAGCCACAGGTGGTTAGTAACTACCCTATTGGACTGCACAGGATACTGAAATTTCACTGGAATTTGTACAACGGTGATTGGCTTATCTTCATTTATTATACGAAGTGGTACAGTGTGATCTCTAGATCAAAGCAAGATAAATGCTTGTTTTTCTCCACTCTTCACAGATTTTTCAGGATAATGAATTGGTTCCCCATTCCTCCTCTATCTATCTATTGGTTCCTCCTCTATCGGTGACCATCTAGTTTTTTTTTTAAGTATCATTGTGAGCTCATGGATTTAAATATGAGTTTCAACCAACTGCAATTAACATTCATTGTAAAATTCAAATTGTCCCATCTTTGTTCAGTGGGAACGTCCTCAAGCTGGCTCCAGAGTCCTTTTGACGTTGCCCTGGTAATCTGGGACAGCTTCGGGGCCACCCGAAATGAGAAGCTGTTCAGGGTCATCTTTTTACATTTCTTAACTCACACCTGGAGCAACCGTTCTTCCCAGAAGCTCCGATTTCTTTAAGAGGGAAAAGATATTTCAAGACCTCAATGTGGATCCTAAGGATACTCTGTAACGGGCTTGGCCATTATTTCTAGGCCACATCAGTGAACAAAATTAGGAACTGTTTTATCTTTAAAGATGAGGTATCGGGGCGTCTGGGTGGTTCAGTTGGTTAAGCGTCTGACTTCAGCTCAGGTCACGATCTCACGGTTCGTGGGTTTGAGCCCCGCATCGGGCTCTGTGCTGACAGCTCGGAGCCTGGAGCCTACTTCGGATTCTGTGTCTCCCTCTCTCTCTGCCCCTCCCCTGCTCATGCTCTGTCTCGCTCTGTCTCGCAAACAAATAAAACATTAAAAAAAAATTTTTTTTTTAAAGATGAGGTATCTCATGAGTTTGTACGAGTATTTCCAATTCAAATTTAAGACCACATGGTTTTTGTTTTGTTTTTCAAACGAATACTCATAGTCTCATAGATTTATGGCCAGTTAATTTTCAACAACAATGACAAGTCTATCTAATCAGGAAAGAATAGTCTTTTCAACAGATGGTGCTGGGAAAACTGGTTTAACCACATGCAAAGGAATGAAGTTGGATACCTATCTCATACTATCTACAAAAATTATCTCAAATCGTAGACCTAAACATACAAGCCTAAGCTATAAAACTCCTAGAAGAAAACGTAGGTGTAAATCTTTGTAACCTTGGATTAATTAGGCAATGGTTTCTTAGATATGGCACCTAAAGTACAATCAACAAAAGACAAACATAGATAAATTGGACTTCATCAAAATTAAAAACTCTTGTGCTTCAAGTAACACATCAAGAAAGTAAAAACAGAGCCCATGGAATGGGAGAAAATACTTGCAAATTGTATATATTGGATAAGGGACTAGTAATCAGAATACACAAAGAAGATCTACAACTCAATCATAAAAAGACAAATAACCCAGTTAAAAAATTGGCAAAGTTTTTGAATAGGTATTTGTCCAAAGAAGATATACAAATGGCCGATAAGCCTGTGAAAAGTCACTCAGTGGCATTACTCACTAGGGAACTGCAAATCAAGACCACAGCCAGATGTCACTTCACACCTGCTAGCATGACTATAATCAAAATGATGACAGAGCAAGTGTCTGCAAGGATGCTAAGAAGTTGGAGTCCTCATACATTGCCAGTAGGAATGGAAAAGGGTACAACTGACTTGGGAAACAGTTTGCCAGCTCCTCAAAAAGTTACACAGGGAGTTAACATACCATCCAGCAATTCCACTCCTAGGTATATACCCAATAGAACTGAAAATATATGCCTACCGAAAACTTGCAAACAACATCATTACTAATAATTGCCCCAAAGTAGAAATAACCCAGATATCCAGTAACAGATGCATGGATAAGCACAGTGTGATATACAATACAATAATATTATTTGGCCATAAAAAGGAATAAAGTGATATGGGTGAACCCTGAAAATATTATTCTAAGTGAAAGACGCTAGTCACAAAAGGCCACATGTTGTAGGAGTCCATCTATATAAAATGCCCAGGATAGGCAAATCCAGAGAGACAAAACATATTAATGATTGCCAGGGCCTGGGCTGAGAAGGAATGCAGAGTTACTGATGACAGGTTTGGGTTTCCATTTGGGGTGATGAAATGTCATGGGGTCAGACCTTGTGAATCTGCTAACACCCCTGAATTGTACACTTAAAGAAGGGTAGGATGGGAAGTAACCCAAACAGCTTCTCAGGCATAGTTATCACGTTATTATATTTCTTCTGGAATAAAGAGCTCTGGCTTGAGCCCTGATATCGAGGCTCTTGTCTCGAGAGCATGGTTGATAAAGAGGGTCTGGAGACATACAGTGTTGTGGGTCTGGTACTACCAGACAAGACCCATTTCAAAGATAGGAACAAGAACTTCGACACTGAACTGATCAAAAGCACTTCTCTAGGAAGGGAAGACTCCTTTGGGAATGAGAACATATGGGAACATAACCGGGAATGTTAACCTTGGGAGCCAAATTTTTATGTAGAGAAAGGAGGATATGTTCCCAGTCCATTGTTTTGAGCTATGTATCCCCAGAGGAGAAGAGTTTGTGGATTCATCCAATACCCAGGATAATTTTGTTGATTATCTAAGGTGGGCTTAAAATTTTGTTTAATGATTAATTGCGATGAAATACACATGACGTTTACCATCTTAAACACGTTTAAGCATACAGCTCTCAGTTGTGGTATGTACATTCACATTGTCGTGCAAGCAATCTCCAGAACTCCTTTCATCTTGCAAAAATGAAACTCACTAAGCAACAATTCCCCACTCCCCCTCACCCCAGGCCTTGGCAACCGCCATTCTACCTTCTGTCTCTAGGAGTTTGATTACTGTAGCTACTTTATACGTAAGTGGAATCACGCAGTATTTCTTCCTTTGTGACTGGCTTAGTTCTCGTTTCTTCCTATTGTAGCATATGACAGGACTTCTTTCTCCTTTGGGCTGAAGAATATTCCGCTGTATGTTTGGTCCGTTCATCCACTGACGGACACTTAGCTTGCTTCCATATTTTAGCTATGGTGAATAATGCTACTATTAACATGAGTGTATAGATATTTTTTCAAGACCCCGCTTTCAAATTCTTTTGGGTAAATACCCAGAAGTAGAATCGCTGGATCATACGGTAATCCTGTTTTTAATTTTTTGAGGAACCTCCATACTGTTTTCCATAGCAACCGTGCCATGTTACTTTCCCACCGGCAGTGCACAAGGGCTCCGATTTCTCCACATCTTCGCTGACCCTTGTCATTTTCCGTTTTTTGGTAATTCGAACGTATATGGGGTGGTAAGGTGGCTGCATGATGAGTTTGAAAAGGCTCTCCCAAATGCGAGCCTTACTTACTTCTTCTGGATATTCAAAGCATACTGAAAAAGCAGGGACTGTAGTAGCAAACATCTGTGCGCCCTTCTTTTAACTTAGTCACATCACATGACTTTGCCGTATCCTATTCTACCCTTCCCCACCCCCACCCCCACCCCCACCCCCACCCCCGTTTTGAGATATCGCGTGCTGGGAGAGTTTTCAAGTTACCCAGTTCTCTCCAAAAATGTTCATGTGCTTTTCACGACTATTTGAGCAAGCAGAACTACGCAGGCAGAATCATTAAATGTACCCAAACCTGCATTTTCTGTGCTAACTTCAGGTTCCCACTACTAGACGCCACGCACTCGCAAAGTCCTCATGATCACGTTACCTAGAAATACACAGACGTTTCTATGACTGAAGTCACAGAACACAATAGATACAATGCAATAGTGTTTGTGTTATTCTCCGAAATCCTATGTCCTAGGTCTGTTCCAGAATGTTCCTGGAACCTAGGAGTCCGGCCTACGCTGACATCCACCATTCGATCGGCACCTCCGAAGAGTGAACCTGTACCACTAGAGCAACATCCGGGATGCGGAGAGGCCATCTGAGTGCGACTGGGGCCATATGTCTCCCCTAAGGCCTGTGTATATACCTCATCAAGAGTGGGGCTCCCAAATGCTGGGAATGTCAGACACACACGCACACTCCAGAGGGCAGCATCCCTGGGCCCAGGAGAGCGCGGTGTGGAAGAGGTCTAATACCTCCAGAGGATGTCAGATTCTCTCAGGGACCCCAGGTGTATGAGTGAGCGATTGGCTAAGAGAAGAAAACAACACGGCTCCTCATATTTCATCTTTCAAGAAAATAGCTACAACTACTTATTTTTTATATTTCTATTAAAATCTCGGGGCGCCTGGGTGGCTCAGTCGGTTAAGCATCCGACTTCGGCTCAGGTCACGATCTCGCGGTCCGTGAGTTCGAGCCTCGCGTCGGGCTCTGTGCTGACTGCTCAGAACCTGGAGCCTGTTTCAGATTCTGTGTCTCCCTCTCTCTCTGACCCTCCCCCGTTCATGCTCTGTCTCTCTCGGTCTCAAAAATAAATAAACATTAAAAAAAAATTTAAAATCTCAATGCAGACAAGAAATCTTCCCTTTTTTTTTTTTTTGGCATTTTACTTAAAGCCAATGTTTCTTCAGCCTTCACTGATTGACAAAAAATGCTTTTGCGATATCAATGATTATGCATTCTGGCCCGTTTCTTACAACCATTAGAAACATTTACTGAGAAGCCATATGCTTGAGTTCAGAGTTGTTAATAATATCCTTAAGTTTTACATCTAGAACTATAAAATGCCAAAGTGCACCTGAGGGTATCACGGATGTGAGTGTGTCTGGGGGTGGGGAATGGAAGATTATAAGGGGTAGAGGGGAGAACTACTTGTGTCAAAAATCCCCCTCAAAAAAAAAGTAAGCACACATTTTTGTTAAGGTCCCAATAAATTCATATTGTCAAGTACATCTTTCTTTGTCACACATATAAATCAATATTATACAAGCTTCAGTGATTGCCACTTAAACTCACTCGAACTGTGATTCGCAAGTCAGATTTGTCCTGAGAGGTTCACGCGTTGTGATTCACGGGGGCCTGAGAGTGCCTCACAGGCCTGTTCTCAGATGGCTGTTAGGTGTATGAAGTAGGTTCTCTTTACTCCACTGCAATTTTCCCCAGTGAGAAATTTGGTAGGAACTGCAAAGCTACCCTTGAATATAGGAGTTAAATTTCTCTATGAAAGTTTGCCCAAAGGTTGACTCTAGATTCTAGAGTCACCTAGGGTGGGAAGTGTGCTTGAAAAAGACAGATACCTGGCTCCCATTCCACATTCAGCGATCAGAAGCTGGGCGGTTGGAGCCCAGGAATGTCTCTTTTGATCCTATGCCGGTGGATGTTTGAGATCGAGTGACCTGTGCTCTACTCTTCACTCAACATGGCTGCCATGAGGGGAAAGATGTCGCAGTTTAGATGCAGTGACTCAGCTCAGCTCCTATGTGGGTAATTGAGAGACGCGGGGACCCGTACTTAGTCACTTGTCCTTTTAATATTAGCATAGACAGAAATGTTCCCAGCTCTAGTTCTGGGTGATTCTAGAACTGCCCTTAACTTTTGCCATGCGGCAAGCACAGCATGAATAGCAAGGTTGGCTTTTTTGAGTTTGAGAAGACAAATGAACACGAAGAAAGTGCGAAAAAATTATGGAGAAGTGAACATCTTTACAGAGAAGACCAACCAAGTTAGGAAGATACTTTAGAAGAGCCTAAGTGAGAGCTGCATAAAGAAAAAATCCAGGTTATGATAGTTAAGAAAGGAGAGACATACTTAGTATTTAGTCTGTGCTAGAAGCTGGCTTTATTTTTTTTATTTTTATAGTTTATATATTTATTTTGAGACAGAGAGAGAGAGAGAGAGAGAGAAGGGGAGAGAGAATCCCAAGCAGGTTCTGCACTGTCAGTGCCTGATGTGGGGCTCAAACTCACAAGCCGTGAGATCATGACCTGAGCCAAAAATCAAGATGCTTACCCGACTGAGCTACCCAGTCTCCCTAAGCTAGTTTTATTTTTAACTCTTGGGTTAACTGGAATATTAAAGTGCTTATAAGCAGAAAATAGGACTTCTTCGTGGTTCTCAAACTTTAGACTGTATAAAATTCCAACTTAAAATTCAAATCCCGAGTCCTAGAGTTCCCTAAAGTTTATGAGGGCAGGAAAAGACCCAGGAAGCTGTGTTTTTAACAAGCATCCTGGCTGATTCATACAGTTCTGTGAGAAAGTGTTCGAAGTATGATTATCACAGCCTGGCTTTTTCCTTATGTATTTGTCCTTCATTTTAATGTTAGAAACTTGATTCTCTGCTCTGAAAGCAGCCAGGCTTTTCTTAAAATTGTAACATTACAAAACATTCAAAGTGCTTAAAACAAACCTGCTTAGCAGTTTTCTCAAAGCCAAAGATTTCACTTCTTCTGTGTGGTTCTGTCTTTTCCCACAACTGCTCCGTTTAGCAGAAAAGAGACAAGTCAGTGAGACGTCAGAGGAGCGTCTGGGCCAGACCTTCTGGCTGTTCTTTGGGATATATCTGAAATGTGCCTGAACTTTGCATTTTTGTCGGAGCCACTTAGTAGACTGTTGTATCCCAGGGTCCGTCTCAACTTTCAGGTGGACATTTACCTCCAGAAAATCTGGATCACTAACGATGGGGTCTCTTCTAAAAGCTGGCAAATTGCTGAAGAGTATTGGCATTCCTAACGGCACAGAACAGTGAGATGTTGGTGAGTGGAAAGTGAATTTCCTCATTTCCTGACTTTTTATTCAATTCAGGAAGAATGACCAGCTTGAGTGAACCCAAAGATGATTATTTTCACCCTTTATATAATAGATTTGAAAAAAATCAGGCTCAGTCACAAAGAGAAACAGCAGATTCCATTGGTGTTTCTCAGTGAGGCTGACCTTTTAACCCCATGAAATATAGGGGTTTTTTTTTGTTGGTTTTGGGTTTTTAGGGTCTGGTGGGAAGATGGATGGATTGTTTATTGCTTTGGAGAGTAATGCAAGTAAAATGTGACCTTGCTAAAAAAATGTGATCACTTACTGTTTTAGCAGGATGCTCTAGAAAAAGAAGATAAATTACCTGAATCTGCTATTGTGCTCTCAGAGTCTATCTGAAAGGAAATGGTCATCTTTATTGTTAGGGAGCCGATACCACACGTTTAAAAATTCAACTTAATGTCAGCATTCCAAGCTTACTCAAGCAGTCTTTTCATTCTTTTTTTAATTTAATTTAATTTAATTTTTTTTTCAACGTTTATTTATTTTTGGGACAGAGAGAGACAGAGCATGAACGGGGGAGGGGCAGAGAGAGAGGGAGACACAGAATCTGAAACAGGCTCCAGGCTCCGAGCCATCAGCCCAGAGCCCGACGCGGGGCTCGAACTCACGGACCGCGAGATCGCGACCTGGCTGAAGTCGGACGCTTAACCGACTGCGCCACCCAGGCGCCCCTTTAATTTTATTTTTTTTTAATATTTATTAATTTCTGAGAGAGAGACAGAGCGTGAGCAGGGGAGGGGCAGAGAGAGAGGGAGACACAGAATCCGAGGCAGGCTCCAGGTGCTGAGCCGTCAGCACAGAGCCCGATGTGGGGCTCGAACCCACAAACCGGGAGATCATGACCTGAGCCGAAGTCAGATGCTCAACCGCCTGAGCCACCCAGGTGCCCCTGAAGCAATCATTTTGTTCTTACTAGCTTTTTCAGTAAGCCCACATAGGAGAGTCTATGGAGTATAAAACCTCCACATAAAAACACCTCAATATGGTTACTAAAAACGGCTGCTTCTTTATAAACTACAACTAAAACATGTAGACCCATTAGGCTTCCAAGCATGTGGCATTTGGAAGGGGAATAACTAGTATATTAATAGAACAATATGTATTCAGGAGTCAGAGGTCAACAGAGAACATTCTCTGGTGTAGAGTTTTTCTACATTTTGCTCTATTAGCCTATTTCTAACAGATTCTATGGTTGGGCTCTGTAATTAATTATCTTTGAATAATCTTATACTTAAATTATTCTTGGGGGTGCCTGGGTGGCTCAGTCGGTCAGGCGTCCAACTCTTGGTTTCGGCTCAGGTCATGATCTCATGGTGCGTAGGTTCAAGCCCCACGTTGGGCTCTGCACTAGCAGTGTTGAGCCTTCTGGGGATTCTCCGTCTCTTCCTCTCTCTCTCTGCCCCTTCCCCACTTGCGTGCTCTCTCTCTCTCTCAAAAATAAATAAACATTTTTTAAAAATAAAAATAAAGGGGCGCCTGGGTGGCTCAGTCGGTTACGCGTCCGACTTCAGCCCGGGTCATGATCTCGCGGTCTGTGAGTTCGAGCCCCGCGTCGGGCTCTGTGCTGACAGCTCAGAGCCTGGAGCCTGCTTCTGATTCCGTGTCTCCCTCTCTCTCTGCCCCTCCCCTACTCATGCTCTGTCTCTCTCTGTCTCAGAAATAAATAAACATTAAAAAATAAATAAATAAATAAATAAATAAATAAATAAATAAATAAATAAAAATAAAGAATAAATTAGTCTCATAAGTTCTATCACTCTTAATAGCTTCCCGTTGTACTTCATTATCACGACTGTTTTCAAAACTCTGCCTCTTACTATTTGGAAATGTAAACCATTATCTTTTCTTATTATTCAGGTAATACCAATTATAACCGTTTAGTGACTATACGCAGCAGCAAGGAAGTAATAAAAGCCTACTGGGGGTGTGAAAAATTAAGTGCAATAAATATCTAATGCTTTTGTCTTTAATGCTATCGTTTCATTTTATTTTGAATGCCATTATTTATTTATTTAAGCAAGCTCTACACCCAACGTGGGGCTTTTGAACTCATGACCCTGGGATCAAGAGTCACCTGCTCTACCAACTGAGCCAGGCAGGCACCCAAGTATCTAATGCTTTTAACTGATCCCAGAAGCACTAAGCATCCCCTTCCCAAAACTGCTGTCCTCAGAGAACTGTCAGGATGCCTGAAAATATCATATGGCTATGATTCCTTCTGGGACTGAAGGTACGATCTCTAAAAAGCCCCTTAAAAAGGTCAGTATTGGATGGGGCTCCTCGGTGGCTCAGTCGGTTGAGCGTCCGACTTCGGCTCAGGTCATGATTTTGCAGTCAATGAGTTCAAGCCCCGCATCGGGCTCTGTGCTGACAGCTCAGGGTCTGGAGTCTGCTTCAGACTCTGTGTCTCCCTCTCTCTCTGTCCCTCCCCTGCTCCCGCTCTGTCCCTCTCTCTCAAAAATAAATAAGCATTAAAAAAAAAAGAAGAGATTGAAAAGAGTAAGGGGGGGGGCGCCTGGGTGGCTCAGTCAGTTAAGCCTCTGACTTCAGCTCAAGTCATGATGTCACCGTTTGTGGGTTTGAGCCCCATGTTGGGCTCTGTGCTGACAGCTCGGAGCCTGGAATCTGCTTTGGATTCTGTGTCTCCCTCTCTCTCTGCCCCTCCCCTGCTTGTGCTTGCTCATTTGCTCTCTCTCTCAAAAATAAAGAATAAAAGAAATAGAAAGAAAGAAAGAAAGAAAGAAAGAAAGAAAGAAAGAAAGAAAGAAAGGTAGGTCAGTTTTGGAGAAGCACTTCCAGAATGGTGGAGTAAGGCCTTCCAAAAACCTCCACAAAGAAAATGAGAAATTGGCAAAATTTGTGAAAAACAAGTTTTTCAGAACTCTATAAACTAATCAAAGCATTGCAATGGTTCGTGCAGTATTTCCTCAAGGACTATGACTGAGTCTCAGTAAGAACAGTGAGCTTTGTGACATTTCAACTTGCCCTGTTCCTATTCACTGCTCTTCCCAGCGCCACAGTAGCCTTGGAAAACAACCGCTTTATACATTGATACATGTGAAAAACAGCAACCTAGCGGCCACAAGAAGGGGCAGAATGAGTCTGAAGCCCCCCTGAAGCCACCCTCAAGACAACTGTTATTTTTAAGGCTGTCTGGAATCTCTCTGAAAACCTGCATTCTCAAGACCTGTCTCTATTCGACCTGATTTGGAGTAAGTTCTATGCAAAGAGCTGCATCCCCAGGGCATCTGTAAACACAGTCAGGGGCAACTGTTTGCCATTACAGCTGCGTGTGGTAGTGATACCAGTTAAGACCAACAAGATGCTGAACAAAAAACATAAAAGGAGATGCTGGGGAATGAGATGTCTTCGGGGGCCTTTGTAAAGCTGTGACCTATTCCTGAGAATCCACAAGGCCACATGCACGTGCAGGGTGGTGGGTACGTCTAGGCAAGCGCTTAGAAGGCTTAATCGCTCACCTCTGGCTGACACTGAGGTGACATACGAGCAGGGAGGGAAAGCGAAGGCAGAGATGGAAACAGAATACGGCAGGTGTGGCTCAACACACACAGAGGGCCTCACGAAAGCCTGGGGGACTTACTGTTTCACTGCGTTTGAGGACATCTCTCTCCAACCATTTGGCAACCGCTAGCTAACTGAGCAGAGACTTCCGTAGGTGCAAGTGACAAAGAATGCATGGTTCGTGGAATTAATTCGGAAAGTCACTAAACGAGCACATAGCAAGAACAGCAACAATAACGGATCCCAAGGAGAAGAAAATCTGGATACTTCGTATTTATTTATTTATTTATTTATTTTTCTGGGTACTTAATATTTAAAACATCTAGTTTCCATAAAAAAATTTGTGAGACAATTATATATATATATATATATATATATTCCATGCACTGGAAAAAAGTAACTAACATAGAACCATCCTAAAGGAAGTCCAGATGTTGGATTTACTAAACAAGGACCTTAAATCATCTTTTAAAAATATGTTCAAATCACTAAAGGAAGCCATACCTAAAGAATTAAAACAAAGTGGGGTGCCTGGGTGGCTCAGGTCATTAAATGTCTGACTCTTGACTTCAGCTCAGGTCATGATATCACAGTTGTGAGACTAAGCCCCACGTCAGGCTCAGGACGGGCACAGAGTGCAGAGCCTGCTTGAGATTCTCTCTTTCTCTCTCTCTCTCTCTCTCTGTCCTTCCTCCACTCATGTTCTCTCTCTCTCTCTCTCTCTCTCTCTCTCTCTCTCTCTCTCTCCCTCAAATAAATAAACTTAAAAATGTTTAAAAGAAAGTAATAAAATGATGTCTCATCAGGTACAGAATATCAATAATGAGACAGAAACTATTAAAAAGAACCAAATATAAATTTGGGTTGAAAAGTATATACTGAAACGAAAAATTCACTAGAGGGGCTCCATAGCAGATTTGAACTGGCAGAAGAAAGAGGGAATTTGGATACCGGTCAATCAATTGGGATTATCCAGCCTGGTGAACAGAAAGAGAACAGCATGAAGAGAAATAAACAAAGCTTTAGAAACCTGTGTGACACCATTAGGGGTAGCAACATACACATCATGGTAGTCCCAGAAGGAAGGCAGAGTCAGTGAAAGGGCCAGGAAGAATATTTGAAGAAATAATGGCCAAAAACTTCCCAAACTTTTGAAAACACTATTTTACATATACATGCTCAATGAACTCTCAGTAGGATAAACTCAAAGATATCTATATCTATGTATATGTATATGTATATGTATATGTATATGTATATGTATCTCTGTCTCTATCTCTATATCTATATCTCGACAAATCAGTGGATGACATATTCAGACTGTTGAAAGAAAAAGATTACCAATCAAGAACTTTACAGCCACTGCCACTATCTTTGAAAACAAAAACAAAAAGAAAAAACAAAGACAAACTGAAGATAATCACAGATAAACAAAAAAAATGAAAGAACTCATCGCTAGCATACCTACCCTACCAGAAAAACTAAACGCAGTCACTCAGATTAAACTGAGAGGAAAGTAGAGAGTAACTTAGTTCCATCAGAGAAATAAAGGGCCCTGGTAAAAGATAACTATGGAGGTAAATGTGAAAGGTACTATGAATATATTTTTGCTCGTAACTATTTTATTTTGCTATCTGATTTAAAAGACAACTGCATAAGGCAAGAATTATAAAACTATGTTGATGAGTTCAGAATGTCTGAAGATGTAAGTTGTATGACATTAATAGAAGGAGGGAGGTGAACAGAGCTAAAATGGAGCAAAGTTTTTGTATACTATTATAATTAAGGTCATATTGGGGCGCCTGGGTGGCGCAGTCGGTTAAGCGTCCGACTTCGGCCAGGTCACGATCTCGCGGTCCGGGAGTTCGAGCCCCGCATCGGGCTCTGGGCTGATGGCTCGGAGCCTGGAGCCTGTTTCTGATTCTGTGTCTCCCTCTCTCTCTGCCCCTCCCCCGTTCATGCTCTGTCTCTCTCTGTCCCAAAAATAAATTAAAAAAAAAAACGTTGAAAAAAAAATTAAAAAATAATAATAATTAAGGTCATATTAATTCGTCAGATTGTGTTAAGATGTTAATTATAATTACTAGGGAAAATACTAAGAAAATAACTTTTTTAAAAGTACAGTAAAATCGGGGCGCCTAGGTGGCTCAGTCGGTTAAGCGTCCGACTTCAGCTCAAGTCACGATCTCGCGGTCCGCGAGTTCGAGCCCCGCATCGGGCTCTGGGCTGATGGCTCAGAGCCTGGAGCCTGCTTCTGATTCTGTGTCTCCCTCTCTCTCTGCCCCTCCCCCATTCATGATGTGTCTCTCTCTGTCTCAAAAATAAATAAACGTTAAAAAAAAAATTAAAAAAAATAAAAGTACAGTAAAATAAATAACAAGGGAACTTAAGTGGTATTAGAGAATATCTATTTGACACACACACAAAAGGTAGTAATGAAGAAACAGAAGAATAAATAAGACATAAGACACATAGAAAAGAAATACCAAAGTGGCAGATGTAAATCCTACCTAAGTAGTGATTACATTAACTATAAATGCACTTCAATCAAAAGGTAGAGATTGGCAATATGGATTTCCAAAAAAGAAAACACATGACTCAACTACCATGAAAACACATGATGCATAATGCCATCTCCAAGAGACACATTTTAGATTCAAAGATCCAAAATAAATTGAAAATTGAAGGACGGAAAGAGATACCCTATGCAAAGAGTATCCAAAAGAGAGCTGGCGGAGGTAAAGTAATATTAGACGAGATAATCTTGAAGATAAAAATTGTTACTAGAGATTAAAAATTGTAAAGGGTCGCACCATCAGAGAACATAATAATTATAAATATATGCACCTAATGATAAACCCTTAAATTACATGAAGGGAAAACTCAGAGAAGTGAAGGGAGAAGTAGACAATTAAACTCTAACAGTTGGAAACTTCATTATCCTGTTATCAATAATGGATAGAATAACTAGACAGAAGATCCACAAGGAAATAGAAGATTTAAACGACGTTAGAAGCCAATTAGACCTAACAGACACCCATAAAACACTCAACAGTTGCAGGATGTACATTTTCTCAATGTCCATGAAATATTCTTCAGGAGAGACCATATGCCAGGCCACAAAACAATCAAAAAGTTAAAAAGGAGTACAATCATACAAAATGACTGACTACAGTGAAATGAAATTAGAAATCAGTAACAAAAAAAAATTGGGGAAATTTACAAAGATGTGGAAATTTTAATAATACATTCCTGAATAACCAATGATCAAAGAAGAAACCACAAGAAAAAATAGAAAGCACTTTGAGATAAACCAAATGAAGACAAAAAAGATTAAAAAGACTAAAAACGATGCAAGTCCATATAGGGATATAGAAATATATACAACTGGGTGGGGATCTGACTGATGTCATAAGAATTAGAGTGGCCAGGTTTAGGAAAAAAATAAAGGATATCAAGTTAAATTTGAGATAAAAAAAAAACAAATACTTTTGGGGGCCCCAGGTGGTTCAGTTGGTTAAGCGTCCAACTCTTGATTTCGGCTCAGGTCACGATCTCATGGTAGTGAGAGCCCTGTGTTGAACTCTGTCCTGGGCACTGGGTGTGGAGCCTGCTTGACATTCTCTCGCTCTCCGTCTTCCCAACTTGAGCTCTGTTGCTCTCAACACACACACACACACACACACACACACACACTTTTTAAAGTATTAAGCAGGTCTCAAATATTGCATCGGCCCTAATTACACTAAAAGTTATTTGGATCTCTGATGATTTGTGGTTATTCATGAAAGGTACATTCATGTGATACAAATTAGACAAGACTAAAATTATCACCCTAGCCATAAGGGCTTTTATAATGATGGTTATTTTGTGGGAAGCCCACCAGACTTTGAACCTGGAGACCTGTCTTTGAGTATGAACTCTTTGACTTACTAAACATACGACAATAAGAAACTCCTTTGCCTCTCTAGCCCTTCATGTCCATAGCAATGAAAATGCAAATACCTCCACACTTTTCTTATCACACCAAGCTGCTGTGAGAATCAAGTCTAAGTAAAATATCCTATGCAAATGTGAAAACCATCTAAGCAAATAGGAATGATTGTTTCTACCCATTTAATGAACTGTTACTGTGAAAACAGCAAATGGTTTTGGGGAAGTCAGTGTCATTTAATAGATATTGAGCCAGGATATCCAAAAGTAACAAGACATATAAAGTGAGAGAAACGTGATAGGTGTTAGAACCCCCTTAGATGTGTACTTTAGTTATCTTTCCTTGTGAGGTGTTTACAAGTTAGTTAAAAGGTTGTGCCCCCTTTTGGGATGAGCACTGGGTGTTGTATGGAAACCAATTTGACAATAAATTTCATATACTGAAAAAAATAAAAATAAATAAAAATAAAAATAAAAGGTTGTGCCCCTTTGGGGCGCCTGGGTGGCTCAGTCGGTTAAGTGTCCGACTTCAGCTCAGGTCATGATCTCGTGGTTCATGAGTTCAAGACCTGAGTCAGGCTCTGTGCTGACAGCTCAGAGCCTGGAACCTGCTGTGGATTCTGTGTCTCCTTCTCTCTCTGCCCCTCCCCTACTCTCACTCTGTCTCTCTTTCTCTCTCTCTCCCAAAAATAAATAAACATTAAAAAAAAAAAACAAGGTGGTGTCCCTTTGACTCATGGACTCATGGTCGGCCTCACCCATAAAAAGGATCAGCTGTCTTGAGACGGCTTCCAAAATGCTCCGTATTTCCCACTCTCATCAGTATTTGTTTAGGTTTCTATTTGCCAAAAACCCAGCAAGTGGTCCATGACCACGTCTTGTCTTAGGATATGTACTCTTCATCCTTTTTCACTCATCTTTGTAGACATCGAGGAACTCAGGACAACTGCTACTATTTTGCCTGTTGCCACCTTCCTCATATGCTCCTTGGCCGGCACAGCAAGAACCCCGGGGAGAACTGCAGAGAGACGGGGGCGGGGGGGCGGGGGGACCCAGAAACACAGCACTAAGTGAGAAGCAGACCACACAGGCCATTCCATCTCTCGAACAGATCATCCGGAAGTAAGAGATGTAAAGCTTTGATTTTTCGTTCCATTTTGGAAAGGAAAAAATTGATACTAAAAAAGAAGATGTATTATATTATTTTAGAAATACAACTTAGTGCAGGCAAAAATTCACAGAGATACAGTGTAGACTGGTGGTTTCCAGAGGCTGGGGCTGGGGTGGGGGAAAGTGCAGGTTGTTTCATGGGGACAGAGTTTCAGTGTCCTAAGATGAAGAGTTCTGGAGACTGGTTGCACAACCACGTGAATATGCTTAACACTCCTGAACACTTCAATGGTTACGATGGTACAGCTTAGGTCAATATGCCACAATTAAAAAATAAACTTAAAAAAACTCAACAATAACAAAATGAACTTGATTAAAAAATGGGGAAAATAGCTGCACAAACCCCTTACCAAAGCTGAGTACAGATGGCAAATCAGCATATGAAGAGATGCTCAACATCACGTGTCATTGAGGAAGTGCAAATTAAAACAACAAGATATCACTACGCACCTATGGGAAGGACCCAAATCTAAGACACTGACAACACGAAATGCTGGGTGAGGGTGGGGAGTAACAGGAACTCTCATTCATCGCTGGTGGGAACGAACAATGGGGCAGCCACTTTGGAAGACAGTTCAGCAGTTTCTTACAAAACTAAACATATGATCCAGCCAGTGCAATCCTCGGTATTTACCCAAAGGAGCTGAAAACATGTGCACACAAAAACCTACCCATGGAAATTTATAGCGGCTTTATTCATAATGGTCAAAGCTTGGAGGCCACCAAGATGTCCTTCACTAGGTGATGGATAAACTGTGGTCCCTCCAGACAATGGAATATTATTCGGTGCCAAAAAGGAATGAGCTATCAGGCCATGAAAAGACATGCAGGAACCCCAACTGCTTATCAATAAGTGAAAGAAGCCAATCGGAAAAGGCTACATACTGTATGGGTCCAACTATGTGACGTTCTAGAAAAGGCAAAACTATGGAGACGGTAAAACGATCTGTGGTTGCCAAGGGTTAGGGGGAGAGAGGGATGAATAGGCAGGTCACAGAGGAATCTTAGGGCAGTGAAACTACAAATGACCCTCAAGCAACACGAGGTTCAACTGGGCGGGGGGCCCATCTATATGTAAATTTTTCCCAGTAAGTACGGTACAGTAAAGTAAATGCATTTCCTCCTTCTTATGATTTTCTTAAAATCCTTTTCTTTTCTGTAGCTTACTTTATTGTAGGAATACAGTATATAACACAGATAATGTACAAAATATGGGTTAATTGACTATGTTATTGGTAAGACTTCTCGTCAACGGTAGGTTATTAGTAGTTAAGTTTTCGTGGAGTCAAGAGTTGTATGCTGATCTTCCACTGCACGGGGGTTGGCACCCCTAACCCCCACCTTGTTCAAGTATCAACTGTACTCTTAGGACACCACAATGATGGATACATGTCACACGTTTTCCCAAACCCATCGAATATACACCACGAAGAGTGAGCCCTAATGCAAACCATGGACCCTGGATGATTATAATGTGTACACGTGTACCAGTCTGATGGGGGACGTTGGTAATGGGGGAGGCTACGCATGTGTGGGGGCAGGGGAGTATGTGGGAAATCTCTTTACTTCCCATTCAATTTTTCTGTGGACCGAGGACTGCTCTAAAAATTAAACCCTATTAAAAAATAAGTAAGTGCAGTTGCTATCTGCTAAGAAGGTACTAAAATTTTGTCTTCCGGGCTGCTGATGGAGCAATCGGTATTTGTTACCGAATGTATCAGACAGAAGAGGAAACAGTAAACGCACAAACCTGCACGCTCGGTTTCATATACATTTTTATCCCCAGGGGAAGAAGAACGAGACCAAGCTCCATGCTGCAGCACAGAGTATAAACAGAGTTCCGAATCCCAAGTCAGCTGGCTTAAGCTCTTATCCCAATTTAGACACTTAGTAGTTACGTGGCCTTGGGTACATTCGGGAGGCTCTGAGCCTCAGGTCTGTAAAATGAAAACGAAACCTACCTGAAAAATTGTTTGGGGGCTTAGTGTCACCCCAAGCAGCACTCAGCACACGCTAATTCTCGGTCTCCTGGGACCATGGCTCGGCATAAGCCTTCAGGTGACAATCTGCCCTCGCCCAGACAGTTAAAATCGCAAAACCAGAAACGTGTGATCCCAGGTCGCTTCATTCACAAATTAGAGGGTCAAACCCAGCTCTGGGGACGTTAGAGAGTTATTACTAAATGCGGTTCAGTAAAGGGGACCCAGGCGGCCTCCCGAAGTGCCAGGCTCAGTGACAGGTCCAGCGAGGGGATCAAAGCGGTTTCCAGGGTGACCTAGAGCAGCGTGTGGGGGAGGTGGAAGGTGACGGGCAGGGGTATCTCAACCAGGCCCACCTCACGCGAGACTGCCTCACTGTGCCCTGCCTGCTGCGCGTGGACGTTCGCTTAAAATATTTAGCATTCAGTCGGAATGTCTAAAACGCAAAAGATTTTCACCTGAACAGGAGCCAGAAACCTTTAGAATCTCATTAAGATGCCAACAAATTGACCTACTCTCAGTCCCCGGATGTCGTCCGCGGCTAAGGGTCATGGTCACGTTGCTCCCGGTGTCCCTGACGGAGGGACAACCAGAGCGTGTGATTCGTCGAGTGTGCGTCCAAGTCCTGTCCCTTGGGGTGGGGCGGGGGCGCAATGAGCTGGTCACCACTTGGCTGTGACTGAGACACGTGGCAGAGGTGCTGGGGGCAGGACACCGGCCACTGAGCCAGCCGCTCTGGTGCAGGATTCGTGCCAGGCCTGCGAGGACCCCAGGCCCCTGCACCTCAGGCCTCCCAGCCGCACCCCTTCACTCCAGATCCGGGCTGACACGTGTGGGAGCCGGTGGTATTGTCAGGTTTTGTCTGTGATCCTTGGAGCATCAGCACGATGCTCGGAGGGAAGTCTTCCTGGGCCTTTGGAGATGTGAGAGCACATCCCTCAACTGTATTCATAGGAGCGGGCCTGTTGCAGCAACTATGGCTCTTTCTCTGTGTTTGCTCTCCGCCTTCATTGAAAATGAAAGCAAATGAAAAAACGGATTAAGACACAGGGAAATGGAACTCACTTGCCGGCCCAGAGTAGAGACGTGACTCGATCAGGCAGTGGACTTTGCTTTCTTCACCCCACTCCCCACCCCAGGCCACTACTCCCCTCACTTTTCTCCCTCCCGGGAAGGGCTCATCTGCCGTTTCACCTGCTTCGGCTGCTGCCACTATCCAGAGACTTGCAAAAAAACAGGTCCTACCCACTCTCCCGTCTGGAATTCGCTTGTGCGTCTCCGGCTTCCTGAAGCTTCCGTTGGTGCCTACCATGAGAAGGTCTCCGGGAGGACTCAGAATTCCGCCTTCTTTCCTCTATGTCGTTCTTTCTCTGAACTGTTTCTTCCATGATTCATCCCAGCTGGCCCTCAACCTCGAACCCACCCTTGTCACCTCCACCCTCCCCTGCCTCCTTCCCTGAGCTGTGTCCGGCCAGTCACCAAGTCCTACTGACCGTGCCATGCAGTGACCTCCTGAATCCACCCTTCGCTTTCATATAGTGAACCCGGGACACTTTCAAGCATTTTCCAAGTAATGGCCTGTGCTGCTGTGATTCATATTCACGTGCACTGTCGTGCGTATTGTTAGCTTCGTCCATGGCCGTGGTTCCGCACGCACACACATAGCACACGTCTCCGAAAACTCTGTAATCTCCTAAGCGATAAGAGCATTGGGAGAATTTTTGTTCCCGGATCTGGTCTTTTGTCCCGAGCTCCTGAAAGAACTCCTTAGCAAGGGGGTGAAAGGTGTGTTCATAACGAGCCCTTCTGATCCGCGTTTCTGTTAATCAGGCGGTTCTTGGAAAGCCTCTAGATAACCACCCGGCCCTTCGCCCATACCTTGTCCCGGGCGTCTCTGCCATCTGGCTCTTTCTGAGTTGTATCCTTTTATCACAAACTGGTACTCTAGTGAGCAAGCTATTTTCCTGAGTTCTGAAAACTGTTGTAGCAAATTAATGCACTGAGGCGGGGGCGGGGGGTTGTAGGAACTTCTGATACACGGGTAACCCGGACTTGAGAGTGACATCTGGGGGGGAGGGGCAGTCTCGTGGCATCTGAACCCTCAACCTGTGGGAGCTGATGCTGTCCAGGTGGATAACGTCAGAACTGGGTTGAATTACAGGACGCTCATCTGGTGTCGCACAATTGCTTGGTGTGGGAAACTGCCCCCAACATCTGGTACCAGACGTGAGGTACTGAGGGGCACCTGGGTGGCTCAGTCGGCTGAGCGTCTCACTCTTGATTTCGGCTCAGGTCGTGATCTCATGGTCCATGGATTCGAGCCCCGTATCAGGCTCTGTGCTGACAGCGTGGGGCCTGCTTGGGACTCTCTCCCTCTCCCCTACTGGCACGTGCACGCTCTCTCTCTCTCTCTCTCTCCCTCTCTCTCTCCCTCAAAGGAAATCAATAAAAAACTTTAAAAAAGAAAGGGGAGTGAAGCATTGAGCGTAGAGGAGGAGTCTGGATTTTCCCTTCCCTAACCCCGATTCTGCGTCTTCCTCCTCTAATTCAGCTGCTAAACAGCAACCAGACGACTCCTTCCAAACTTGACACAGAGGACTCCCTTGTTATAAAACGTCAGTGACTTCCCCTTGCGTGAGTTGCCGGATAAAAGTACGGGGTGCCCAGTGCAGTCTGAATTTCAAAGAAACAACAAATACGTTTTTTGAATATGACTATACCCCATGGGATATTTAGGACATAATTACACCGAGTTGTTATCTACCTGAAATTCAAATATAACCGGGCATCGTATTTTATTTGCCAAATCTGACAACCCTCTCATTTGCCTACAAGACAGAAGCCAAACCGTGCACATGGCATTTAAGGCTTTCCACCATTTGAACTTTCCCCATGGCTCTTCCCCCTTATAGTTAGACTTGTCCACTCCCCACTTGGCAATAATATTTCTCCAGCCCAGGGATTTCCCCTCCTTCTCTTTGCTTGTTTAAATCTGACCCTCTTTTTTTTGTTTTTTTTTTAATTTTTTAAAGTTTATTTATTTTGAGAGAGCGAGTGGGGGAGGGGCAGAGAGAGAGGGAGAGAGAGAGAATGCCAAGCAGGCCCTGCGCTGAACGTGCATCTGGATGTGTGGCTCGAACCCACAAACCATGAGATCACGACCTGAGCGGAAACCAAGAGTCCAATGCTTAACTGACTGAGCCACCCAGGTGCCCCAAACGTGACCCTCTTTTTAAGCCCCTTTCTTCCGTGAAACCTTCCCTGGGTTCTGAGAACTGGCACTCTGAGCCTGTAGACTTTATTGACTACATAGCTCTGATCTGGTTAAGATGCCTTGGAATATTGGATCGCCTGGGTGGCTCAGTCGGCTAAGCGTCTGACTCTCGGATTCTGCTCAGGTCATGATCTCGTGGTTCATGGATTCAAGCCCCATATCAGGCTCTGCCCTGACAGTGCAGAGCCTGCTTGGGATTCTCTCTCTCTCTCTCTCTCTCTCTCTCTCTCTCTCTCTCTCTCTCCCCCTCCCTCAGTTGGGCTGTCTCTTTATCTTTCAAGATAAATCAATAAAATTAAAAAAAAGAAAAGATGCTTTGGCATATTGACAGTGCCCTGGGACTCGGTAACACCAGAGCTAGCCAACGCAATGGGCATTTTGCTCGTCGCCTGGGCAGAAGCAAGAAGGCTCCAACCCCACAGACAGGCCAGCTCCAGCCGTGCCAAGCAGCTCACTGGTAACTGCCTGGCACAGACCTGCAGGGTGTAGGAGGAAAGCTCTCCCTGCAAAGAAAGCTGGTCCACGCAGAAGTGAAGGAATAGCCAGGTAGGGGCAAATTCAACATCTAGCAAAGGCACCTTGCTACGGACGAGGGAACCTCCCTCTCGGATCTAGGGTCCCTCGGGCTTCCTGTTTGGGACCAAACACCCCCAATTCCTCCAGCCCACATAACAGGGCTTCCCACACCCAGCGCTCTTTCCTTGGACATTCTCAAGTCAATGTTGCTCGCTGAAAAGCAGACCCAGAGCCGGATCGCACACTCTGCATTTGAGGCTCCATGACCAACGGTAACAAGAAAAAACACAACAGTCTCCCGTCGACCCCTTGCTTCTGAGCCGACACATGATGTCGAGCTAGGTGTTTATCACCCCCGTCGCTCTCAGGTTTTACGCCTCGTTCCTAAGTCGCCAATATGGCCGAATCCTCTTCCCATACACTATGATCGAGCTAGGCTTCCTCTGACCTACACTTGAATTTTCGGATGAATTGCTCAGTGCACTGGAACCACTTGTTCCCCGGCCCACGACCGCACACCGTTAGAAGGAAACAGCGAGGACGCAGATGTCCTTCCCTGGGCATTGTTCCAATCTTCAAGGAGCAATGCGAGCAACTTCTCCGCCTCTCGTGGGCTCAGCTCCTCCTCCCTCCCCTGTTCCTCTATAAAGAAGCTGAACTGAACGCTCACACCCTTTCCCCACCTAGCAAATGCCGCCTCATACTGTACCCGGAGCCCCGGGGTGCCCGATTTCCCCACTTACACCCACATCTTACCAATGAATTTAAATCACTCCGCTCCTTTCTCCGCTCACCCAGGATGTTGCTAAGTTACGGGAGATAATTAGGAACAGGTTTGAGAGCTCATTATAATTCCAGTCACGGTGCTCTCTCTCTGTCTCTCTCTCTCTCTCTCTGCACCCCCCCCCCCTTTTGAAGGAGCAGGAGGCACGGGAGGAAAATGCTCGTTAAGCCCACATCAAGAAAAACCTTCATTTTTAGAGCGGGTCGCACCGGGCTCTTGCAAACTGCACAAATGAGTCCTCGTGGCGGAAATCCATGAAACACTTAATCGGACCCCCGCCTGCTTCAAGGAAAGTGTCAGGAAAGCACCTGGCCTCTAGTTGGGGATTGTTTGCGCCCGCTGACAATGGATGGGGCCGCCAGGCAATGAGCAGTTAAAACTTTATAAATTCTCAAGTAGCAGGTGGAATCAGTCTAATCGCCATCTGGCCGAACGTGGTGTTTCAGACCAGTTAAGTGCCACCTCCGTGTCTGGAAAGTGACTCCCTTTGATTCCCCAGGCGACCCTCGCAGGAGAGGTCCAAAGAGAGTGGAGTTTTATTTTTTTTTTATTTATTTATTTTTTTAAATGTTTATTTATTTTTGAGACAGAGAGAGACAGAGCATGAACAGGGGAGGGGCAGAGAGAGAGGGAGACACAGAATCTGAAACAGGCTCCAGGCTCTGAGCCGTCAGCCCAGAGCCCGACGCGGGGCTCGAACTCACGGACCGCGAGATCGTGACCTGAGCCGAAGCCGGACGCTGAACCGACTGAGCCACCCAGGCGCCCCAAGAGCGGAGTTTTAACCCACTGTGATTCATGTTACAAAATGAGTTCGCCAGGAAATATTGTTCCGTGTGCCAATGGCAGGGGAGGACAGGTCAGAAATTTGGGGAACCTTCAAAACTCCAACCACCTGCAAGCAGAGAGATATCACCGTTCTGTCTCCGAGGCTGGAGTCCCTGGTCACTCCCCGATGACCTGGCACCCTCCAGCCCAAGCCAGCCCCATCCTCCTTTGACCCCGCCGGCTTGTTCGCAACCTGTGGTCCTGGTTTTCTCACACTCCCTGAGAAGGCAGAGCCGAAGCTGACACGGGGGCAAGGCACCGTCTGTTAGATGGCAGGAGCCAAACCCCCCTGCATTTGCCACTGGGCACCTGTCTCTATTCCATTTTCCTGGGAGACCTCCGTTTGCCGGTGGAGAACCGACATGGCCCCCAAATTATTCTCTGATGCTTTTCTCTCCTTAGGTTGTAAGCACCTGGAGGTCGGAGAGTGCCTCACTCCTCTCTGCACCCAGAAAAGCTTTTTATTAAACAAATGAGTTTTCCTTACGTGGAAAGCTTGGGCTATTCCCGGGGCGCCTGGGGGGCTCAGTCAGTTAGGCGTCCAACTTCAGCCCAGGTCACGATCTCACGGTTTGCAGGTTCGAGCCCCGCGTCGAGCTCTGTGCTCACAGCTCAGAGCCTGGAGCCTGCTTCAGAATCTGTGTCCCCCTCTCTATCTGCCCCTCTGCCCATCGTGGTCTGTCTGTCTCTCTTTCTCAAAAATAAATAAATATTTTAAAAAAATTTTTTAAATGCTTGGGCTATTCCAACCATTAACCGTTTAGATGTATGCCTGAAGCACGGAGAAAAAACTGTACAAAAATACTCCTCTAATACATTAAGACATCTCCAGAAGAGAGAGCCCTTCCATACTGACACTGCTCAGCCGTTTTCGTTTTTGTTGTCGTCGTACTGATGTGGGAATAGTGTGAGGATCTCGTTTGTATTTCACCTCTGGTCACAGACAAGAATTTCTGTGGCTCTCTGAGCACTGCACTCTGATGGGGAAAACACTGCACAGGGCCACACCCCCAACCCCAGGTGAGCTCCCGACCAATGTCGCCCTCCCCCGTCACAGCTAGTTACATGATTTTATTTTTTTTTTTCAACGTTTATTTATTTTTGGGACAGAGAGAGACAGAGCATGAATGGGGGAGGGGCAGAGAGAGAGGGAGACACAGCATCGGAAGCGGGCTCCAGGCTCCGAGCCATCAGCCCAGAGCCCGACGCGGGGCTCGAACCCACGGACCGCGAGATCGTGACCTGGCTGACGTTGGACGCTGAACCGACTGCGCCACCCAGGCGCCCCTAGTTACGTGATTTTAATCCAACGAACCAAGCACGTTTGCGGGCACGTATTTTTCCAGGCATACCAGTGACTGACGTCGGCTCAAACCCTGCCTCCGTCCCAGGAGAGCAGTGTGCCCCCTGGGTGAGGAACTTACTTTCCTCAACCTCGGGACCCTCACCTGTCAACAAGATACTGACGGACACCTCGCAAAGACGTAAGCGTTTCGCACTCTGCACATGAGGCAACCAACGGGCACGGCACTCGGCAGGTGGCAGATGTTTAATAAACGGCAGCGGACCTTATCACCGTTATTCTTCTGGGTACCAAGCTGGTGAGATGAGGAGAGGGAGTGGCCGTGGGAGTGGCCGTGGGAGTGGCCGTGGTGCAGCCATCTGAGGGAACGTGGCAGTCAAACTGTGAAAGCAGGTGAGGACATGACCTATGACCTGTACATCCCGCTTCTAGGAGATTCCCGGGGAGCACAGCACCGGGGAACAGGTGCGGGTGGCGGGCTGCAGTATTCTCGGAAAGTGGGGGGGGGGCAGCCTGGGGCCAACCCGTGTGCAAATGGATAAGAAACACAGCGGCTACCCCTGATAGGAGACTGTGAAGCAGACAGAGGCATAAACCAGAGGTACCGTCAGAAACACCCATTGGTTTTTACGTATTTGTTTCAGAAAGGCTTCTATTTTCTTAAGTGACCTCTACACCCAACATGGGGCTCAAACACACAACCCCGAGGTCAACAGTAGCACGCTCCCGTGACTGAGCCAGCCAGGCGCCCCCACCCCCTGGTGTTTAAAACACAGTCTGCCATTGGTTAAACGTTAGGAAACGTGCGTCCTAAAGCACAATACCATTCTGTAAATTTAAAAAACTTAACATTCGAGGGCATCAAGTGGCTCAGTCGGTTGAGCGCCCGACTTCGGCTCAGGTCATGACCTTGCGGTTCGTGAGTTCGAGCCCCGCGTCGGGCTCTGTGCCGACAGCTCGGAGCCTGGAGCCTGCTTCGGATTCTGCGTCTCCCTCTCTCTCTGTCCCTCCCCTGCTCGCTCTCTCTTCTTCTCTCAGAAATAAATAAACACTAAAAAAATAAAATAAAGTGCTTATATTCACGTAACCACGCTCTGTACTGTTCAGAGATCTGTACAGATCCAGGGACACATGCCAAACGTACCACAGCAGGCGCTTGTAGGCCCGGGGGAGAAGGGTTAATGAGAGTGGGGCGTGGGGATGAAGTGGGAAAAAAAGAATAAAATAAAACGAGAGGGGCACCTGGTGGCTCAGCCAGTTGGGCAACCAACTCTTGATTTTGCCTCCGGTCATGATCTCACGGTTCCTGGGTTCGAGCCCTGCATCAGGCTCCATGCTGACAGTGTGGATTCTGCTTGGATTCTCTCTCTGTCTGTGCCCCTCCCCTGCCTGCACTCTCTCTGTCTCTTTGAAAATAAACTAAAAGAAAAAAACAAAACAAAACGTGAACAACAACAAAACACACACAGAAAAAAACGAAAGAAGGCCTTTCCAGACTATCGGTGAATTTAAATGCTGAACACATCCCTTGGCTTTATGTTAAAAAAAAAAAAAAAAAAAAAGCATGTTGGTCTCTACTGTGTGACTTGGCTGGCTTTACTTGAAACGAAATGACAAGTACAAAATGGAGTCCTGGGGGACTCCTGTTTATATCCACAGTACTTATTAGCACAGCACCTAGAAGGTAACGGGCAGAAAACAAATGCTCGAATGAATGGACAAAGCAACACATACTTACACTCACTTAGAACTCTGCCTCCTTAATGTCCGGAGGCTGACAGAACCCTTGGAATGGCGGAAGCTCTTCCTGAGAGCTCGCTGGAGGTGCGGATGCCTCTAAGAGATGAGGAGGAAGGAACAGAGGCCCTTTGGAGCTGGTTTTCCAACCCTCAAGGAGGTGGGTTTAACCTCTGGAGGGAGATTAAGGAGGAAACAGGAACAGGAAGAATAACCCACCAGAGCACGTGGTGAAGCGCAAAATTAGCAAGCGTGTTGAACTCTACAGAACCCGAAGGAAGGTGACTCTGTTACGGGCTACGGCACACAGGATGCCAAGCAGTAGGACCGATTCTCCGTGACATCCGGGTGGAGGGTCGAATCCCAGACCTAACTGCAGATTCCAGGGGACGTTGCCTTCTGAACTGCCGTATGGCAAGCCAAGGCCAACGATCCCAGGGTCTGACAGGGCTCAAATTGCCAACTGCAAATGCGCACAATGACTCCGATCTTCCCTCCCTACCCCGTTCTGTATTTATGGGGGGGAGAACGTGCCTTTTGAGCGTTTTATTCATCTTGAAGCGATGGGGCATGTGATGGTGCTAGGTGACCGGGATCAAGCAGCCTGTCCAATTCCTGGGTTTAATTTCTGACAGTCCTTGGTACCTAATTCATCTCTTCACAGCCCATTCATTCCATAGCAGGAGACCTGCCCGTTTGCTGTGTTGTCCCCAGTCGTCTGTTTACAGCAGTAACACTTCTGGGAAATGTTTTAAGAATCTTACTCCGGGCATCTCTATTCTGACAGGCAGAGAGCTGAAGGAGAAAACTGCCATAGGCGAAGACGAACGTTGGGGTTAGAAGGGTTCGAGGTCTAGACTGGCCTGTGTTAGGGAAGGAACCCAAGAAGCCAGATTTTTCAGAATCCCCAGTGTTCTCCTTCGGTTTTAACGTGAAATTGCTTCTCATTTCTGGTGTCATTTCTTTTCTGAGACGTTGGTGTTTACGAGTCAAGCAAGAAACACGGTCAGACCTTAATCTGAAAGTCGTAGCATCTTTAGACAGGCGCCGGCCAGGGTTCCAGACTGACTTTGTGACTTGGTGAAGGAATACGCCCAAGAATCACCATCACCAGCTGACAGTCAGAAGTAGGAACTAGGAAAGTATTGGGTACCCCACCTGGTAGGAAGGACCTTCCCCTCAAGCCCTCGGGACTTGCCCAGGATCAGAATCAGTAGACATCCGCACATTTTTGTTCAGGTCAGGATTCCCAGCTAAATCTTCTACAAAGACTCCCTGGGAGCAATGAGCAACCAGGTCAGCGAAGGAAGTTCCACCAGAGTCTTTCAAGTGGAAAAGTCCAGATCGGAACCCTCTACTCTTCTCCTTCTCTGGCTTCTCTCCAATTCGTTCTGCATCATGAAGCCAGAGCGATCTTTTCCAAGAGTATCTTGGATCATGCCATCCCCGCCCCAACCTTAACTGTGTTTAAACAGTACCTCAGTATAAAGGGAAAACCCCACTGTGGCTTCCAAGGCCTCGGATGGTCTGGCCCCTATTTATATCTCCAGACTCACTTAATGTCGTACAATTTCTGCTGTGGCCACACTAGCCTTCTACACATTGTGCTCCCTTATATTGCAGGGCCTTTGCACATGCTCTGCTCACTGACGGGGATATTCTCTCTCTCTCTCATCTTCCACTGCCTCCTACTCATTCTTCAGTTCTCAAGGCAATATCACGTCCTCCAAGAACCCCTCCCTGAGTCTCTGGTTAGACCCGACGCGATGATAGGCTTAGAGCACTCTACGCCCGCCTCTTGCCAGCTGTAATGTTAGATTCATCGGGTGATGCTTTGACGGGTTTTCCTACTAAATCATAAATACCGAGAGGAGAGGACAAGAGGCCATGTCCCCTTTGCAAACTGTTGTGTTCACGGTATCCAGGCAGTACTTTCTTCAATAATCGCCTAAATGGGTAAAGGGATGGATGAAGCAACCAGGGCTGAAACCCACTCACACAGTTGGGACCGCAGACACGGGGCAGAGGTGGGAAGGCTGTGCGTACAGACCACAGGACTACGGAGTAAGCAACGTGACCTTAGATCGGGGCAACAAGTATTTCCCGAGCGCGCCTGCGGGGGCATGGAGACGTGGACAGGCAGGAACAGCGAGTGGCAGCGGCTGTGACCCCTGAGGCCCCTGCCTGCTGGACACTGGGCTGGGCTTCACGTGGGGCCGCTAGAGGCTGAGGGAGCAGGTCCGAAGTCATGCTGGGGTACAGTCTTGGCTCCCTCCCTTACTAAAGAGTTTCTGTAGGCAAAGCACTTGAGTGCTGGAGGCCCCCCTTTCCTCGTTTGTAAGATCGGACAAGAAGAGCATTTGCTTCAGACCGTTATTGTGAGGCTTAAATGAACCAACACACGCAGGGCCCTTCCGGTAGTATTTGGCACACGGTAAACACTGCGGGGATCACAGGGGTTATCACCATCCTCATTTCAAGCAGAAGGAAACTGGCACTCAGAAAGGTTTGATTAATTTGTTGAGAGACTCACAGCAAGGAAATGGCTCAGTTAGAACTCAGCTGGGGTGAGTCTGTCCTCAGGGTCTTTCCTCTCTTGACCCTGTTTGGATTAGGGGCGAGGTAGCACCGAGCCTCTAGGCCGGAGGTCTTTGGTGCCTGCAAATAAGCTAGACCAGGTCAGCTGTGGGGACAGAGCAGGCAACAAGCAGAGGAACAGGGGGGACAGGCAGCCAGCTGTACGGAGTTCTGGCCACAGGTGCCCAGACAGAGTCGAAGTTTCCGGGACTGGAGGAGAGCAAGGACCAAATGATGGGACCAGGAAGCTCCATCAAAATTCACAGTGGCTGGGACCAGTTTGCAAAGTCGGCGTGGGATGAACGAGATAGTGGGTGATGCTAGGCCGGGCCGTGGAAGTCCGTGAATCAAGATTGGAATTATTCCCAAAGCTTGGGATGTCACTAGGCCTGCAGGAGGGAGGAATGAGGGACTAGCCGTGGGGACAGAGTTGTGGGGCCAGCCAGGCATCACAGCAGTGGTGGGGCCTCTTCCTGAGGCTTCAAGCCAGGGGCGCGGGGCGTGGGGGTTCAGACCACAGCAGGAGACGTGTGAGCCTGACACCCCACATTGAAACCGGAAACGCATTTTCCTGTAGATGCATAGTTATGCGTGGTGTTGGGGTCGACAGGGGTCTGCTAAGGATAGCAGCATTTGAAGCACGACAGTGTAGTGCTCCCTGGATCTCCCAGTACAAACCCAATTTCAATACTCTGTCCTGTTCTTTTGTTGTGGTGAGAACATACGTACTTGCCAAATCATGGATCTCAATTTGGGGTTCAGAAAATATGGCCCCTATAACTATACTTCAGCTCCATTGTGAATTAAACCAGCTCTTGTGGACTGGATCTGGGACTCTAATTCCTATTTCTATTTCCTGTGGGAAAATCCAGCCCAAGTTCCAAAGAACTTTTGGAATGGAACCCACTCATAGGTTGGGCACTGCCTACCCAGTGGAAAAATCCATTTGCTTATTATTAAGCTCAACGATAATGACATCGTGCTCCTCCCCGACGTTATTCCACATTCTCTTCATCCACAAGAGATGGTATTTTAACAAAAACCAGAAATACTGAAAACTGTGGCTTGACAAAGAACCCAGGGTCCCTTCAACAACGTGTGAATTAAAGGGAGAGAGTTTGCCATTTTCTGACTGAAAGCTAGCTATTCTTGAAAACACAGCAAGGTTAATGGGGGTCATCCTCTGTAGGGATGTGTCAGCCCACCAGGCCACTTAATGCACGAGGACCAGAGGAATCTTGCCTTTGGGAGGACCTCACTTGAACTCTGCTTTCTCAGCCTGCCTTCTTTTCTGGGGGGAAAAGCAACTTCCTTTGGATTAAGCATGACACGCTGGACTTTTTCGTTTCCTGTGAACGAAATCCTTCCCTCTCTCTCCGTCTCCCCTTCCATCTCACCGTATTAACCAGGGCCTTAGTTCCTGCGTCTACCAAAGCATGGATGACCGGAGCCACAAGAACCTATACGGCCTTGAGTTTGAATGTCCCAGATTCTGCTGGTTTGTTGACAGTCATTTTTCCCCATTAACAAAGAGCTCTGTTTCATTTTTTTTGCACAGATGATATCAAAACAAGAATACAGAAACAAAACCACCACCACAACCATCCGTAAATCTTACCATCCCTTGGAACATCTATTTCCTCAGTCCGTGCCCAATGGCCGGCCTGCTGACCCACTTAGTTTCTCAACTGTCACTCAGTGATGGAGTCACCAGACACAAGGCACACGAAGATGAGTCAGGTTGATCCCATAAGGAAGTCAACCTGCAAAGTTTATAATCAGTATGGACACTATTTCATTCAACTTTAATGAGGAAGATTGAATAGATTACTTCCCAATGGAACATACTTCTTGTCCATGAAGTAGGCAAGTGGATAGCAGTCGTATTCTGTGCCAGTTCCTGAAGGACACTGAAAAGAATATTTCAATTCTAGAAGGGATATAAAACAGATTTCTTTTTTTTTTTTAACGTTTATTTCTTTGGGGGAGAGGGCAAGTGGTGTAGGGGCAGAGGAAGGGGGGCAGAGGATCCAAAGTGGGCTCTGTGCTGATAGGCTGTCAGCAGTGAGCCCAATGGGGGGCTCAAACTCACAAACCGAGAGATCATGACCTGAGCCAAAGTCGGATGCTCAACCGACTGAGCCACCCCAGCTCCCGGACATAAAACAGATTTCAGCTAAATATCTCCCAACTGGATTCCCGGCCCTGAGTTACAAAAGTAAAATCCTCATTTCTAATATGATGGGACGCGACCTTTCCACCTTCCTGTATTAGTTGACATGCCAGAGTTTAGTCACAGTATAGACCACATAAAGAGCGGGTCTACAATGGCTAATACCCATAAAATGCTATGTTTTTGTTTTTGCTTTTTTTTTTACTTGAGGATTTCTGAGAACCTTCCAGTCAACCATGTACATCAATGGTGTTTATTACATTTTTCTTAAGTTTACTCTGAGGGAGAAAGAGAGAGAGCGCGCAAGCAAACGCAAGAGCACAAGCAGGGGAGGGGCAGACAGAGAGGGAGAGACAGAGAATCCGAAGCAGGCTCCGAGCGGTCAGCACAGAGCCCGGCTTGGGGCTCGAACTCACGAACTGTGAGATCGTGACCTGAGCCAAAGTCAATCACTCGACCGACTGAGCCACCCAGGCGCCCCAATGGTGTTTATTATCTTAATGAAATCCAAAGTAAACTATTTTACAGGTGGAAAAACATATTTATAGGAGAGAGAGAAAAAGATTGTCAGCTTAGTATGGGCAGCACATTCCAAAGATATTGATGGGAACAGAAGGCCTTACGGAAAACTGAACATTTTCTGCCACGTGATTTCTTTGTTTTAGGTATTTTTTTTTTCTCTTCTAGACTATTTTTGTTCCTAATTCTGCTATAGAAAATTTTCCTTCTATGGGCATTTCTCTTCCACAGGGAGAAAAATATCAATGAAGGGAGAGAAAGAAAAGAGGCAGATGATTCTTAGAACTTTGCTTTCCATCCAGAAGGGTCTCTGAGACATAGATGACCCTGTGACTAGCCTCAGAGTGACAAGGGCTTCCTGTCCAGGTATCTTTTGCTCTCTTGATTTGGAGGGCCAGATGAAAAACTTTCACTCACTTTAACTTCAGCTGAAATTACAGACAATCTTCAAGTTTCTTGGAACTAAATACTTAACCTTCACCAAGCTGGATAAGCAACTTTGTCATAACTTTTCCAATTCCATAAAGTAGAAACAATGCCAGCATTATAGCTAATCTAATCAGCAAGCACAGCTAGAAGGTATCAGAATAGCGTGTGGTCCTTAGAAATAAGAGAACATTTTAGCAATTCTGCTTAACTCTTGAGTTTATTTGAACCCTCGGCTCCATGGAGAGAATTTCCCTGTATCGACCTCTGCTTTATTTTGAATTTTACTAATGTAAGATTCTAAATTGGCCGGGCTTATTCCTTTACCCATTCATTTGCTGTTTCAGCCAACAACTATTGGTCGAGCACCTACAATTTGCTACTCGGGATATAACAGGGTAAAGTCAACTCAGGCCTGTGTTTTCACGGAGCTTACTCTTTAGTGGGAGACTGGCAGTGAACAAAGAGTTAATGAATATTAAGATGTTAGAGAGTAATAAGGGCTTTGTACTGATTTGAAACAGGCACCATCATGAAGACAAACTAAACTCGGTAGTCAAAAAAGATCTTTCTGGGGCATCCGGGTGGTTCAGTCGGTTAAGTATCTGACTTCGGCTCAGGCCATGATCTCATGGTTCATGAGTTCGAGCCCCGCGTCAGGCTCGCCGCGGTCACCGAGGCAGCACAGTGGAACACCTACACTCGAGAGCTAGACTCGGGCATCCTGAACACCAGTTCTACTGCCAGGATTCGAGCATCCAGGAGCAAGTTCCCTAACTCTTATGAAGATTTTGTAACCCTTTGTTTCCTTGTTGGTAAAATATGGATAATGATGGTTTCCCACTCACAGAGATGTTGCAAAGCTTAAAGGGATTCATGTATGTTAGAATAATGCCCAATACATAATAAGTGTGATAATAAGGGATGGTCACTATTATTAGTATCAAAAGTGCTAAGTATATACAATTACGTTCATACCTGCATTATTCCCATTAGCTAAAATGTGTAAGCAGACCAGATGTTTACTGATGGAAAAATAGATACACAAAATAGGGTCTATACATACAATGGAATGTCACTCAACCTCAAAAAGGAAGAACATTCTGACACAAGCTACCACATGGATGAACCATGAGGACATTATGCTATATGAAGCAATCCAGTCACAAAAAGACAAATACTGTATGATTTCGCCTAAGATGGGGCCATGAGATTCATAAATCTGGAAATTCTACAAAATAGGAAAGGTGAAAGGTCCAGGGCAGCCATAATCTTCATAAATGTCCACTACAGTCCACCCCTAGCCTTCCAGGATCAACATACACTCTTCCTCCACAGTGAAACTTAACAACCATACATGGCCTAGAAAACGGACCAAAAAGCTCCCATCATTGTCTTGGATGGAAACACCTGATGTCATCAAAATCGCAATGATCCTTAAATCAATCTGCAAACTTAAGGAGACAAGAACCAATGGGGGTCAATGTTGGGCAGGTTCAGTTGGAAAAGCTAAAGTGAAGGTCCAATCTAGAATCCAGGAGATGGTCTGGCTTGGACACATGAAGGGAGGAATCATTTGTGCATTCGGCTTAGTGTTGGACACGATGGCCAAGGATGAAAGCTTGGGCAACACTTAATGGAGGTGGGAAAAGAAAAGCGGCCAACAGAAGATGCTGAGGAGGCGATCAGGAGAACAGCCAGGAGGGATGAGATGCTAACAGAGCCGCTAGGAGCAACCCAGGCACAGGGGGGTGCAGAGACTGGGAAAGAGAAGAATCTCTAGTCTTCAGACTAGCTTCCCAAACCATGAATGCAAGCCAGAACTCGATGGAATGAGTGGTGCGTGAGTAGGAGGCACCGAGGGGAGGCAACCAAGGCCACACAACCCTGTTATGAAGTTCGACTCCAAAGGGAAGGGGAGGGATGTGGCAGAAACCCTTACATAACAGAATGGCTATGTTCAGCCCCCACATGAGCACACACTGTGGAGATCGACCGTCTAGGGCTCAGCATGAACATTAATCATCTGTGGGCGCGGTTCGTACACAGGCTTGGTTTTTCATTTATGTCTCTGCAAAGGCCCCATTAGTTTATTCAGGCACAAAGATTCTAGAGACTTTCCATTTAGAACAGTTCTGCAAATGGGCACTTAAATAGAGACAATGGCTTTGGCAGTGATTTGGGGGCTTTAAAAAATAAATTTGCACCAGTAACTCTAGATGTTTTTATTTTGTTTTTCTAGGGTGAGTTACAAGCCATTTCTAAGAAAACATTTATCCTGTGACAGAGAATAACTTTTTTCCTCCCGTACTTGTGTGTTCGATTTTGTAGTTTCGCCGGTTCGCTCTTACTTAATACCCTTGGTTGGATATGTACCCTTCTCTATTTTCTATAAAAACTGGGCAAAGGACATATGAATTCAATTATTAATATAGCAAGCACATGTCACGTAGTGATGCCAACAGAACCAGCAATGGCATGCGGTCACCAGCTGCAGAGCCTGATTTCTTTAAGTCCCCCAGCTACCGGAGCACCCAGGGACAGTGGCCGTAAAGTGCACGTGGAGAGAAGCCCTTTACTCAAACACTCTTTAAAGTCTCGCAACGTTAAAACTTTCGCCAGCATAAAAACAGAGCTGGCGGGCTTCCAGAAAGACAGCGAAGTAGGTGACAATGCCGACAGCCTCCTCCGCACTGAATGCTATGACATATGGAACAACACAAAGTTTTAGCAGCGAAATGCCGGCGGCGAACATTCAATCTGACTCGACCCAGGGCAGGGTAGGCGTGTTTCAATTCGCAGCGCAGGGGTACCTGGGTGGCTCAGTCAGAGCACCCCACTTTCGATTTGGGCTCAGGTCAGGATCCCAGGGTTGTGAGGTCAAGCCCCGTGTCGGGCTCCATGCTGAGCGTGGAGTCGGCTTGGCCCCCCCTCCGCCCCTCTCCCCTGCCCGCATGCTCTCTCTCTCTCTCTCTCTCAACTAAAATTTAAACATTTAAAATGAGTTAATGAATGAATGAATTCGCACTGCAGACTTGACAAGACCAAGGTCCAGATCACAGAGCGCTGAATCAATCCAAAGGCACGTCTCTGAGGGCCTGTGTTCCCCGGTTCCGCCTCAGAGAAACAAGGGTAAGGTACTTAATTCCCTCGCCTCTGCCTCCTCATCTGTAAATTATGGGTAATCAGACCCACTTCCCAGGTTTCTCATGAGGACTGAATATGTCAACGCAGACAGAGGCTCAGTTATGTGCCTTGCACCAACAATGGTAATGGCATCATTACTATTTCTTCTTAATTTTTATTTTTGAGAGAGAGAGAGAGAGAGAGAGAGAGAGGGAGATGGCACACACGGGGAGGGGCCGAGATGGGGGACAGGACAGAGGATCTGAAGCGGGCCCTGTGGTGACAGCAGCCGGCCTGATGCGGGGCTCGAACTCACAAACCGCTAGATCATGACCGGAGCCAAAGTGGGACGCTCAACCGACTGAGCCGCCCCGGCGCCCCGGCAGTGGCATCATTATTATTCCATGTTAGTTACATCCACTGAGGTTCACTGACGCAGGCTGAGCTCCAACTTGCTTCTGTGCCAGTTCGGACAATATCTGGCTTCCTGCCCTCTTGCTGCTCTCCATTCCAATGCGTCTAGAATCAGTTCTAGGCTTCTCTGAGTCTCCTGGGATGTAGACTTGCCTTCGATACAGGAATGACACTGCCATGTTCGATCAGGTTATAACTGAGCTAAGGCATTCATTTTCTGAGCACCTAGTTTCCCTGATTAACCTCAAGCCTTTCCCTGAGCCACAAGTGTATCGGTCAGGCCCCTCGGAGAAACAGGACCAACGGGCTGTATAGACAGATATAAATGTAAAGGAAATGTATACAGGAAAGGGCACATGTGACTACAGAGGCTGGCAAGTCCCAAGGTCTGCAGGGTGAGTCGGCAAGCTGGGGACCCAGGAGAGCCGACAGGTTAGTTCCAGTCCAAGTCCAAAGGTCTGAGAACCAGGAGAGGTAATGATGTAGTTCTAGTTTGAAGGCTGGTGAGTTTGAGACCCAGGAAGAGCCAATGTTTCAGTGTGAGTTCAAAGACAGAAAAAAAAAGCTGGTGTCCCAACTCAAAGGCTGTTATGCAGGAGGAATTCTCTTACTCTGGGGAGTGTCTGTCTTTTTATTCTGCTCAGGCCTTCACCTGGTTAGTTGAGGCCCACCCACCTGAGGAAGGACAATCTGCCTTGCTCTGTCTACCAACTGAAATATTCATCTCTTTCAGAAAAACTTTCACAGACACGCCCAGAATAACGTTTGAGCAAATATCTAAGCACCCTGTGGCCCAGTCAAATGGGCATATAAAATTTACCATCACAATAAGTATATAGTCCCACAGCTCAGACTGAAACTAACCAGTAAGATTCCACTGGCTGAAGGTGGACACACAACAAACCTCTAGTGAAGCAGACCAGATAAGTCATACACTATGGAGCGGCGCCTGGGTGGCTCAGTCCGTTAAGCATCTGACTTCAGCTCAGGTCATGATCTCATGGTCTGTGAGTTTGAGCCCCACGTTGGGCTCTGTGCTGACAGCTCAGAGCCAAGAGCCTCCTTCAGATTCTGTGTCTCCCTCTCTTTCTGACCCTACCCCACTCATTCTATCTCTCTCTGTCTCTCACAAATGAATAAATGTTAAAAAAAAATTTTTTTTTAAATAAGTCGTATACTGTGGACTTCTAGGAAAGAATATCCTCTCTTCTCTTCCTTTCAATGGGATACCTAGAGCTGGTGTAGGAGTTCACCATCCTCAGGGAAGTCAATGTAAGGAGCACAGAGCAGACCAGGAGACTCCCAGAGGAATGCTGTGGCTCTGATTAAGCCACATATAAAGTCTGATTATGTCGGGACATTTGCATTACCCAAGCAGATATATCCTCTATTGTGTGACCCAATTTGGTTGGATTTCCTGGAATTTGCAACATGAAGTCTAAATGGTCTATTTACTCCAACACTAGGACCATTCTTGTCATCGCTCTGGCCCCCACTTCTGAGCTCTGTCCCTATATAAGCAGTCAGTATCTGGGACACTGTCCAAGCTAGATTAAAATATACTGGATCTGGAAAGTTTCCCTCAAACATCACCTCTGCCTAACAGAATGACCCCTCTACCCTTCCCCCCAAAATCTCAAGCAGATATGAATGTTGTCCCAGAGCAACCCCATTTGGAACATTTCTTTGACCCCTGAGATTGAACTGTGGGTCACCTTTTGGGGGGGGCAGTCCCTCCACCCCACCCATACCCAACATTCTCCCTTTCACAACAGCCAGTGCCATCTGGTCATGGATCATGATCAAATGTCAGAAAGAATTACTGCATTAGTAATATGACAAGAAAAACAAAATAAATGATTAAATAGAGAACATAGTTGTTGCTGGCAAGTATATCTGTTGAAGCAAAAACAGTATTTGATCAAATCAGCCGCTTTTTCTATCCCCAAATTCTTTCCCTGAAGAAAGAAACAAGTGGTTGCCTTCCCTGACGCCAATTTCAAAAGAAATATTAGCCTTAACCTCCCATACTAGTGAATTTTTAATTTTATATTTATTACAGATGTTACCTGTGAATTTATTTATGTAACCTTCCCCAATCTACTTATATTTTTTGACCTACACAAAGATTCAGGCTTAATATTGGGTAGGTGTTTCTTTATATCTTTTTTATTGAGCCACCTAGTTTTGACGCTCTTGAAGTTTGATGAATGAAGCCTTATTCACCCTAATCATAACCCCTCTCAATTTACAGACAGTATTTATAACTCAAAAATAATAAGCATGAAGCAAGAGTGAGAGATCTTAGGATCGGTGGGATTTCCAAGTGTTTGCTGCCTGGATTCTGGTGTTTACTCACGAATGTCATAATGGAGTTATATTCTGACCAGAGATGAGAAAAGCATTAAGACTTAAGAGGTTTGGTCCGAGAAGGACAGCAGTGTCTGGGAGGGGCGAGGGGGGTGGAGTGGGGAGAAAGAAGTACAACCAATCCCATCTGCTTCCAATGTAGCCCTGGAAGGCTGGCATGGGAGAGACCCACTGAGCACCAGGTTTGGGAGGTTAATGGGGGCCGCTTTACCTAGGATCTTGAAAATGGCAACCCCAGGCCTCTTCCTGGTTTGGTCTGTTCCTCCCCAGGCCACGGTTCCATGGCTGCTGACCAGGTCTGGCCTGAGTTTCTGACTCTGGCTGCTGCGGAGGTAGGGTACAACCCTTCTTCCTGACCCTAGGGTACAGAGGATGTGGCGGGAGGAGGCACCCCTACTTGAGTGGGCTTCAGGGAAGCTGTGTTCTTGACTGACAGCCAGGGTTCCGTTCAGGCAAGGAGGCAGAGGAACATGTAGTGATGAGGTAGGGGAGCGTGTTTTCCCGCAAGGAGATTTCCAGAGGGTAGGGCAGAAATGTTTGAGCTGTAGTCGGCTGAGGCCCTTGGCGCAGGGGAGGGGAAGCCCAGATCAGCTTGGGGTTAAAAGGAGGGGCTGGCGGTTGGCCCGAGGGCCTCGTAACGTGGGCATGGGTCAAGAATTACAATAACTCGCTCACCCATCCGATGTATTTATTCAGCGTGCTCTCTGTGCCAGATGGTGGCTTGGCAATGACAACACAGACGTGAATGCCACACAGTCCCTGCCGTGTGGAGCGCACCTTCAAGTGGCCTCGACATAGGGCTGTGGGGACGTGCTGTGAGAAGAATCGGGCAGGTGAGGGAATTGAGAGGGGCAGGGGCCGCTCTCTTAGGTCAGGTGGTCAGGAGAGGCCGGTGTGAAGGATGGCACCGGGCAGACAGCTGAAGGGGGCAGGGGGTGCCAGGATGAGGAGGCTTCCTGCAGAGGCCATGACAGCCACATGGCGTGTGGAGGGAGGCCTCCGGGACAGAGGGGCCAGAGGACAGCGGGAGGGGAGGGAAGGGGGAGGCAGGGGGGAAGGCCAGCGCGGGCAGGCCCTGAGAGGTCCCTGCCTGGTCTTTGCGCTTGATTCCGAGTGCAACACCAGGCCAGGGGCACCCTGAGTGTGCAGAAGTGCCACGCTCTGATGTGACACGACAGACCCGCGGTGTGATGTGCGTGGATGGCCGCAGGCTGCCTGGAACGTCAGTTCCATCAGCAGCCACGAAGACAAGCGTGGCCCCGACCTCTCGGCAGCAGCTGTATGCGGGACGGGGTTGTTTTTGGTTTTTTTGCCTTGAAAGTGAATTGGCGGACGCCAAAGTCGGTCTTTGGATTCCGAGACTTACAAAATAGAAGACACAAAAGCCACTGCTGGTGAGGGGACTGCGGTCTCTGGAAACGGGCAGCTGGACAGGTCTGGCGCCTCTGGAAGAAGCACGCACAGCCTACTGAACTGCTCACAGTGGCTACAAAGACCTACTGGTTCAAGGCTGCTGGCGTGGAGCCCCCAGGTGGGGGCCGGAGGGGTCGCCTGGCCTGCGGGGCTCGGGGGGCGGAGCTAACGAAGCGGAAGGGCCCTGGGCCGTCAGATGGCAGGGCCATGCCTGGGGTCAGAACGGCGTCAGCACCTACCGCGCAGTGCGCAACAGCCTCCATTGTAACATGCATCCAGAATCAAAGCGTAGACGCTCTGATTCTGCCTTTACATCATCCTGACCAGGGACTCTGAGACGGACGGCGGGACAGCAACGACACATGCAAACATGTGCACGCGCCCACGCGTGCACGCGCACCCTCCCGTACTGTGCACGTCCCGTCCCGGTTCCGCCCCGCACCCCCTTACTGCACTCGGGCCTAACATCTAGAAGGAGGTGGAAACTTAAGAGCTGGAGCTCTTTAGCCACCTGCCCCGATGCCCTCCGACTGGCAAATCAGAAAGGAGGCCTCCAGAAAGTGAGGTGACCTGACCAGGACGCGGGCCTCTGCGAGGGGAGGGTGGAGGCGGCAGGAAGGCAGGGCCCCTCTGCCCACCGCAGCCCCGCACCCCTACCCTTACTGTCCAGGTGAAGGTCAGCCCGTCAGAGGGAGAACTCCATCACGATCGCAGGCTCCAAGTGTCCCCACCCTGATCAACCCCTCCCTCGCCCTGCCCTGCCCTTCAGCCTTCTCGCAGAAGATGGCAATCTCGCCCAGACCCACAACCACCGGGGTAGCGGTCAGGACCCAGAACTTTGGGGCCACAGGAAGCGGGCGTGGGGCTAGAAGTCCTGACAGCTGTTCCTAGAAGAACATCAGCACGAAGCAATCACTTGCCGAGAGTCACAAGAAACCGTCTGAGATGTAACCAGACCGGTTAGCGTCCGCACAGAAACGAGCCTGCTGTCCCTCCCGGCATTCCCGTTGCTTATGTGTCTCTTCACTGACGTCTCTACTGCTTATAACATCTCCCGACCTCCTGCTCAAGGCCGCAACAGCGGTGCAAAGTAGGCTTCTGAGTCAAAGCCACCCAAGTTAAATCTTGGTTCTAAAGCATAACCAGCTGAGCTGTGTGACTTCGGGTGAGTTACTTCATCTCTCCGAACCTCAAGCTCCTCCAATTATAAAAGAGCCATAAAACGTCACAAAACTGATGAGAAGATTCAATGAGACGACAGAGAGGAACGTACCTGTGCTCTGCATGTAATAGAGTCTCAGAAACAGTTTCTTTCTTCCTCCTTTGGGAATTAACCCTCAGAGAGTGAAGCATGAGTTTAAGTCACTTAGCAGCGCTAAATCCTTATCTTCTGAAGGTGAATTCTACCTTTAGAAAGGGCCAAAAGCTATTAGGATCCAAGTGTGATCAAGAAGGCCAGCAATCGAGCGGACAAGGCCGCTGTGTACAGCCGCTGTGTTCGTGGAGAGAATGGTTTTCTGTACGGATCAAAGACAGACTTCTCTTGACGCCCATGTTCCGAGCGAGCGCGGTGCTGGGGGGTGTGGCTACAACAGCAAACAGATCGGAGTCCTTGTCCTGAAGAGCTCCGGGGTCTCTATGAGCTGCAGTGGCATCGCTAGTGGAGGTCTCGAAAATAATGTACAAGGGGTTGGAGATATCCTAGGCACTGTGTTTAAAAGGAAGCTTTGCTGCCTCATACCTTAACCAAAAACACCTATAAAGCCTCTACATAAATCATTAGAGAAGGAACAATTCGACCCTTTCCCCGAATAATTAGCTATTTTTCACTGATCTGGCTTCGTTTCATCAAACGAAAATAAGGAACAAATAAATTATTTGAGTTTCACAATTGGGTAGGCATTTTCCAGGCCTGGGGTTTCAAAGCAAGAAAGTTACTCGATAATTTTCTTTTCTAGAGTCTCTACTCAGGTCATTAATTATTACTTTAAACAACACGTAGCCCTTATGACACGGAGGCAGATCTGCAGCTTGTGAACTGGTTTTTCATACCATATACAACAAAAGCCACCTAGGTGGGAAGTTCAACGCCCCTCTCTTGTGCCTTGTTTCCCTCAACCGCGACATGGAGACGTTAGAATTGCCTACCCATTACACTGTGGGGAGGGTTAAATGGGCTCCTATGATTTAAAAGGTTTCAACGGTGCCAGGAGCCCAGTGAGTTTGCTATTGCTGGCGTTATCTGATATTGAAACGATAATAGCAAGTGGTGGGCTATAGACCGTTTTCTACACTTGGATTCCTGCCTTCCCCTTAAGATGAAAAGATATCATCCAAAGCGAGCTTTCTGGGTTTTGTTTCGTGGCCGGCAAAAACCCAACTTATGTGGCATCACGATTATGCAAAGAGAAACAAATATAAAGATTCAACCCTCTGATGTGGCATGGGGTGTGGAGGCCACTGAGTGTGGTGAAACAGGAGTGCGTCCGGGATCGGGCACAGGAGGCACTCACATTGCTATGTGGGTAGCAGCTCGCCAAGTTTGAATCTGACCTTGAACATTCCTTCCTGCATTCTACGGCCCTCGGCCACAGCACCCACAGAATGAAGATACGGCAAGGTGGGGTTTGGCAGTCACCCCAGGGGCTGGGATCACAGGAAGACAGAGGAAGGCGATCTGGGGCAGCAAACCTCAGTCTGACTTCCTCTCAGTCCTCTCGGACCCCCAAGGCTGGGGATGCGGGGCGGGCTGTGAACCTTCTCTTCCACCCCAACTGCAGCCTCGGTTTAGGGTCACTGCACGGGGAGAAGGGAAAAGAAAGCGGTGACACGTGTGGCGTGGAGAATCCAAAAGGCTGCGACTGTCCAGCTCTGGGACTCTGCGTCTCTAGTGCCCCGAGGGGTGGAGGTTGGGGAGAAGGTGGTGGGGATGGGGTCGACCGCGAGAACGAAGAAATAGAGTCTGTGGCCCATTATGGCCATTCCTTGCCCCGAAGCACAGTCAGACAGACCTGTGACCCGAGCGGGTTGGACATCGTGTCACAAACGCAGAGCAGCTTGCTCATTCACGCCTTCACTCCTCTCCCGAAGCAAAGCCCCCAGGGCACCCAGAACCTGGGACCGGGCTTCCGGGTAGGCACAGGGCAGAGACGAGGCTGCCGAAATTCACACGCTAGCCTTTCCGTTCCCTGGGGACACAAACACGGACGCGTGTTCTCCTCCTGTGCGCTGGACACTGGGCTGGGCGCCGAGAGCACAGCAACGAGCCCTGGGATAGCACCTCGGCATCCACGGAGCGGAAATTCTGGAGGGAGACACCGCATCGAGCTGCAAGTTAAGGGTGCCATTTCGGCTGAAGAGTGCGGTGCCACGGGAGTGCGGAGGAGGGTTCCAGTCGCCCCGCGTCTTGTACGGAGAACGGAGAACGGATCTAGGGTTATGTTTATTCTGCCACTACTCTGCAAGTCCAAACACGAGTCTACCGGGTTCACCAGATGCTTAAGCTTTGCCTGCCTGCCCCGCTCCGGAACTCCCAAAGCATCTCTCCATGGATCCTAGACACGGAATCGGAAGCAGGCTCCAGGCACAGAGCCCGACGCGGGGCTCGAACCCACGAGGTCATGACCTGAGCCGAAGTCGGACGCTCAACCCACTGAGCCCCCCAGGCGCCCCTAGTCCTTCATCACTCCTAGGTTTCACTTGCTCGGTTTACTCGTTTGGTTAAAAAGTGACTGATTTCCTCTATTCGGCTGCTTCAGCATCCATGAAAGGTTGAGGCGCTCTCCTTATCCCATCATCCCCTGCAAAGACTCGCTAAGGTGTCCGAGGGCGCTTCTCTTTGGCAACCACTGCTGGTTCCTCACACCAGTGCAACCTGTTGTTAATATGCTCCCTAAATTGTCCAAACCACAGATGTTAATGTGTGATATCTTTGTATCTCTCTTCATTCCAAGCATCAAAACAACCCCACTTTCCATAATAAGATATGATGCTGCCAAGGTCATTCCTCTCACACCTCGCAGTCGCCGTGTTCTGGATCCGTAGGTGCGGACAGACGAACCTCCTCCGCCAACTAAAATGAATTTCCACACAAGCCTACTTGGCTCAGTGTTAGAACATCCAAGAATATGTAGAGTTGGAAAGTAATTTTGAGACGGCTGACTTTCTTACTTGACCAAAGAGAAATCTGAGGCCCCACGAGGTTGAGTGACTTAGCCAGAGCCGCCTGGCTAGTAAGGGTTAGTGGCACCTGAGGACAGGTGTGGGGGCCCTTGTTCTCAGGCATCCTTCCTACCACTACCACTGGCTCCCCGCTGCTCAGCACGGCGCCTGAGACATCACGCCATAAAGACACTTTAGATGGACAAACGGTGATTGCCGAAGGTGCAATTAGAACCCGTGTATGCATTAGTTCATTTATTCCCCACAACAACCCATCGAGGTGGGTACTATAAATGCCCTTGATATACCGAGGCATGCAGAAGTTAAGGAATCTGCCCAACGGGGGCGCCTGGGAGCTCAGTCAGTTAAGCGTCTGACTTTGGTGCAGGTCACGGTTTTGAGTTTGAGTCCCGCGTCGGGCTGTCTGCCGTCAGCACCGAGTCTGCTTTGGACCCTCTGTGTACCCCCTCTCTCTAACCCTCCCCTGCTGGTTCTTGCTTTCTCTCCAAATTGCCTACGATAATAGAAAAGGTCAGAGCCAGGTTTTGAACCCAGGCCCTCGGACTGAGTCTGTGGTCTTGAAGACGATGTTGTACCAACAGTGAAGGGAAGGCTACATCACAACACGTGTAACCCTGAAGGAGGAGGAGAGGGCTGGGGGGGGGGGGCGAGTTTAAGAACCACGAAACCGAAATTGAGTATCATACAAATGTACAGAATTATCACGAATACATATGCTTCATACTATATACACGTAAGCCACAGTCTGATACCCTTTCAGACTGCTAGACACTGTGGGGTCGCTGATCTGAACCTCAAAGACTATGTAAAGTAAGACAGGGCACAATATTCGCTTTCTCGCCATATAGATTTTGAATTACAGCAACTGGTGTTATGTTGTTCATAAAAAAAGATTGAATAATAAATGTAAAATGGTAGTCATAATAACCGCCTTCTTAAAGAAACCTAGCTAAACCCACTTTTTTTTTTTTTTTTAAATGCCAGAGAACAGGAGTGCCTGGGTGGCTCCGTTGGATAGGTGTCTGACTCTTGATTTCGGCTCAGGTCGGGATCTCACGGTTTGTGAGTTCAAGGCCCATGTTGGGCTCTGCACTCACAGTGTGGAGCCTGCTTGGGATTCTCTCTCCCCCCTCCTCTTTGCCCTCCCCTGCTCTCTCTCACTGTCTCTCTCAAAACACATTTAAAAAATAAATAAAATAAAAAAATAAATGCCCGAGAACATATTCCCGCCAGAAGTTGATGCCATTATTGGGTGATTTATCAGTACTCAGATCCTCACATTATCATGCAGTTTCCCCCAACACTAAATTGGAACATGACGTCTGGGTGTGCTGATCTTCCTAATGCCATACCATCGACACTTCCACTTGGTGGTTACTTCTTAGAACGCCCCCTCCTTAAAAACGTACTCAAACGGAGCTCATTTTGCCAAACTGGACACTGGCCTATCCAAGATGACTGCAAAGGGATTTGAAGTTCTCTTGAAACTCCCCTGAATGATTTCCCTCCTTTCCTGGCTAAATGAACCAGTGGTCTACCCCACGGGGGCTGCTGTGACCAGCTGTGGTGGGGACCACGGACTTTCCCACACTGGAAATGGCGTAGGAGGGACCTGCTGTGTTGTCCTTGAAGTCATTATTCTTTGTGGGCGTCTTCACATCCTCCTCCACGTCCACCCACCTTCCGCCTCCCCTTTGCAAGGTTGCCCACAAGCACAGGGCACCGATTATCCAGAGTGACCCAGCACAGGCAAAGCTACGCAGGAGCCTCAGGCAGGTGCTGGCCACGAGGAGTAAGCCTGTGACTGCTCTGCCATTTTCAAAGATGTCTACACCTCGAGCATATAAATAATCCAGAATAAGTCTTCCTCTGTTGATTCATTTATGTTTGGAAAATCCTTGTAAATTCCTATTCCATGGCACACACAGTAATCCATTCCTGGCAGTGTTTCAGTTTCCAGTCAGGATTCAAACAGACATCGGGGAAACTCGGGGACTGTTCTGGTGTCTCTTAAAATCCTCATCTGAGTGTCAGTGGCTGAGTCACCAGCCCCTAAATCTTACAAACATGAAACCAAAGCATCGCGGCGCTCCCATCAGGATTCAGGAGCTCCGAGGGACACCCCAGGTCTCTCAGAAACATCGACATCTAGTGGCCGTAGACAGAAGTGCCATCCTGAACTCGCCACCCCCACTCCAGACAGGTCTAGAAGGGTGCTCAGGTTGCAAGCTAGTTCACCCTCCTAATTTCCAGGTAAGAAAGTTGAAGCCTGGGGTTAGAACGGCTCACCCATTTCACACCTCTGATCGGTGGTGTTAGTACTTATTTCCCACAGGTCATTGCTACCTGAATATTAATATGCAGGAAGGAACTCGGGGCAAATCACCCACGCAACGGTGAGTGGGCAAGAGGAGTTTCAGTGGTTTATGGTTCACTAGGTATCTGCATCTAAATGCGGTGATTTTCCAAATGCTATCATTCATCCTTTATCAATCACGGCACTGCTTTATGAAAGGGAAAAAGAAGTTAAAATTCACATCCCAGTCTAAATGAAAACCAGGTCAAAGCAAGCTCAGAGGAAGTACATCAGGCAGCACTCTGGTTCTGAAACTCTACGCAAACTTAACTCACACAAGCCATTTTCTGCAGTTCATGATCATAAAATGCGAGCAAACAAAATACCCTTGCTTCTTGAACACTGGATACTTTATATCTAAAATTTTTAAAAACCACAGAGGTAAATAACTGCGCAGTAGGTACAGATAGGTCCTATAAACCTAAAACGGGATGCCAAAGGAGACTTCTTTTCATAGACTAACAAACAGCAGGGGAGAGAGAAAATTCGAGAGTTAGGAATCAGAGCTGTTACGCAAGGTACAGGGGAAAAAAGAAAAAAACGAAGTCAAGGTTCTTAGTCCCAAAATATCCCTGCAGGAAGCTCAGGGGAACGATTTTCCATGGAAAACAGGAGACACGTGTCATCAATGACAGGCTGGGCAGGGCGGTGAGCAATACAGGAACCTATGGCGGAAGGAGGGCAAAGCTTAGGGAACAGACACTGGCCGGCCCTCCCCAAGGAAGGCTGTGGGCTCCAAGGCCAGGACCCTGAAGGTTTATAGTCTTCGTATAAAATGTGTCTTTTATGGAGAAATTCCATCACACGCTACTGTGTCCAAGGAGCTCCTCAGAGCAAAATCCTTTTACACTTCCCGTCTCCCCTTGTCATCAGGCCAGCGGACACAGAAACCGGTCTTCATCTGGAGAGTCGGGCAGAGATGCTGTCTGTGGTTGGAGGCTCCAAGTAATCTGCCTGGAACATTTATTTATTTCTCCTCTAACAGATTAAAAACAAAAGTAGGGGCGCCTGGGTGGCTCAGTCGGTTGAGCGTCTGACTCCGGCTCAGGTCATGATCTCACGGTTCGTGGGTTCGAGCCCCGTGTTGGGCTTTGCGCTGACAATGCGGAGCCTGCTTGGGATTTTCCTTCTCCCTCTCTCTCTGTCCCTCCCCCACTTTTTTCTTCCTCTCTTTCTCAAAAATAAACGTTAAAAAAATTTTTTTTAATAAAAGTAACAACAAAACCAAGACCCAAGACAACTGTGTGTGTGTGTGTGTGTGTGTGTGTGTGTTATGTATATTATATATCAAGTCTGTATGTCCGAATGTAGACAAACCCGAATGAACCTGGTATGTTCTGAATTTAAATTTAAGATCAATTCTTCATGACGATCAAGAAACAAACACTTTAAGATCAAACTATGCCACTGAGACCCCCAGATCCTTGACAGCCAGGCTTTCCCCTCCCGTTCTTCCATGTGTAATTGCATGAGGAACAGAGACCCGAGGGGCCCTGAGGGCCCAGAATGAGAGACTCCTGTGAAAACGCCAAGCCATACTTACTCCCCAGCAACGAGGAAGGTTTTCGTTCCTCCACGAGAAACGACACAACTGATGGTGAGCAGGGATGGCATGAAAAAGCTGGAGACAGGCGATCTGGACAGGGCAGAAGACCCACACGGGCGGCCGCTGCAGGGGTGGGAGGGGAAGTGACCCATCCAGGTGACTGCTGCAGGGGTGGACTAACTGGGGGGTGAGGGGCAGCGAGGGCGCCTGTGCACAGGCCAAGGGAACTCCTGGGGCCCCGTGCCTCTGCTGCCTTGTCTGTCCACTGCAGCACTCCCTCCGTGCCCTTCCTTCTGGTCCTAGCCTACCCAACTATGGACAGGCTCTTTCCCCCATGATCTTTTTTATTATTCTTATTGTTTTAAGTTTATTTATTTTGAGAGAGACAGAGAGAAAGAGCACAAGTAGGGGAGGGGCAGAGAGAGGGGGAGGACAGAGGATCGGAAGCAGGTTCCATGTGGACAGCAGAGAGCCCTATGTGGGGCTCGAACTCACGAACCTCAAGATCACGACCCAAGCCGAGACGGCCCGCTTCTCCTAGGATTCACCTCAGAATGTTCCCTCTGTGGAGTCTCTTCCTCGCTTCCCTTGTCCCAGAAGCACCTCCAAAAGGGACCATTCTCTCCCTTGGGCTCCACTGGACCCAACCAATGGACACACAGCATTTATTCATCCGCTTCCCTCTACCGACCATCCCACTGGGACTAACCTCCCCCCACCTTCCATGTTGCACACGTGTGTGCCCCCGATGCCTCCCCCAGAATCCCATGCCCGGCATCCTCCAAGAGCCCCTGGGCAGAAGGGGAGGGGCCTGCGAGCCTGAGGCACCACGCGGTCAGTTGCACCTGACGGAGCTGGAGGGAACCCGCACAGGAAGGTCGCCAGGGTATGGCTGGAATGTGACAGGCCTGGAAACCCTGAGGGAGTCCGTACGGGGTGTCTTGTGTGGTCCATGGGGTGGGGGAGGGGGGTCGTGACAGGTGTCAGCGAGGCCACTGGACAGAGCTAGGGCGGGGGTAGGGGACGGGGCAGGAACAGGAGGACAGAAAATATCAGGCTTCTGAGGAAGCTCTACCTCCAGCCCCAGGCGTAATGTCGTTCACCTAAAATGTCAAGACAAAGACGGGCGACTCAGATGACCACAGGCACAATCCGTCCACAGGGATTGGAAATCACTTGCTGCCGTTCACACCCTCATGGCAGATCACAAGGACCCTGCAACAAGGCACGTGCTGTGTGGAGAGACAGGACGGCGAGCTGAGGTCTCCGAGAATCTAAGGAAGTTAGCACCGGGAGGGCTCACTTAGAGGTCACATACTCTATCCCTTCCACATATGTTCAGGGCACCCAGAGGAGGGGAGGGGAGGGGAGGGGAGGGGAGGGGAGGGGAGGGGAGGGGAGGGGAGGGGAGGGGAGGGGAGGGGAGGGGAGGGAAGGGAAGGGAAGGGAAGGGAAGGGAAGGGAAGGGAAGGGAAGGGAAGGGAAGGGAAGAGAAGAGGCCTCCCACAGCTTCCCACCTAACCAACGGCAGATCCGGGTCTAGAACACAGCTTAACTCACAGCACACATGCCTGTAAGAACGTGACGGACAAAACCCTCAAGGAACACAACTTAGATGTTTTAGGACAACAGTGCAAACGGCACGTTTCTGAGAAGTGGGTAGACCTCCCAGGACATCACGGCAGCACCAGTTCAGGCTTCCCCTTTGATTTCGTTTCTGAGTGTTGTGCAAACTAACACAGATGTGGGCAATACACGTGTCCGTCCATGGGTCCGTAGAACCCCGCTGTGCAGCCCGGTACTCTACAGACGGTGGTCGTCAACATCGCGAGGAGTCCGAACTTTGAAGCAGGAGGACAGAGGCGAGTTTCACGTAACATTAGAAAAACACGTCACCGTCTCAGCCAGTCTTCTGGCAGAGACACAGCACGAAAAACGATTTCACCTCGTGTGGACTATTGCCCAAGGCTGAGACCCAGCCCGGGGGCCCTTCTGAGGCCCGGGAGCTGCTCTGGCTGGACGCCACCACCGGCTCCCCTTCCCCCTTGGCTGGCTGTCGCCAGACTTGGGGACAGTGGCCCCTGAGCGAGGGTACATGGTCTGAGCCAGCCTCAGATCCTGGGAAAAATAAGGCACATCAACTATTCTGTGTGTGTTTTGTTCTATGTATGTGTGTTGTTTGTTTGTTTGTTTGTTTGTTTGAACATTCTTTTCTTGGAACAAGGATGTTTGGTTTCCTGGGAGGACCAGTCGAGCAGGTTAATTTGGCTCTGGGAAACTGACCGGTCAGCGTTATCAGATTTCATGGAGCTAGGAGTACAGGGAAGATTGAAATCTCCTACCTGCTAAGATCAACTTTCTACCTGTTTTCTAGTATCTTCTATACACAAGTAACGTTATAACAATTTCTCACAAACCCATGGTTAATATCAGTCTATGACGTATACAGGTGGCTCAAAGAATCTGAAACCGTCCGCAAATGAAAATAATCAGACTTGTCTTTTCTTGGCTTGCAGAGGGCTGTGGTGGCCCCACGGTAAAGGTACTTCAGGCGCTTTCTTCAGAGTATTTAACACGGTGGCACAAAGTCCTCCTTGGACTTTGGCTCTCCCTGCGACATCAGTTTTGAGTCTTTGGTATACAGAAGTTAGCACCATACCAGATATGTGGAGGAAATCTATACTGCCTAAATCGCACTGTGACAATAGGACATTTTTAATACCTACTATGACCATTTATGCTGCCTTAGGAATTATTATTATCACTGGTGCTATTATTACATTATAGTGAAGGAAATTAAGTAACCAGAGAAGTGATAGGTTTGTTTTTAGCCCCTCATCTGGTCCAGGTTAGAATTCAGACATTTGTGACCCCTAATACTGAATTCACGTAGCCAAAGATTTAATAGTCCTCGGGTCTACACATTACTCTCAACTTATTATTATTATTATTATTATTATTATTATTATTATCTTGATTTCCTTTTGCTAGGTCCCTTGGGGATTTTTGGGTTATTTTTTCTTCCAGTTTCTTAAGATGAATTCTAACCTGTATGTTAAAAATTCCTTCTCTAGGGGCACCTGGGTGGCTCGGCCAGTTGAGCGTCTGACTTCGGCTCAGGTCATGATCTCATGGCTCGCGAGTTCAAGCCCCGCATCGGGCTCACTGCTGTCAGCACAGAGCCCGCTTCAGATCTTCTGTCCCCCTCTCTCTCTGCCCCTGCCCGGCTTGTGCTCTCTCTCTCTCAAAAACAAATAAACCTTTAAAAAAATAAAAGTTAAAAAATTCCTTCTCTAGAGAAAAGGTATTAAAGACTATTTCCTCTAAATACAACAATTCCTGGACCCCACAGGCTTGGCATAAGGTCTCCTTTTTTTTTTTTTTTTAAAGTTTAAGTAGTCTCTACACCCAATGTGGGGCTCAAACTCACAACCCTGAGATCGAGAGCTGCATGTTCTTCCGACTGAACCAACCAGGCGCCCCTAAGACCTCCTGGTTTTAAACTTGCTAGATAACTTGAAATTGATGCTAAAATCTCTACTTTCTTGAATCACTTGAAATGCCCTTCATCATCAAGTACCAAACTGAATTTTGTAAGTGTTAAAGGACAAAGAGGAAAGAAAAACTATATGTTCTCCACTTATAGGATGCGAATTTCGTCATGGACAGGAGATTAAGAATGCACACAGATCCTACTTCTCCCTGGTTATTTCAAGTGTACTTGATCTGCTGAACTGTGAAATAAAAATATTTAAAATCAGAGGCCCCTGGGTGGCTCAGTCTGTTAAGCGTCCGGCCTTGGTTCAGGTCATAATCTCACGGTTGGTGAGTTTGAGCCCCAGGAAGAGCTCTTTGCTGTCAGGGGGAGCCCCGCTTTGGATCCTCTTTCCCCCTCGCTCTGCCCCTCCCCTGCTCGCTCTCTCGCTCAAAAACAAATAAGCATTTAAAAAAATAGTTAAAAGCATTCATTATATTTGTACTTACCAAGTCGTTTATAGCTCTAATGGCTTTTGCTCTATGTTTCGATCCACGTTATTTCTCATATCAGTGTCTTATCTCAAAAATAGAAGGTATTGTTAACAAGGCAACGGAAGCATGAGTCACCCGGGAACTACAAAGGCAGACCAGAATGAGCTATTACTACGCTGCCCATGTAGTGGGAGCACCAAAATGAAACAGACGGACAATGCCAAGTGTTGATCAGGATGAAGAGGAACTGGCAGGGGATATACATCAGCACCACCACTCTGGACATCTGATGGGACTCCTTGAAGCTGGTCAGTGTTCACAGCCTCCAATCGGAAGGGCATCCCCAGGTACACATCCCACAGAGGTATCTGCAAACCTCACTACTGTAAGACTATGCTCATGGCAGCTTTATCCGTAACGCCCTCAAACTGGAGGCCCCAAATTCCATCAACAGTAAAATTACTAAGTAAATTCTGGCATCACGTCATAGACTTCTATACAGCCACAAAAGTAAACAAACGATACAGCTTCACGCAGGTCATGGAGGAATCTTGCCAACGTTGTGCTGAATGAAAGAAGCCAGACAGAGAAGAGTCAACACTAGAGAACTCCATTTGTATAAAGCTCCAAAATAATCAACACGCACCTACGGTATCAGAAGTAGAGACAGCGGAGGAACACCATCTTAGGGAAGAGCACTGATAAGAGGGGACGGGAGGAGGGTATCTGGGGGCTGTTTCTTAATCTAAGCGCTAGTACGTGAGTGTGTTCGCTTTGTGAAAATCCCAGCAGCTGCCTGTACCCTTAAGTGCCTGTGAAGCCCTCTGTGGGATACACAAACATTTTTTGAAGGAATCTAATACAGGGCTCTACAGAGGATTTATTATGAAAGCGTCACACTTTGCCTTTTTTTACAGGGTAAAATTCAAATTTCAAGGAGAAGCACTGTAGAAATTTCTTCTCGTGAGTCCCTTTGCCAAATCGTCAGCACTGCCCGACGAGGTGGGTATTATGATATGTTCTCATTTTGCAGATTAGCAAAGGGAGGCTCTGAGAAGGATCGGTTTGTCCCCAGCACCACACACCTGCTAAGTGGCTGATCTGCTAAGATCCTCCGGGCTGTCGGATCCGGAGGGCAGCCCCCTGAAACTCACGGCCTGGAGCCAGCACAGATCACGGAGCCCTGGGTGCAGATTTCTTTTCCTTCCTTCAAGATATTTCATATGGATTGCTTGGAGATAATTCAGACTGAAATTAAACTTCAGCATTCCTCCATCTAACCTCTCGGCTTCCCATGCACATTGGTTTTCTTTCAGTACCCTTTGTCACTTGCCGCGGTAGTGTTCAAAGTGTCGTTTTGGACACTAAATGTCTTCCACTGCAAGATCTGTTCTTAAAGTATTTGTCCTGATTTAAAAAAAAATGTATTATATGACCCACCCAATTCCATTTAATAGTATTGCAAGTTTATTCAGGGCATTCGATGTTTTTTACTTTATAGCAAATTAAACTCAGATCAAAAAGTGTTTATTCAAAACGTATACACACACCCTGCCTATTTCCAAGAAGCTTTGGCTCATAATAAAAGGTGCATAGAAAATAAAGCTGAAATACACAACTTAAAACCTCAAAAAAGGAGGGGCGCCTGGGTGGCGCAGTCGGTTAAGCGTCCGACTTCAGCCAGGTCACGATCTCGCGGTCCGTGAGTTCGAGCCCCGCGTCGGGCTCTGGGCTGATGGCTCAGAGCCTGGAGCCTGTTTCCGATTCTGTGTCTCCCTCTCTCTCTGCCCCTCCCCCGTTCATGCTCTGTCTCTCTCTGTCCCAAAAATAAATAAACATTGGGAAAAAAAAATTAAAAAAAAAAAAAACAAACCTCAAAAAAGGGGAAGAAGCTAATTTAGGATAATACAAAGGCCATCACTGAACATTAAAATCAAATCACTGAACTCTAAGCGTTCTGGAAAACAAGTACGTAAATCTCCTAATCTGATAGATAGAAAGAAAGAAATCAGTTATACAAAGCAGACAATTTTCCAGATGCAGCTTTCCAAGAGGCATGCCTAGGAAACTTACACAAAAGGTTTGATAATGAGTGATACAAATTATATGTAGAAATAAAGTGACATTAAGAAGTGTCATTTTAGGGGCACCTGGCTAGCTCAGTCAGTGGAGCGTGAGGCTCTAAATCGCAGGGTGTGAGTTTGAGTCCTGCATTGGGTGCACAGATTACTTAAAAATAAAATACATGTTTAAGTTTATTTATTTATTTTGAGAGAGAGAGAGAGGAGAGTGTGAGCGGGGAAGGGACAGAAAGAGAGATAGGGAGGGAGAATCCCAAACAGGGTCTGCTGTGCTGTCAGAACCAGGAGGCCAAGGCAGGGCTCGAACTCACGAACCGTGAGATCATGCCCTGAGCCAAAATCCAGAGTTGGACGCTTAACTGACTGAGCCACCCAGATGCCCCCAAAATAAAATCTTTTTTTAAAAAGAGTGTCATTTGAGGAGGGAAATTTTTACAAACAAAACAGCCCTGGATTTTATTTCTTGAGAACAAGTTCCAAGAAAAACAAACAAACAAACAAACAAAAAAAACAAAACAAAAGAAAACAGAAAGAGAGATTCTGGTTTTTTTTTTTTTTAACTTTTATTTATTTTAGAGAGAGAGGCAGAGTGCCAGTGGGGGAGGGGCAGAGAGAAGGAGACACAGAATCCGAAGCGGGCTCCAGGCTCCGAGCTGTCGGCACAGACCCCGACGTGGGGCTCGAACCCATGAACCGTGAGATCATGACCTGAGCCGAAGTCGGATGCTTAACCGACTGAGCCACCCAGGCACCCCGAGATTTGGGCTTGTAAAAGGCAGCAGAGACCCGCTAGGCTGGCCAGGCGGTGCCTCTGGGACAGCGGGTCAGCCCAGGATCCCCCAACAGTCACAAGGCCAGGCCTGCCTTAGTTTTGCTACAAGACAAAACATAGAAATAGCAATACTCACCCTGCCTACTTCACACCAAAGCACTCTGTGCGACGTAAAATGCTCTACCAGCGTAAACCTATATTCGCCATCAAGATGGAGGGAAAAACAACCACGTTTTCAAGGTTGAGAAATTTGTCATTCTCATAACCTTTGTCTTGAGGGTGATTTCATCTGTTCCACTTACTGTCCTTTCCATTTTTGTCAGGAAGGGCATTTATTAGAAGATCTCAATGTGTGATGAATCAGCACAGAATTACAAAAATGTGACCTTTCGCTACGAGTTGTTCTTGCCCAGTGTTCTGTCCTTTCCCTCTGGCAGAAGTCTATAAACAAAAAAATTCCCCCACTTAAAGTTACAAGAGACATAATTCGCAGAGGGCTTTACCCTCCAGGGAAGCGTGCTCTTTTTCTCCAAGCTAACAACCATGGATTCCAGTCTGGAAATTGCCAGTGAACCCGACGCTCTTGTGTGCACACATGGGTGGTGTGAACTCAGGTAAACGTGTGTTCATGTACACGGATGTATTTTTGTAGCCATCGCACAACCAAGGCCCAGAATCTGGGAGCTGGAGCGTTCTTTTCTCCCTGAGTAGAGAAGTGATGGCCCAAATCTCTCAAACTTCAAGGGCCCCTCCTCCTGAAATGGGAGAAGTTGTCGTAGTGTTTGATTTCTTAAAAAAAAAAAAACAACATTATTTGACAGCTGCTAAGATAGTGGATCTTAAAAGTTCTGATCACAAGAAAGAAATTGTAATTAGGTGTTAACGATAAGTTAATTCAACTGGTAGTCATTATTTCATAAGTTACCAAGTCATTATCTGGTCTGCCTGAAACATGCAAAATGTTCTACGTCAATTACATCTCGGTAAAACTGGAAGGGGGGGAAAGGGTAAGGCGTCGTCACGTAAGCACCCGCTCTCTTGTGCCCCACACGTGTCATTGCCAAAGCAAATGTCCATGGTGAGGCAGCTCAGGTCGAGCAGAGGAATACCATGCCACTGGGCAAAAGGGCACGTGGAAAAAGTTCAGCTAGGCTCTTGGCATCTACCTATGAACGTAAAGCTGAAGAAGAGAAAGGACCTTGCCAACCCCAAGAATAGGTACAGGGGACCTAATGAGTTTGTTTGTTCCATTCAGCTGAACCATGACTGGCATGATTAACCCAGGCACACAACGCAAAAGGTCTTCACTACGAACTCACCCGAGTTGAAGACAGATTTATGTGTATCTTTTAATACCACATTTGCATCACCCTGCCCAACCGTCAAACTGTTGTTAAAGCTTTGAACTTGTGATCTAAACAAACAGTAGATGGGGCGCCTGGGTGGCTCAGTTCGGACAGCCTGCGACTCTTGACCTTGGGGTCATGAGTTCAAGCCCTACATTGGCTGTAGAGATTACTTAAATAAAAACTTGAAACAATATTTTTTTTATAAATGTTTATTTTTGAGCGAGAGAGAGAGAGAGAGACAGAGCATGAGCAGGGGAGGGGCAGAGAAAGAGGGAGACACAGAATCGGAAGCAGGCTCCAGGCTCACAGCACAGAGCCCGACGCAGGGCTCAAACCGTGAGATCACGACCTGAGCAGGAGTGGGACACTTTTAACCAACTGAGCCACCTAGGCGCCCCTAATGTATTTTTTTTTTTAATAAACAAACAGTAGACCTCTGAAGAACTATTATTTTACTGTACATTCCCAGACTCTAAGTGGGGTTCTCCGAGCGCTTGGGTCAGAAGCGATGGGGAAGGCTTGGTAAAATGCAGATTCCTGGGCTCCACCGCTGGCTCATGGGGCAGCCGCTCTGGGGTTGATGCTGGAGAAGTCCCACGTCGCTCAAGCTGCCCGGATTATATCCAGGCACAAGACACCTTGAGAAGGTTCATCCTAGAGTGAATGCAGGAAGGCTGACCCCACGGCCAGCACACAAACGACGACTCACGAGCCGCTTTTGTGAAAGAAGTTCGAGCAGGTGTGCGGATGTGCCCTCGCACCTCGCATCTACGTGACTCGCGGGGAGAGTGGCCAGTGGTCTCATGTGGCAGCCTCGCGTGCTCCGAAAACCGCGGTGCTAGAAACATGCGGCATTTAAGAATATGCGGCCCTGCGCTTACTCATTACCCCGCCCCCCCACGTGTGCTTTTCAGTTCTAGGTTATTTTCCGCTTCTTCTTCCATTCAGTTAGAGTGTAACATTCCCACGGAGACCAGCGTTGCCGCTCCACGACCCTCAGGGTGAGTGACTGCGTCCCTACAACTAAGGAGTAACAAGAGAAGTCACAGAACTGCCTTCTCTCTCACCGTCTACACAAGCCACCTACAGCCTCGGCTCGGGCAGCCAACGTCCCTGAGGGAAGATTGGCACCATTACCAAGGATGGGCCACAGACCTCAAAACCGGAGACACAGGCTGGCTCCGCCGTGTCCCGCACCTGACCCCAGAGCAAGGAATTACCGCTACATTTCTAATAAAATGAAGAGGTGAAGGCTGTGTATCAACGTGTTAACGTTGACCTTGACGACCCACTCCGATTCCAGCTAGGCTTTGCAGCACTGCCGTTGGTTGCCAAGTCCCCTCTGCCCTGTTCTCAGCGGACGGCAGCCTTCCTTTACCTACTTCCCTCTGTCCCTCCTTCCTTTTAGGCACAGGGTGTGTGTGACCACCTCTCGGATGCATGAGACCGAGCCGGCATCCCGGATCACCATCTATGCTAATGCCTGCCCTCCCCCAGGCCCCCCTGCACTTCGCAGTTTTCTACTGTCTGATAGGCATTTCCCCCCAAGTCTGGATGCGTGCAAATATGAGTCGGGTGCAAAAGACTAAAAAGAAAGCGTTTTCTTAACACCACCATGGTCCCCTAACCCAACTCCAGGCTTGTTTGTGTGTCTATTATCTTTAAAGCTTCAACCTGTGAGCTATTTGACAAAAATGATACTGACTTTTTTGTCTGGTTTCACAGAACGTATAACATCTTTTGTACCAGAGCTATTTACATGTGAGATTCTGATTCTGAGACATTTAACTTTGACATAAGCATCACGGACTATGCTAATCTGAACCTGGTCAAAAATTTCCAGTTAGGCAAATGAGTGTTGTTGTTGTTGTTGTTGTTGTTGTTTTTCACTTTTTTAAATGTTTATTTATTCTTGAGAGACAGAGAGAGACAGAGTACAAGCAAGGGAGGGGTGGAGAGAGAGGGAGACACAGAATCCGGAAGCAGGCTCCAGGTTCTGAGCTGTCAGCACAGAACCTGATGCAGGGCTGGAACCCAGGAACCTCAAGATCATGACCTGAGCCGAAGTCAGACGTGTAACCGACTGAACCACCCAGGTGCCCAGCAAATGAGGTTTTTGCTTTTTGTTTTTAATTAAGTCATTAATTTATTTTTTTTAATTTACATCCAAGTTAGCATACAGTGCAACAATGATTTCAGGAGTAGATTCCTTAGTGCCCCTTACCCCCTTAGCCCATCTCCCCTCCCACAACCCCTCCAGCAACCCTCTGTCGGTTCTCCATATTTAAGAGTCTCTTCTGTTTTGTCCCCTCCCTGTTTTTAATATTATTTTTGCTTCCCTTCCCTTATGCTTATCTGTTCTGTGTCTTAAAGTCCTCATATGAGTGAAGTCCTATGATATCTGTCTTTCTCTGACTAATTTCACTTAGCATAATACCCTCTAGTTTCACCAATGTAGTTGCAAACAGCAAGATTTCATTCTTTTTGATTGCTGAGTAATACTCCATTGTGTGTGTGTGTGTGTGTGTGTGTGTGTGTGTGTGTACCACATCTTCTTTACCCATTCATCCATCGATGGACATTTGGGCTCTTTCCATACTTTGGCTATCGTCGATAGTGTTGCTATAAACATTGGGGTGCATGTGCCCCTTCAAAAAAGTATACCTGTATCCCTCAGATAAATACCCACTAGTGCAATTGCTGGGTCATAGGGTGGTTCTCTTTTTAATTTTTTGAGGACCCTCCATACTGTTTTCCAGAGTGGCTGCACCAGTTTGCATTCCCACCAGCAGCGCAAGAGAGAGCCTCTTTCTCCACATCCTCGCCAACATCTGCTGTTGCCTGAGTTGTTAGTCATTCTGACTGGTGTGAGGTGATATCTCATTGTGGTTTTGACTTGAATTTCCCTGATGATGAGTGATGTTGAGCATTTTTTTCATGTGTCTGTTAGCCATCTGGATGTCTTCTTTGGAGAAGTGTCTATTCCTGTCTTTTGCCCATTTCTTCACTGGATTATTTGGTTTTTGAGTGTTGAGTTTGATAAATTCTTTATAGATTTTAGATACTAACCCTTTATCTGATCTGTCACTTGCAAATATCTTCTCCCATTCCATCAGTTGCCTTTTAGTTTTTCTGACTGTTTCCTTTGCTGTGCAGAAGCTTTTTATCTTGATGAGGTCCCAATAGTTCAATTTTGCTTTTGTTTCCCTTGCCTCCGGAGACGTGTTGAGGAAGAAGTTTCTGTGGCCGAGGTCAAAGAGGTTTTTACCTGCTTTCTCCTCTAGGATTCTGTTGGCTTCCTGTCTTATGTTTAGGTCTTTCATCCATTTTGAGTTTATTTTGCGTATGGTGTAAGAAAGTGGTCCAGGTTCATTCTTCTGCCCTTCGCTGTCCAGTTTTCCCAGCACCACTTGCTGAAGAGACCGTCTTTATTCCATTGGATATTCTTTCCTGCTTTGTCAAAGATTAGTTGGCCATACGTTTGTGGGTCCATTTCTGGGTTCTCTATTCTGTTCCACTGATCTGAGTGTCTGCTTTTGTGCCAATACCATACTGTCTTGATGATTACAGCTTTGTAATACAGCTTGAAGTCCAAGATTGTGATGCTTCCAGGTTTGGTTTTCTTTTCAAGATCGCTTTGGCTATTCAGGGTCTTTTCTAGTTCCATGCAAATTTTAGGATTGTTTGTTCTAGCTCTGTGAAGAATGCTGGTGTTATTTTGATAGGGGTTGCACTGAATATGTAGATTGCTTTGGGTAGTATTGACATTTTAACAATGTTCGTTCTTCCTATCCAGGAGCATGGAATCTTTTTCCATTTTTTTGTGTCTTCTTCAATTTCTTTCATAAGCTTTCTATAGTTTTCAGTGTATAGATTTTTCACCTCTTTGGTTAGGTTTATTCCTAGATATTTTATGGATTTTGGTGCAGTTGTAAATGGGATCGATTCCTTGATTTCCCTTTCTGTTGCTTCACTGTTGGTGTATAGGAATGCAACCAATTTCTGTGCATTGATTTTATATCCTGCTACTTTGCTGAATTCATGGATCAGTTCTAGCAGTTTTTTGGTGGAATCTTTAGGGTTTTCCATATAGAGTATCATGTCATCTGCAAAGAGTGAAAATTTGACCTCCTCCTGGACGATTTGGATGCTTTTTATTTCTTTGTGTTGTCTGACCGCAGAGGCTAAGACTTCCAATACTATGTTGAATAAGAGTGGCCAGAGTGGACATCCCTGTCTTGTTCCTGACCTTAGGGGGAAAGCTCTCAGTGTGGGGAAGTATTAGTGTTGGTTCTTTCATAGATGGCTTTTATGATCTTGAGGTATGATCCTTCTAGCCCTACTTTCTTGAGGGTTTTTATCAAGAAAAGATGCTATATTTTGTCAAATGCTTTCTCTGCATCTATTGAGAGGATCATGTGGTTCTTGTCCTTTCTTTTATTGATGTGATGAATCACGTTAATTGTTTTGTGGATATTGAACCAGCCCTGCATCCCAGGTATAAATCCCACTTGGTCATGGTGAATAATTTTTTAATATTGTTGGATCTAGTTGGCTAATATCGTGTTGAGGATTTTTTTTTTAATTTTTTTTTTCAACGTTTATTTATTTTTGGGACAGAGAGAGACAGAGCATGAACGGGGGAGGGGCAGAGAGAGAGGGAGACACAGAATTGGAAACCGGCTCCAGGCTCCGAGCCATTAGCCCAGAGCCCGACGCGGGGCTCGAACTCACAGACCGCGAGATCGTGACCTGGCTGAAGTCGGACGCTTAACCGACTGCGCCACCCAGGCGCCCCTCGTGTTGAGGATTTTTGCATCCATGTTCATCAGGGAAATCAGTCTATAGTTCTCCTTTTTAGTTGGGTCTCTGCTTTTGGAATCAAGGTAATGCTGGCTTCATAGAATGAGTCTGGAAGTTTTCCTTCCATTTTTATTTTTTGGAACAGCTTCAAAAGAATAGGTGTTAACTCTTCTTTATATGTTTGGTAGAATTCCCCTGGAAAGCAATCTGGCCCTGGACTCTTGTGTTTTGGGAGATTTTTTATTACTAATTTGATTTCTTCGCTGGTTATGGGTCTGTTCAAATTTTCTATTTCTTCCTGTTTCAGTTTTGGTAGTGTATATGTTTCTAGGAATGTGTTTATTTTTTCCAGATTGCCCATTTTATTGGTGTATAATTACTCATAATATTCTCTTATTATTGTTTGTATTTCTGCTGTGTTGGTTGTGACCTCTCCTCTTTCATTCTTGATTTTATTTATTTGGGTCTTTTCTTCCTTTTTTTTTTTTTTTTTTTTTTGATCAAACTGGCTAGGAGTTTATCAATTTTGTTAATTCTTTCAAAGAACCAGTTCCTAATTTCATTGATCTGTTGTACTGTTTTTTTTTTTTTGTTTGTTTGTTTTGTTTTACTTTTGGTTTCAATAGCATTGATTTCTGCTCTAGTCTTTATTATTCCCTGTCTTCTGCTGGTTTGGGGTGTTATTTGCTGTTCTTTTTCCAGCTCTTTAAGGTGTAAGGTTAGATTGTGTATCTGAAACCTTTCTTCCTTCTTTAGGAAGGCCTGGATTGCTATATACTTCCCTCTTATGACTGCCTTTGCTACGTCCCAGAGGTTTTGGGCTGTGGTGTTATCATTTTCATTGGATTCAAGGTACTTTTTAATTTCCTCTTTAACTTCTTGGTTAGCCCATTCATTCTTTAGTAGGATGTTCTTTAGTCTCCAAGTATTTGTTGTCCTTCTGTGGTTGATTTTGAGTTTCATAGCGTTGTGGTCTGAAAATATGCACGGTATGATCTCAATCTTTTTGTACTTGCTGAGGGCTGATTTGTGTCCCAGTATGTGATCTGTTCTGGAGAATGTTCCATGTGCAAATGAGGGTTTTTTTTTTTTAATGAGGGTTTAATTTATTTTGAGAGAGAGATAGTGAGCAGGGGAGGGGCAGAGGGGGAGAGAGAGAGAAAGAGAGAGAGAGAGAGAGAGAGAGAGAGAGAGAGAGAATCCCAAGTAGGTTCCACATTGTCAGCACAGAGCCTGATGGAGGGCTTGAACTCACGAACCATGAGATCATGACCTAAGCTGAAACCAAGAGTCAGATGCTTAACTGACTGAGACACATGGCAGCCCTAATTAGGCAAATGAGCCTTAAAAGAATATTTTTAGGGGCTCCTGGATGGCTCAATTGGTTGAGCGTCTGACTCTTCATTTCGGCCCAGGTCATGATCCCAGGGTCATGGCATTGAGCCTTGCATCGGGCTCTGTGCTGAGCCTGGAGCCTGCTTGGGATTCTCTCTCTCTCCCTCTGCTCTGCTCCCTTTCTCACTCTCTCTCTCTCTCTCTCCCTAAAATTAAAACCAATTTTTTGAGAGATTATTTTTATCAGAAAGAAAGGGGGGGAAGAGAGAGAAAGGAAGGAAGGAAGGAAGGAAGGAAGGAAGGAAGGAAGGAAGGAAAGGAAGAAACCAAAAAGCAAAAAAAACTTTATATCCAAAATTCAGGTTGAAAACCCACGATTTTAAAACTCCAAGTAACATATATAACGCCGAAACTACCAGGCGATTCTACAAAGAGAAGATGTCACTTTTATTACAAGAAAACAAGCTTTCCAACATTTCCAGTGTGTTTTGAGCACACTGTCGGTTGAATCAAGCCAAGTGGCAGATGTGGACTATTTCAGCTTCATCCAAGCCCCACCCCACAGCGTTGCCATAGATAAAAGCACGGCTTGGTATTTATATTTTCTTCTATTTGCTGTTTCCTAATAAAATTGCTTTCGCCGCTCACATCTGAATGCGGCTTCAACTGTACGACGTACCAGCATGGGCCCGAGCCCCGTGCTCTCTGCTCGCTCCCACCACGAGGCTGGGGTCCCCTGGCGGACCACAACTACAGTATTTTACTTCACATTGTGATCTGATCTGATCAGATCAGCGAAACTTGCCGCAAAAGTTATTGTATTGGCCAAGCACGGTCTCTGATCTCAGAAAACCGGGAAGAGCTTTATAAAAGGAAATACAATAAACAAGTAGCGAGGGCCAGAGAGAAGAGATTCAAACTATTAAAGGGTTTCAAACTGAAGTGCCTTGAAGCCCTTGCCCCACTTTCAGTTGGAAAAATTTGCAGCCACAATGGAGAAATCCTACTTGGAATTTCTGCTCATCAAAACTGAGTTTACACACTTGGTCTTTGTTTCGCCATCCCTGGGGCCCCATGGCTACAAGTGTCCTGGTCCCCCGGTGTCAGTGTGCCATAGCCATCTCCCTCTCCAATCCATTTTACCTTAGAACTCACAAGTAGAGTCCGGCCTGGCTTCTCTTCTCGGGGGTTCTATCAGTTTCCGCCCCATTCGCTAATTACCATTTGGTAAAAAAAAACAAAAACAAAAACACAAAACTATTTGTTGAAAAGAATATGGACAGACAGCCTCCGATAGACTTTGTTTCAAATCTTGGCTCGGTCACTTCCCACCTGCAAGGCCTCGAAATGTCACTGCTCAAAGGTCTGTGGTGCTTTAAGTAAGACGTGTGCCTTGTTCTCGTCTGACACACGGTGAGCACCCAGTAAAGATTAGTTCCTTCCTCTCTGCTGGGCCCAGAGTCCCAGCTCACACCGTCCATGCAGCTTAGCTGGAGTAGTGGGCCCTTGCCATTTGGTTTGGCCACCCGGCATCTCCACCCCGTCTGTGTTTGGGGAATTTCTGCTGACTGGGTTTTGGTGGCAATTCCGGGGAGTTGCTACTGAGGCTGCTAATCTAATGAAAGGTGCTGGGGGGGGGGGGGGCTGCACATCGTCTGGTCTTCAGTCTTCCTTGCTTCTAGGGCAGTGGCATGCAGCCTGGGCTCCATGATCACAAAGGCTCTCACCGTACTATGACACAGGATGGCAACACAAAAGAGACGGGTCAGGGTTCCGCCTCTCCTGGGTGAGGACCGCACCACAGGAGGCTGGAAGGGGGCCCTCTTGGGGCAAATGTGGCATCGACGCTGACAGCATCAGCAGTCGCCAGAAACCCACGTTCTGGTAGAAAAGACACAAGACCAGAGCCAGCCACAGAATTCCCGCACTCCCAATCCACGCGCGATCAGGAGCACGCACGGCGACTTACTAAAGACCAAAAAAATAAATAAATGTATATCACTCATCGATCCCTCTCGCTGACAGAGCAGCAAAAGACCAAGGACTAAGAACCAAAGCAAAACCCTGATTGCCTTTGCGATCCAACGCTCCCTACTGAGAGTAAAAAAGTGCCCTTTTATGAAACCTGATAATAGAAAGGAATCTAAATAAGTCTAAGCATTTGACAGGATTTTAGATTCTGATTTGCAAGTTGAACCGTTTAAACCTCTTCGGTGTTTTCAGATCAGCGAGCTTACAAGAAGCTGTGAATCAGCTTCCACTATTTGTGCTCTCTTAGGAATGACGCTATCGAGTTTCCGCCTACAATTTCTGTTCCCACCAGGCTCTCCTCCCGCCGGGCAAGGCTGTGATGGGGAAGCTGACAGAGCCAGTTGGGTACATGAGCTGGTAGAGAAATGACTAGCAGCTGCAGCCACAGCCGGGTGCAAATGCACAACTTCACACGGAACAATCAAGAGATTGTTTTCAGAGCTCGGCTGACATCATACACCGGGAGCCTTTTATTCATCATCTGCACGGAACAGAGACAGAAAGGGGCACTAATTGCAGAGAGGCTGCTCAGGGAGCAATCCGGATTTTATAGCAGGAGCCTGCCCTCTCCCTGTTTGTGATGGTGTGAACAATAACCTTGTTTCTCGTCTCTGGTAAAGGGTGCATGAGAACTGGAATGGTGATGACAATATCACCCCTATTTCCTTACCTATGTCACCGGGCTGCCTGTCTGGACCATCACCTGGGATGTGCTCGTTCCTTTGGATTCGTATGCTCATTTTTAAGCCAAGATGCGAATTACACACTAGTGGTGAAACGGAGAGTTTTGAAAGGCGTGCCTAACTATTCAGTGTTGTGCCTTCTGGCACTAACTGGGATTTCCCAGGTCCCAGTGAGCCCTGGATTAGATCGAGGTTGGCAAACTCTGGCCCACGGGCCGCAAGTAGCCACTGCCTGATTTTGTGAATAGAGTTGTACTCAGACCCAGCCACGCCTATCGTTTGGCTACCTCCGTGACTATCTTCCGTGGCTGTGTTCACGCAACGGGAGTAGGGCTGAGAAGTTGCAACAGAGACCATCTGACCTGCAAAGCCTAAAATATTTACTCTTTACCCTTGACTGAAAAAGCTTGCTGACCCCTGAGATAGATGCTTGTCTCGTTTCTCAGCACTACAGAAGTGATATGCTAACTACTGCAGTCATATGAACTGTTTCCTCAGTTCTAACCACATGTTTGCCCGGGACAAGGCAGAATCAGGAGGGCAAATCAGAGGTTCTCTTCCAAACATGGACTTCCTTGGAATTTCAAATGTGACCAAATGATTGGAATTCTTTTTTTTTTTTTAATTTTTAACATTTTTAAATTTATTTTTGAGAGACAGAGCATGAGCGGGGAAGGGGCAGAAAGACAGGGAGACACAGAATCCGAAGGAGGCTCCGGGCTCTGAGCTGTCCACACAGAGCCCAATGTAGGGCTCAAACCCACAAGCCGTGAGATCATGACCTGAGCTGAAGTCAGACGCTTCACCAACTGAGCCACCCAGATGCCCCGATGATTGGAATTCTAATGTAAACACACAACAGAGAGAACTAAAATAAAAGCCCACTGGCCTAATCCAGGAAGGATTTGCTTTTATAGTTGAGGGTCTGAAGGATGAGACTGTGTGACCTTTCCTGACCACATAATAGATCTTTGGTTTAAAATCCCCTAAAAAACCAAGGTGCTTGGCTGGCTCAGTCAGTAGAGCATGTGACTCTTGATCTCAGGGTTGTGAGTTCAAGCCACACATTGAGGGTAGAGTGTACTCAAAAAAAAAAGAAAGAAAGAAAGAAAGAAAGAAAGAAAGAAAGAAAGAAAGAAAGAAAGAAAGAAAATCCTCTAATGAACCAGTTAGAATATACCTGTTGAGAATCTGGCTTAGTTGTTATTAACCCTTTTGAAGGGTGGGGGCAGGGGGTTAATACTTCTGAAAAAATGACATATACACAGACATCCACAATTTCATTTATAATTTCTGTGGGTTCTTGGGCTCCCAAGAAGATGATCCATGAGCCCCAGATTAAGAAACTGTGATCATTTTTTTTTTTTTTGCTAGTTGTGGGAAAACAAATTTTACAAAGCACTAGTCAAAAGAACCTGTTTTCAATTAACTTAATTAGCAATTAGCAAGTACATACATGGCAATTAATTTAAAATTAGCAGCATCTACTAAATGCCCAATAAGTGGGTACATACAGTAACACTGACGTTGAAAGAAGAAAGAGATGATTGTTGTTTAATAAGGTGAGAGAAGGCTTCATGGAAGAAATGTGATTTACCTAAGCTCTGAAAGAATATCGAAGTGTGAGATGTGCACAAGGGACAAGGAGGGGCTGGCCCAAAACTGTCTTCAAGGTTCAGAGAATTCTCAGTCTTGGGTTTCTTCCCTGTTGGCCCCAGGCAGAGGAGCATCTAAAACGTCCCTAAAGGAACCTCCAGATTCTGAGGCTTCAGAAGAAATCTCTACACTTTGTCTATTAGCGCCATCGTGACTTGCGTTCGGGACAACACTGGATCCCGGCCAAAGTGGGTTTCGTGGGTGCTTGGCCTAACGCTCTCTTTTGCCTTCTTAAAACGTGTCATAATTTAACAAATAGGCAGTGGTATTTTCATTTTGAACTGAGCCCCCCAAATTTTGTAGCCAGTCCTGATCCCGGGGGAAGAAGGGATCCAACAGTAATATGATCAAACATGGGTAAGAAGGCAGCGAACTGTGTGGCTTCGTCCCCCAAGCTGGGACACCAGTCTAAAGGGTGAGGGAGCTCCAGTTCTTATGTGCCATATGGAGGGCTTGTCACCAGTTCTTATGGGTCAATTTAAGCTCCTTCGAATGATCAGATGAAGCTAATTATATTCTTCTAATTTCGCTCATAGCAAGGGATCCCCAATCTTTCACTTGGGCAATTAAAACTTGCTTTCCTACATTTTAGGTTTTCTATCACATTTTTTTTAAAGAAGAAAACCAATCCATAAATGCTATGACTAAATGAGGGGAGAAAGATTGTAAGATTTATTTTTTTTTTTCAATGTTTATTTATTTTTGGGACAGAGAGAGACAGAGCATGAACGGGGGAGGGGAAGAGAGAGAGGGAGACACAGAATCGGAAACAGGCTCCAGGCTCCGAGCCATCAGCCCAGAGCCTGACGCGGGGCTCGAACTCACGGACCGCGAGATCGTGACCTGGCTGAAGTCGGACGCTTAACCGACTGCGCCACCCAGGCGCCCCGATTTATCTATTTTTTTAAATATTTATTTTGGGGGGAGGGCATAAGCAGTGTAGCAGCAGCAGAGAGGGGGACAGAGGGTCCGAAGCAGGCTCTGCACTGACAGGACAGAGCCCGATGTGGCGCTCGAACTCTCGAATGGGAGATCATGACCTGAACCGAAGTCACACGCTCAACTGAGTGAGCCATCCAGGTGCCCCAAGATTTATTTTCAATTTCATTATTTATGTCTTTTATTTTAAAGCTCACTCTGTATTCTCATTTCTCCAAGTTGCTGTAACAATTCAGGTTGGTCTCTTTTACCTACCCTGAGTCTTTGGTTCAGGAGGCTCCAATCCTCTGACCTGCAATGAAGGACCAGCCTTTCCCCCTCTTTAAGCTTTACGATGTTCCTTGCACAGTTAATTCAAAGCCATTTCCCTCAGGACTTTGGTTGCCATTAGAGATTTTGCTTTTCTTCTGAGAATGGAGAACTCTACGTTTGAACAGAGTGAAAGAAAGCTTGCTACTTACTGCTGGAACAGCCAAGGTTCCAACTTGGTTTAGAGAACTCAGTACTGGGGCACCTGGCTGGCTGTTGGTAGAGGGTGTGACTCTTGATCTTGGGGCCATTGAGTTTGAGCCCATGTATGGCTTTTTACTTAAAAAAAGAATGCAAAACTTAGTATTTACCCGACAGATGACCACAGCAATTCCATTACTTTGAGAACAAATTTGAACTCTTCCTCGGGGCATAAATGCAAAATGGAAAACAAATGAGGATGAGGCAGAAGGAAAATGACATTAATGGACCACATGCTTTAATGACGCTTCATTCAGGAGAGCCAACCATTTTCTATAAAAAGAATAATATCTGAACGTGATGATTAAGAAACCAGAGCTTGGCTAACCTAAACACAGACAGGACGTTCTACAGTCAAATTCAGGGTGCTTTGATGGGAATGATCAGCCACGTAATTTAAGTCTTTTGTGACTAGACAGAAGAGGGAAGTTTGTGTGGTCCTACAAGATCAAGAAGGGAGATGCCTTTAATCAGTGGTATTCAAGTGGGGTCTCTAGGTCCTAGAGGAGTCGCAGAGATCAAAATTATTTCTGTAATAAAACATGAAGGTGTCATTTGATTTTTACCGTGTTGACATTTGTACCAATGCTGCTAAAGCAACGGTAGGTAGAGATACAGGGTCCTTGGCCTGAGTCAAGGCCCTCAACTATCCTGGGGGCCCCATTAAATCTGTCACGGCCCTATGCTTGTAGTTACAAAAAACGAACAAACGAACATGTCCGTTTCACTGAAGAATGCCCACGATGAGGTAGTAAAACTTTAAATCTCAACCTTTTTAATAGTCTTAAAAAAGGAAACTTTTAATGTCAACCCTTGGAACAGTCCGCATAACAAAATGGAAAGTACCCATAGAGCACTCCTGTTGCACATGGAAGTACAGTAAATGTCTCGAGAAGTCCTTAAGCTATAGTTTGAGTTGCAAGCCTTTGGTTGCCACGGTGCACTATCTGTACTTGAAAGAATGACTGACGGACTGTGGTCGCTCAGACTCGAGTTTGTTGGACACGTTTTCAAAAATCCTGTCACTGAAAGGAAAACAACAGAAGGTATTTGTTGCCAACAGTAAGATTCAGGTTTCAAGCAGAAATGAGGTTATTGAAAACCTGTCAGTCACCATGGACTTGACAGCTTTCCAATATCCCAAGAATTTTCTGACAAGATTGGTGTTGATATGAACAGGAATGCTTTTTTGATACGTATAGCAACATTTGGAAGACCTGCAGAATTCAGACAACCAATATTTTTCAAGAGATCAATGCATGCCGTGACCAAACTATGCATGGGTAAAGCACCCACTGAGCGTGCGAACGAGAACAATAGAGTTTAACGTAACAGCATGAATCTGAAACTACACTGTGACTCACCTTTAAGAAACAACGCTGGTTGAGAAACTCAAACCATTATTTTTTTTTAATTTTTTTTTTTTTTACATTTATTTTTGAGAAACAGAGTGAGACAAAGCGTGAACAGGGGAGGGGCAGAGAGAGTAGGAGACACGGAATCTGAAGCAGGCTCCAGGCTCTGAGCAAGCGGTCAGCACAGAGCCTGATGCGGGGCTCGAACCCACGAACTGTGAGAGCATGACCTGAGCCGAAGTCGGACGCTCAACCGACCAAGCCACCCAGGCGCCCCAAACCCACCATTATTTGAAAGAGCTGTTGAAATACTTCTTCTTCCACAGAAATATCTGAGTGAGGCCGGATTTCCTTATACACTTCGACTAAGAAAACAGATTGGGACAGATTCAAATGAAATGCCAAAGCAGAGAGAGGACTCCTGTCTTCTATTAAGCTAGACATTAAGGAGGTTTGCAAAACTCCCACACAGCACCGCTCGCCTTACTCTTTTTTTTGGTTTGCTTTGGAAAATACTTACTTTCATAAGAAAGTGTTATTTACGTGATGGGGTTATTACTGCGCTTTTACATAAAGATCAGTCAGTATTTTTACAATTTCTCAATCTTATTTTTTAATATCAGTAATTTAGCCCGTTGTAAACAAAAGCTCTTGAGGCTCGTCAGCTTTTCTAACTAGGCTCCCAATGTGGGGCTTGAACTCATGACCCTGATATCGAGAGTCACGCGCTTCACCAACTGAGCCGGCCCGGCGTCCCAGGCTCTTCAATGTTTAAGAGCCTAAAGGGGTCCTGAGACCAACAAGTTTGAGAACCCTTGCCTCATATGAACTAAATACAATTGGAGGACACACAACCAACAGTGAGTGCTACAGATTCTAAAGGAAGCCTCCAGCATGAGATGACTGAATCCAACCAATTTCATGGCGAATTTGGCCTCTTGCCATTATATTTGATCCAGAACAGAAAGGATATTAACCTTTTATTTTTTTTTCTCATTAAATTCCGCCACTTGGCAGTAACCATGTTAAGAGGAGCAGATTAGTAGATTATGTAAGGAAGGTTCCCCTGGGTTTGGATTTAGATTGTTATACTACTTGATTTTCCCACTCTTGAGTTCCCCTCTTGCCCAAGACCATAAATGCAACAATTTCCCAGCATCATTCCAGGAGTCTAAACAGTCTTTGGAACAGCTGCAGAATGTTGATGGTCTCAGGATTCCTTAAAGGAATCTTTAAGGAATTTTTCTGTGGGTGGGGGAAGCCACCGCCCATGACTCTTCATTAAATGTTGAAAGCTCGCCCGCCCGCAACAATGAAAGAAACTGTAGATTCCTCAGAATCTCAGTGCAGATAAACTGTCCCCTCTTCCATAAATAAGGACTTGCTCTAGAGAACTCTCTATCGCCTTCTTCCTTTCTGTTTAGTGAAAAGGCTATGCTTGATAAATGGGAAAAGCAAACGGGTGGCTTCCGTGACTGCATTCACTTGAACACATTCCTCCTGGCACTGACTTCCTTCCTAAGGCTCACAGCTGGTCGAACTGTAGGGCCTACCTGTCATGGGAGGGACAGAAATGCAGCCAGGGCCAAGGCGATTTTCTCCAGGGACACGCTGAGCAGTATCCCAAACATAGATTCACTTTACTGGGGATGAGACCAGAGGGTACACACAGCACCCACAGCTCCTCAGCACTGCACTGGGTCCCGCTGCAGGAAGGGACGGGGACCCAGAGCATAACGGGCCCCATGAAACTGAAGCCGGAAACATCTGGCCGGTCGGTGGCCGGTTTCTCCTTAGTTCCTTCTTCTGTGTCAGGGTTCATTACAATTGTCAATTTACCATTCTGAGTTGAAACCAGTAAGTTAGCAGAACATTGGGATGGGGAAGATCCCTGAAAGACTTCTACATGCAGATCAAATGAGCATACTCACGAATGGTAATGAGTTTGTACCTCTGACACTGGGAGGATCTGGACATCAGTATTGAAAGGGAAACCTCAGGCACCCTTCCGGCCCCGTCAAATCACAAAGCTGCTTCTTACATGCCTCTCAATTTGACTGTTTTTGACTTTCATTTTTATCAGATTTTTGAAGTTCTGTTTTCTTTTTAATTTTTTAAAAAATATTTATTTTTACAGAGAGAAAGAGAGAGAGAGACAGACAGAGCATGAGTGGGGGAGGGGCAGAGAGAGAGGGAGACACAGAATCGGAAGCAGGCTCCAGGCTCCGAGCTGTCAGCACAGAGCCCGACCTGGGGCTTGAACTCACAGACCGCGAGATCATGACCTGAGCTGAAGTCGGATGCTTAACCGACTGAGCCACCCAGGTGCCCCAAGTTTCTAAAAAATGTTTATTTATTTTTGAAAGAGTGTGGGCAGGGGAGGCGTAGAGAGAGGGGGGGCACAGAGGATCCAAAGGGGGCTCTGTTGACAGCAGCCAATGGTGGGGCTTGAACCTATGAATCACGAGATCATGACCCAAACCGAAGTCAGACGCTCAACCAACTGAGCCACCCAGGTGCCCCTTGACGTTCTATTTTCTGAGAAGTTTTGTAAAATTTGGTGGCTTCACACACTGTATGGATGTTAGGTGAGTGGTCTCAGTCGGGTCCTGTAGGCCCAGGGTAATTTCATCAGTCATCTAACACGAGAGGCCTCGCTACAGGTCCCTAATAGTTAAATACCTTTAAAAAGTTAAACTGATATTTATCTAGATAAAATGTGCATCTCTTCTTTCTCCCCATTAAGTCGACTGTATTAAGGTAACCTTTCCAATCTGCCCCAAACTGAATCAAACAAATAAATGAGTCAAACAACACTCTCCAGCCAAGACTATATCAAAGGCCCCAGTATTTCCAGTTTTAGTGACTCAGGAAACAAAGACTAAGTCTCAGACCTACTGACTCAACTAAATTGAATTATAAGGATGAAAACCAGACTCTGAACTATGGCAACCCTCTAGGGCAAGGCCGTCCTGAGCCGTGAAGGCATTTAGGTTCACTCCTTTTTAAAAGTGTGGTTACATTTTGGAGCAAACGTCACTCTCAGTGTAAAGTTAATTTCAAGTTCTTCTGCTCAGGAACTAGATTTTCCCATGTTCCCAAATCGGTAATGTCTTCTTTGCAACCCAAAGCCTCCATACTCTCTGTTACTACAGAAAAGAAATAAGCAGACAGCCTTTCCACACAGTCAGCCGCCCCAGTGAACAAACACAAAGGAAACTCAAGATATTTGTAATCACTCCCTGTGAAATCTCTAGCAGAAGCATAGGTGGGTTGATTCCAACGGCATTCACTTCCTGCTCTTGCCATATGAGTAACTGTTAGGAAACAACAGTGCCCTGAGTACTCAGCCCACAGAGGACAACTGTGGGTGAAGAATTACCCAAAGATGGAGAAGAGGGACCCAGAGAAGCAACTTGCCTAAAGAGGTAACTTGTAAATACACCACTGAGGACACCTTGGAGACCCAGATCTCTAACGAGGCATCTGAAGTCCACTTCCTCAGGTCTGGAATGAACCGAAGAACGTTGCATGCAGCTATAAAAAAGAGAATTCTCCGGTGTTGATCGAGCATTATTTAAGGGAGAGAGAAGATATGGGGCACCTGGCTGGCTCAGTTGGTACAGCATGGAACTCTTGATCTCGGAGTTGTGAGTTTGAGCCCCATGCTGGGTGTAGAGACTACTTAAAGATAAAATCTTTAAAAACAGAAAGGGAGAAGGAGAAGGATATGAGATTATAAGATCCTCAAGGGTAGGTTACTATCACTGATCTTTGCATCCACAGTGCCTGGCATGGTAACCAATATGTGGTAAATACTCAGTACATGCTCACTGATCTGTTTTATGGTAGAAATCTTGGCTATTAGAAACATTTTACCAGACATCCTTGATAAGCCTGAGGCCATTTAATTTTCTTAGGTCGTCTAATTTTCCGTTTCCTAATTCAAAGTTTGCCAAGCACACCGCTGGTCACAGATGTGTTTTCCCCACTGTCCCGCTATCCGGAACATCCCTGGAGAGTGGGTACAAGTATTCTGGTCGCTGAAAAGGACTTTCTCCCACTATAAATTGATAAATTGGAATCCTGGCCTATGAAATGTGAGCATGGGTCAGTATACTAGAGTCTGACTCGCTCCAGGTAAACTGATAATAACCGAGTTACCAAACCGGTAAAGCTCAGGACAAGACTTCCGCCTGCGCTAAGCCCTAAAGAGAGGGCCACAGATGCGAGGTCCTGCCTACGCTGTAGGCCACCCGTCCTGACACCAGTATGAAGCCTACCCACCACCGGCAGCAGTCTAATAGTGGCGTAAATAAATGAGATGCAACTACGTAAATAAATAAAGATAAGCTTTAACACGTTTGCTGCTTTGAATGGTAAAAGGTAATGAGAAATGGAAGAGAATGGAGCAAACCAGGTGAACACACAGGTTTTGGAGGTTAGGAAAGCTAGGATTGCATTTGGGGGTTACTTTGTGAATTTAAGCAAATTATTTAACCTTCCTCAATCTCTCAATTTTCTTTGTGAAACTGAGACAATAATCATATCCACTGCATTAGGTTGGGAGGAATGAGAGAATCTACAAAAAGATTTAAAATTTTCCATTGCTAGCAAAATGGCAGACTAGAGAAAATCCTCCCACTACAGAATACTTCAGGACGCTGAGTTCAAAATTATTTTTTTTTAATCTTTAACAATGTATGGACTAGGTCTCAAGAGAGTCAAACATTCCTCTGAAATCAGGAATGAAGCTGTAGGATCAATCCAAGGAAATGAGAAATTATCGGACATTCAGCTAGCCTGGAGGCACCTTCCGGTCCCAGATGGTCCAAGCTTTCATCTTAATGGAAACATGGGTGGGCAAGGGATCAGGGGGAAGGAGAACCAAAGACCACTACAGAAAGACAAGGCACATAAAAGGCTATGCCTTTAGAGAAATGTTAAATAAGGGGAAAACATGAACACCCCACCCAAGCAGTAGACAAGGAAAGTCATCGGTCTCAGTCTTGCCTTTTAGTGGAAGAAGAAAAAGTCTTCCCGAGTCAGGTTGTCAGATTTAGAAATACAAATACAGAGTGCCAGGGTTTTCTAGAGCAGGGAAACTATTCTACACTTGTCAAAATCAATAGAATGTACACCACCAACAAACCCTAATGTAAACTATGGACTTTGGGTGTTAATACTGTGTCAATGTTGGTTCATTGATTGTAATAAACATACCATTCTGGTGGGAGATGTTGATGGAAGGGAGGCTGTGTGGGTGTGGGGAGGAGGGGTATGTGAGAACCTAGAACTAAATGCTCAGTTTTGCTGTGAACCCAAAGCTACTCTAAAAAATAAAATCTATTTATTTTATATAAATAACATGCTTATACTAAAAATGTATTCACTGTCGATTTGAAATTCAAATTTAACAAGGCACCCCGTATTTTTTATGGCAACACTGCCTTTCATAATCCATGGCTATCAGCCAGACCTAATATGAATTTGGGTCATGAATTCACATTACCTGTCTAAAAACTGTAAACTAAAATATTTATATTAAATAGATCAAAATTTGTATTGTTCCTAGGTGCCTGGTAAAAGCAAACAAAAAACTTCTTCCTATAAAAAAATGCATCTTTACCCCAGGCCTCAAAATATTCCCACAGTAGGGGTGCCTGGGTGGCTTAGTCAGTTAAGTGCGATTCTGGCTCAAGTCGCGATCTCATTGATCTCACTGTGCTGATGGCATGCAGCCTGCTTGGGATTCTCTCTCTCCATCTCTCTCTGCCCCTCCCCTGCTCTCTCTCTTTCTCTCTCTCGAAATAAATCAATAAACATTAAAAAAATTCCCACAAATAGATTTCAAACAAATGTAACATTACAATAGAAAAATACAAGGAAACAAAAGGACCACAGAAAAAAATACATGGACCAGACTCACTAGGACATTAGATATTGGACTAATCACATATAGAAAATAAACCATTTAAATAAATGAATCAGAAATTGAAACCATAAGCAAGAAGAATTTTTATATGACCAGGACATTAAAAAACTAACCTCTAAAATAGATAAATATAATTATTTTTTTTTAATTTTTTTTCAACGTTTATTTATTTTTGGGACAGAGAGAGACAGAGCATGAACGGGGGAGGGGCAGAGAGAGAGGGAGACACAGAATCGGAAACAGGCTCCAGGCTCTGAGCCATCAGCCCAGAGCCTGACGCGGGGCTCGAACTCGCGGACCACGAGATCATGACCTGGCTGAAGTCGGACACTTAACCGACTGCGCCACCCAGGCGCCCCCGATAAATATAGTTATTGAAATGAAAAACTCAAAGAAACCATTAAAAAGCAGATTATACATGACTGAATAAAAAATCAATGATCTAGAAGCCAGAATCCAGCACCAAGAAAAAGAAAAATATGAAGGGAAAGTAGAATACGAAAGCTTGAGTAAGAAGAACTAAAACACATTCAATGAAATTCCACAAGGAGAGGAAATTAGAATTTTCCAAAACCGATAGTAGTTTTAAGGACTGATAAACCCTCAGAATTAAGAAGCGTAAAGAATACCAAGAAAGATCACTTTATTATTCATCAGTGGATGAATCGATACAGAATATGTGGTTTATACACACACGATGGAATACTAGTCAGCCATAAAAAAAACCCACAACATTTTGCCATTTGCAACAACATGGATGGATCTAGAAGGCAGAATGCTAAGTGAAACAAGTCAGTCAGAGAAAGACAACTACCATCTGATCTCACTCATGTGGAATTTAAGAAACAAAACAAACACAAAAGAGACAAATGTAAAAACAGACTCAAATATAAAGAACAAATTGATGGTTATCAGAGGTGAGGTGAATGGGGAGAGGAGTGAAACAGGTGAAGGAGATTAAGAGGATGCTTATCCCGGTAAGTGCAGAGTAATGTACAGAATTGTTGAATTGCTAGGTTGTACATTATGTGCACAGTAATATAACACTGTGCGTTAATTGTGCTAGAATTTAAAAAAAATAAGAAATGAATAACATTTTTAAAAAACCAAAATTCAGGATACTGACTACCTTTTGAGAGAAAACAGCGTGCACAATCGTGGACTAACATGCAGGGAACTCCAGATATTTATAATGTTCTATTTCTCTTCTTTTTTAATGTTTATTTTTGAGAGACAGAGAGACAGAGCATGAGTGAGGGAGGGGCAGAGAGAGAGGGAGACACAGAATCAAAAGCAGGCTCCAGGTTCCACACTGTCAGCGTAGAGCCCGACGTGGGGCTCGAACTCGCAAGCCATGAGATGATGGCCTGAGCCCAAGTTGGATGCTTAACCACTGAGTCCCCCAGGCGCCCCTATAATGTTCTATTTCTTAAGATGTATGGTGGGGGGGGGGGTCCAGAGGTTCACTTTATTATTATGCATCCTAATACACATGCACATCAGTATTCCTTTTCATTACCAAATATTTATAAAAACATGAAAAATGTTTAAAAAGACCTTATTGTGTAGTGCACATAGTCAGCATTCAGTATCTAATGATAACACAACAGCTGCTGTGCAGTCACCAGAAGATCTCTAGTGGCATGGGCCTCAGGGGCACTGGGTTGCTAATACTTTCCAGCTAGGACCCCCTATTCATGTATGTGGCTGGTCTTGTCATGGCGACAACTCAGGAGAATGAAGCGGTCCTTCTTCTTTAGCCAGCAGCCTGATTCATCTTTACCCCTTCATCCTCCCCATCCATCCATCCATCCATCCATCCATCCATCCATCCAATAAATACTTAAGTACCTCCCAAGGTCTGGGAACCTCCAGACTTCAGCTTTCATCCAAAGTCCTACAGTTTGAAGAATCTTAGGGCAACAATCGGTTAGCAAGTTATAGATACATGACTGGAGTCTAGTCCAAGGTGTATCTGATCCCTCTCCCTTGACCACCCCTCTACCAGTGTGTTTTGAAATGGATTGTTGTGATTCATAAACTTGCATAATACATGATTCACAAGCTTCTCCCACACATTCGTGATTTTCATCCCCTCAATTCTGGTAACTGAAGCTCCCAACTCACATGCACCGACGTGAAATGCCTTCATGACAGGTAACCAGGAGATTTTATCATGAACTGACTGCGATATTAGAGAGGATCTGTGTATAGGTTTCCTACTGCTGCTGTGCCAAACTATCACAAAGTTGAAATGAGATTTGTCACCTACAGCTCTGTAGGTGGAACGCCCAACAGGGGTCTTACCGGGCTAAAATGAAGGGCTCAGCAGGGCTGCGTTCTTTCCTGGAGAATCTTTTTCATTGCCTTTCGCAGCCCCTGGATGTAGCCCATGTTCCTGGGCCGCTGGCCCCTCCTCCGCCTTCAAAACCAGCAATGTCAGACCCAGTCCGCACACAGAACTCCCCACACCCGCTCTTCTGCTTCCCCTCTCCCCACTTTTAAGGACCCTTGTGATTTCACTGGGTCCACCGGATAATCCAGGATCATTCTCTAGTCTAGGCATCAGCCGATGAGCACCCCTAATGCCTCTTTGCCATATAAAGGAATATGTTTAGGTTCCGGGGATTAGGACGTGGACATCTTTGCAGGTAGGGGTAGAACTACTCCACCGATCGTACTATGAGACATCACTCATTATTCCCGAATTTTCTCTCTAAATTAGATGATCAAAAAGTAAGCCATCGGGATCATGGTATCTCTACCTTCCAGAGAAATGATTTACTTAAGCCATGCCTTAAGGTCTACCTTTAGAGAAGATCCAAGTGGGACTGAACAACCTCTGTTTTTCAGAAACGATTGAAGTTACTGTTCAGCACGTTAGTCAATGTTCTTTTAATGTAAGAGCCTACCTTATAATTTTTTGCTAGAGTTTAATACCAGGAAAACTTCTGATTCAGCGGATGGATTCGCCAAATGAAAACAACGTGGACCACAGTCTTGTCTACCTTGTGCTGGTGGCCAGAAAATTTCAGAATGAAATTCACCCCACTTCCTGTAGTTTCTGTTTTGTTTTAGCTCTAAAAAAATTTTCTCACTTTGGGTTTTTAAAGTTACTGCAAGTACTCTAGAAAGTAGTCACTTCAGGGACGCCTGGGTGGCTCAGTCAGTTGAGCGTCTGCCTCTTGATTTCGGCTCAGGTCACAATCCCAGGGTCATGGGATTGAGCCCCCACATTGGGCTCCACACTAAGCATGGAGCCTGCTTAAGATTCTCTCTCTCTCCCTCTACCCCTCTCCCCTACTCATGTTCTCTCTCTAAAATTAAAAAAAAAAAAATCTTCTAAAAAAAAGAGGTAGTCATTTATGTCTTAATAAATATAATGAAGGGGCGCCTGGGTGGCTCAGTCAGTTAAGCGTCCAACTTCAGCTCAGGTCATGATCTTGCGGTCTGTGAGTTTGAGCCCCGCGTCGGGCTCTGGGCTGACGGCTCAGAGCCTGGAGCTTGCTTCCGATTCTGTGTCTCCCTCTCTCTCTGCCCCTCCCCCGTTCATGCTGTGTCTCTCTCTGTCTCAAAAATAAATAAACGTTAAAAAAATTTTTAAAAAATAAATAAATAAATATAATGAAAACATCTATTAACCTTTTTTAAAAAAAGAGATTACTTTCACCTACTTTTGAAAAACTTACAAATGCTTTAGCAGGTTCAGAATACTGTAATTAAGAAATATTAAGATTTTCTAAGAATTTATGCCTAATATGTACTCAAAAGATATTTGGTGAATAACGCCTAATAACCAGTGAGCACTATAGCATTTTATTAAATCTAGCTCCACAGACCTAAACGCTGCTAGGATATTCTATGGTTTCAAGGCCCCGAACCACCACAGTTAATAGCAGGGGATATGCCTCCCACTCTCACTTCTAGAAGTGCCAGCTACAGGTTCCTTTGGCCACACTTTCACACGCAGAGCAATTAGGTACAAATAAGCCCCCCAGCATTTATGTGGGACCACAGTGCAGCCTGACCTGCCTTTTCTGCTTGGTATTCCTTTAATCACCTTTACGCAACCTGTGCCTCCAGCAAATGGGACCCTTCAGGGTTCCCCAAAATTCCTTAACTTACGCTGTGCTCTGTATTTAGCATATTGCCCCATCTTCTCACACTCCGGGAGTCCTCCCATGTGCATCCTTTTTAAAAATAATAATTTCCCAAGTTTATTTATTTACTATCGAGAGAGAGGGCAAGCTGGGGAGGGCAGGGAGAGAGAGGGAGACACAGAATCCGTAGCAGGCTCCAGGCTCTGAGCCGTCAGCACAGAGACCGTGAGATCATGACCTGAGCAGAAGTCAGATGCTCAACCCACTGGGCCACCCGGGCGCCCCTCCCCCATGTGCATCCTTAAAGGCCACCTTCTCCATCCTGCCTCCTGCCATGCAGGCTCTCTCTTGTGAAACCCCACGGTACTTTGTTTCTTACGGTTCTTACATTTTATGTTCTACTTTGTAATGCAACTGTACGTGCACAGATACACACACATGCTTACGAACCATTTGCATTACTTATCTTTATAATCCCTTTTAGAAGAAAGTGCCTTGTAAATGACATGCGCTCAAAAGTATCCATTGAATTTAACTGCATATAAATTCCCACATATAATTTAATTATATGCATAACTTTTGTGCTAATAGGAATAAAAACCATGCTTCCACTTATTACACTGCATTACATTTTGCGGACCAGTTTATCTGGATAGTTCGCCCAAAGGTTTGTTGAAATTCGAATATATTTAATTTAAGATTCAACAGCTCCCTCTCGTGGCCTCTGTGGGCAACTGAGCTTGCTGGACTCCAGAGTTAAAACAATTTCATTTTATTTTTGGTACTTAAATTTGAAGTGGTTCTCAATAATTTCAGTGTTAATGTTAAAAACTGATTGCCACTGAATGGTAAATTTCATCTGGCATAAAAGTGTCATTTTTATGCCAAGAATAAATATAGGCAGTTATTGGTCAATGGTTTCCATCTCAAATGACTATAAACCTGTTGTTAAAAATATGAACATAGGGGCGCCTGGGTGGTTCAGTCGGTTAAGCAGCCGACTTCGGTCAGGTCATGATCTCGCGGTCTGTGAGTTCAAGCCCCGCGTCGGGCTCTGTGCTGATAGCTCAGAGCCTGGAGCCTGTTTCAGATTCTGTGTCTCCCTCTCTCTGACCCTCCCCATTCATGCTCTGTCTCTCTCTGTCTCAAAAGTAAATAAACGTTAAAAAAAATATATGAATATATTTTAATTCAAATGTTAATAAATATTTGATTAAGGTTACAAAGCAAGTTTTCAGAAGGTCACGTATACTTCACCAGTACATGAGAATGACTATATCTTGGAACTCAGTGACAATACACAACACTCTATTTTTGCTTTTTCCAAATTCTGGAACAGTATCAGTTACAAATAACTTAAAAGCTCAAGCATTTTAACTATACAATCAAATGTTCAAGTTGAAACGGAACAACATAAAACAAGGAACCAAGTAAAACTGCAAAACGTTAAACCCCAAAGTATAGCTCTTAATGAGGCCCAAATCTCTTAAGACACCATGCCCATGGCCTGGGGGTTTCGGCCGTGAAGGGGAAAGCTAAGGAGGTCAAGGTCTGGCTGTTGGTGGGTCTCCACACTCCGTGGCGGGCTTCCCAAGGAAGCAGCCCAAGCCAGAGCATCACACAGTGGGAGGCTAAGCTCCAATAAAACTAACCGTCTGAATTCTGGAAGAGCACAAAATGCTGCAGCTGGCCAGAGGCTCTCCCAAGTACTCCAGGGAGAAAGTGGTGGGGATCCCAACCTCCCCCGTCTTCACTGGCTCCAGAGAGGACGAGAAGAAACAGAAGGGCAACACTGAAATCTACAGCTATCATTGCTCATGTGACCTCCTTTGAGAAAATAAAACATCTATTTAATAGAAGCTTTTCTTGTATCCAGAATGTCTCTTTCCCTTTGGATTCCCACTGTTGCCTAGGATTCCAAAAATTATTTACAAGCATTATAATTTTTGTGAATACTTTGATAGTTTCCCCTCTGGAGTTGTGTTTTTATATAAAATCTGACTTCAGAGAAGCGTTTTCATTCGTGATCTTTATTCTAATTGGGAAGGATGCACAAGAGGAAAAAAAAAGAGAATACACACACACACACTGTAAGTTAGATAATCATTTAGTGTGTGACATAAAAAAATGTTTTAAAATACACAAAAATTATTGCTGGATATTTTTTTTCATCCTAAGTTTACCAAAAAGCAAAACAGAACAAAAAACATATAGAAATTGGAACTAATTCTACTGCTATTAAATTGGTAGTTATTCTATAGTATGTTATGAAAATGCATAGTATTTTTCGCTTTCATTGATAAAAATCATATAAACTTGGGGCTCCTTCTTCTTTAGAAACACATTCACTTTCCCTGAGTATCACCCAAATTACAATAATATGCCCACTGAAATCCACCCAGTCAGGGATGTTTCACTACTCTCCTTCATACTAAATATTAAAAACAGGCTCAGTAAATTTTTAAGAGTTTCTCATAATTTCTTTTCACCAAATGATTGTGAAGATATAAAGGAATATGATAATCCACTTACACAACATACAAAAAGTTGGAACCCAAATGCCATCACGTAATTTGTCCACAAACAAATACAAATAGTTAAAAATTGAAAAAAAATGCATCAAAGAAGCAAAATATTTTTCACTTCAGGTCAACGGTAAATGGCAAATGAATGGCGACATCAGGTAAGGTTGATGGTACACGAAATCAGTGAACTTCAACAAAGCCATCCAATCACCTAGCTAAGAACCTGCACCTTCTTGTCATCAATGGCTTCTAATGAATAGACACCTCTGAGTTTCTGACATGTAATGTAATCTCAGATTGGATTTTCTAAATTTCTCATTGCTAACTCAGTCAAAGCTTCCCATATGCCGTTACCCACTTTAGTTGGAGAATAAGGAATACAAAGATATTTCATTCAATACTTAAACGGACTTCCTTAGACTCTTTACTTGTCTGTCTTTAGCCCCAATGTGGAAATCACGTCTATAAATAATGCTGAGACAAACATGATCTTTTGCAACACTTCTATCTGTCCATCAGAAAAGATACTCTGGCCTCACAACCATGAAGTGATTATTAATATAACTTAATTTATAAGAAGACATAAATACGTCATATACATGTATATGTATACTAAAATGTGTTAAACCCTAAAGTTATATCCATCCAATAAAAAGCAAAAGGCCCCAGAACACTCCCAGGTTTTTATCACAACAAAATATCTTAAGAATGTAACAGCCTCATGTTTGATTTTCCATTGGGGCGAGGTGACTAATTCGCATTTGCTTACAAAATAAAATCATCCCCAAGTTCGCCCACCAGTGGATTGGCCAAAACAGCAGAATAGTTGGTGGCAGTACTGAACATTAATAAAGTTCGTTTATGACCCAGAATTATAGTAAGAGGAGGCCTTAACTTCAAAAAGGAAGACGTCACCCAAAGGGCCTGACGGGCGGTATACGTTGAAAGTCAAGAAAAACGTGAAGCCGTCAGTCTGAGACCCCAGAAGAAACAGAAGAGACAGTGGGATGGGGGAGGGGATGGGGGTCTGGAGGCCATTCTTACCAGGTTTGGAGCACTGGCGACTCTTAAGGACAAGTCCTGGAAAGGAAGGAAAAGATGTGCTGTTAGTGCGCAGATGTGTGAGAGATCATTGGAAGTTAAATTAGAATGTCAGTTCTCTATTTGATCTGAAAAAAATATATTGAGAAAAAATAAATTCTGTGTGCGCACACACACACACACACACACGCGCGTAAATGCATGCGTATACATTTACACGCCCTTAATAGCAGATTTTAAGCCCACTGAGAAAATGATGCATTCTACCTAACGTATACTGGATCGCACCGCAACCCCACGGTTCTGGCTGTGTTATTCCGTAACGATGAGCCCTGGGTTTCAAATCCACTGATCTCTGGTTAAGTGCACAGGCTCTGAAGCCACACTGCATAGGGTCAAATCCCAGACCGCGGTTTCTTGCTGCGTGACCCGGGGCAGTGATTTCATTTCTCTGCCAGGCTAACGGCAGCGAATGGAGTGAGGACTAAGTGAATTAATATCCACAAAGGGCTTGGAGCACTGCCTGGCACATTGTAAGCACATGCAAATGCATGTTGCCATCTTGGGGATTTGCTCTCTGTGGCGAAAAACTGGGCAGCTTCTCGGGAATCCTTGCTCCTTTGCAGACATTTATTAGCTCGCTCCATTGGCCCCCCACTTGGTCCCCCACGTGTAGAGAACTTCTGCTCCCCAGTCCCTACAGCCTCATCCCATCCTTCCGGAGCCCATCACCAGCCCTTGCCTTCCAGAAGCACCCTTCGTGGAAGCTGCCTGCCCCTTCCTAGTTAGGATCATGCTAATTTATGCTCATCATACCATCTGGATGGGCAGCTACCTATTCACTCTTTTATTCACCAACCCAACACGTGTTTATTGAATGCTGGCAGTGGGCCTGGGTGGGAATGACGGAGGCCCGCCGTCTCTGCACCCGTGTGATTTATCGTGTCTTTAATCCCATGGGGGGGGGCGGTGGGGGGCAGGCCAGGCGGGGACAGAACTGTCACCCTATTGCTGGAACTGTGTGGCATACCACACATCCTGGAGTGTCCTGTGGGGCTTGTCTCTAAACAAGGACACAAGAAAACTTCTGGGAGAGAAAACGCTAGAGACACAATAGCTCATGAGGGTAACGGCAAGGGAGGAGGGGATCGGATGCAGGGTGCTCAGGCTCTGGGGCTCTGCGCGGGTCCCTGGGGCGCGGAGCCCGCCTGGGTAGAGTCAGTAATGTCAAGTGCAGCCCAATGACCTTGCTTGGTGGTGGGCACAGAGAGGCAATTTTAAGCCAATGTTATGGGTGTAGTTTGTATCACTTTCCCACCCAGCTGCTGAGGAAGGATGCTCCAAGTCCTTTCAGCGAGACCTCAAGGAAGTTGGAAGTGAGCGAAATAACATTAGTGCAACGGCCAGGGTGCTGTCAGAAATGGGAAGAATTCCCCTCTGGACACCGCTGAGGGTATAACTCTGCTGGGAAATGGCAGGGCAGCCGCTGCCCATCAGAGTGACCACGTCATAGGAGGAGCGCCACCGTGTGACAGAACGGTCACACTGGTCTCAGCCTGCCTGCCCAACCAGGAGGAATGGCCCAGAAGCAGAGCAGAAGGACAAAGCCACACACCAAGACCAAGGGCTGACAGACCGTAAGAACATCTGAGGAAAAGGCACAGAGCGTCCCGAATCCTGCCAGGGGACGGAGGGGCTTGGATGGGGGATCCTGCCATTTTACTGTGGGGCTCGGAACCCGGACACTTGCCACCGTGGCTACCACCCCCCAACACACACTGCCCGTGCCGTCCACATCACGGTAGGGCTGGGGTGCAGGTCACCGCAGAAAACAGAGCAACATTCACTTCGTGTCCACACAGGACGCGTGAGGCCAGCACTCAGAGGGGTTCGGGAACACGAAACTTGCTTCGGGGTTATGGTGAAGTCTCACTGAGTGAAGAAAGTATCCAGGTCATTGTTTAGAAATGACAGGCCTTGGGGGCGCCTGGGTGGCTCAGTCAGTTAAGCGTCCAGCTTCGGCTCAGGTCATGATCTCACGGTCCACGAGTTCAAGCCACACAGAGGGCTCTGTGCTGACAGCTCGGAGCCTGGAGCCTGCTTCAGATTCTCTCTCTCTCTCTCTCTCTCTCTCTCTCTCTCTCTCTCCCTCTCCCTCTCCCTCTCCCTCTCCCTCTCTCTCTGCCCCTCCCCTGCTCATGCTGTCTTTCTCTCTCTCAAAAATAAAATAAACATTAAAAAATATTTTTTTTTTAAAAAAAAAGGAAATGACAGGCCTTGCTCTGTTGAGAAATTACTGCTCTTACCATAAAAATCTAGAAAGTGCCACAAAAGCAACCAGAAAGGGAGGATGGCATGAGGCTGACACAGTGTGTGTGGATTACAATGTCAGCAATTAGGGCAATTCCTTTCCTCCGTCCCACACTAAACCAAGCAATCTTTTTCTCTCTTTAATGTTTATTTTTGAGAGAGGCAGAGACAGAGTGCGAGAGGGGGAGGGGCAGAGAGAGAGAGGGAGACACCGGATCCGAAATGGGTTCCAGGATCCGAGCTGTCAGCACAGAGATGCGGGGCTCAAAGTCCCAAAGGCCAGATCACGAGGACGCGTCACCACGGGAGCCACCCGGGCGCCCCCAGCAATCTCTCCCTTCAAAGGAGCCCAGTAAGTGACAACGACCAACGTGGGCAGAAGACGTGCCCGACTTTGTTACAAACTAAGAAACGGAGGAAACGGGTGAACCGACTGTTTAACACGGTTTGACTATAAAATAACTGAGAAGACATGGCAGCCAAGAGAACATCTGAGAGAAAAAATTTTTTTTATACTTTACATGATTGTATTTTTAAACTTTATTTTTTTAGAAACAATTGTCAAGTAGCCTCAAAAACGGAGCTGAAAATACCTCTATGAATCCATCGCCTAGATTCAACAGCCATCATTTCACTCTGCTCATGCCGTGAATTTTCATTTTGCTGGGTTTTTAAACAGCAAATCCCAGTCTTCATGGTACTTCACCCCTCGATCATTCAATATCCTCTTTAAAAGGGGACATTTTCTTACATAAGCATAACGCTTTCATCACGCTAAACAAAATTATCATTCCGTAGTTAAGTCAGCCCTCTAGTTCCATGGTCGTTTTGCTATAACCCCTGAGTTTACAAATAGGTGTTTTTCCAGAAGTTTGGCTCTAAGTCCGTTTCAATTTCAGAAAATGTTTCCCACAAGAGCGTCTTTAACCCATATATCACCTGAAATAGAACAATTTTCCAGCTAAAAAATGGTAGAAAGCCGTGCTTACCGTGTAAAAATGTTCTATTTCTACGGAATAACCTGGCATAAACATCTTCGTATACATTGTCTTTGTCCGTGTTTAAAATTATTTCTATCCTAAGTGAAATTCAAGAGTTAGGATCATCCTAAGAATCCTGTTTCATGCTGCCACACTTCTTTCCAGAAAGTGCTATAGACAAGTGCTTCTCACACCTTAATGTGCATTGGAATCACCTGGGCATCTTGTTAAAATGTAAGTTCTCCTTCCGGACACCTGGGGAGGGGCTCCGCGGTGACATCATGCTATCTGCTCATGGTTTGAATGGTATCCCCTGCCCTCAAATCCATATGTTGAAGTCCTCAGTACCTCAGAATGTGACTTTATTTGGAAAGAGAGTTGATACGGATATAATTAGCTTAAAAAAATCTTTTAATGTTTATTTATTTATTTTTGAGAGAGAGAGAGAGAGACAGAGTGTGAGTGGGGGAGGGGCAGAGAGAGAGAGGGAGACGCAGAGTCCCAAGCAGGCTCCAGGCTCCGAGCTGTCAGCACGGAGCCGGACACGGGGTTTGAACTCACAGACCGTAAGACCCGAGCCGAAGTCGGCGCTTAACCAACTGAGCCACCCAGATAGCCCCAGATATAATTAGTTTAGACGAGGTCATCAGGGTGGGCCTTCACCCACTCTGACGAATGTCCTCATTAAAAGGGGGATCTGGACACAGACACGCACACACGGAAAATGCCACGTGAAGCCTGGAGCCATGACGCCGGAAGCCAGGAGAGAGAAGCCTGGAACAGATCTTCCCCTGGAGGCTTCAGAGGGAGCACAGCCCTCCCGACACCTCAGTTCGGACTCCCAGCCTCCAGAACTGTGAAACGCTCAGTGTCTGTTGGTTAAGCCCTCAGTCTGGGGTCCTTTTTTCAACAGCCCTAGCAAAGTAATGCACAACCCTTTGCACAGCCCGGGTTAGGAGGATTCCTACTTGGACACACCCCGGCCCTGTGTTCGGGGTTAGGATAAGGACTCCAAGCTTAGACTCTGCAGTCAGACGGGCCTGTGTTCCATAACATGTCCTGGGTAACTTCGTAAATTACCGAATCAGGCTGAGCTTTGATTTCGTCACTTGTGACACGGCCATGCAGACCTGTCTTGTTAGGGTTTTGCAAGAGTTACATTACAAACACATGCGATATTCCAACTCTGCTGACCTTCAAGAGAGTACTTTTTAGGGCAAAAAAAAAAAAAAATGGAGAAAAACTCACAAAAATTTGTAGGCAATCAGGAAACAGGTGGGTGGTAAGGAATGGAAGCACAGGTGTGGATTACTCTTTCAAAGCTTTTTTTCTTTTCTTTTTTGAAAAAGGGAAGTTAAAGAGAAATGGGACTTTGAAGGCCTCACAAGGTCAAGGAAAATGTAATTTTTAGGATGAACAGGACTTAATATCTTTTTTTATTATTTTTAAGGAAGTTTTTAAATGTTCGTTTATTTTTTGAGAGAGAGAGACAGACAGATCATGAGTGGGGGAGAGGCAGAGAGAGGGAGACACAGAATCCGAAGCAGGCTCCGGGCTCCGAGCTGTCAGCACAGAGCCCGATGCGGGACTCGAACTCACGAACCGCAAGATCATGACCTGAGCTGAAGGTGAATGCTTAACCGACTGAGCCACCAGGGCGCCCCTAGATATCTTTTTTTTTAAATATTTTTGTGGGTTTTTTTTAAAGTTTATTTATTTTGAGAGAGCGAGCGAGTGAGCATGTGAGCAGGGGAGGGGCAGAGAGAGGGAGGGAGAAAGAAAATCCCAAGTAGGCTCTGCACTGTCAGTGCAGAGTGAGACATGGGCTCGAACTCATGAACCGTGAGATCATGACCTGAGCCAAAATCGAGAGTAGGACACTTAACCGACTGAGCCCCCCGGGCGCCCCCTTGATTGTAGACATCTTGTCCTCATCCTCGCCACAGGTAGAACCCAGGGCACTGTCCCCAAACCCTGCCCCAGGTGCTGGGGAAGGGGTAGGGGGCGGTGTGGCTGCCTGGGTCCTCCACAGCCTGGAGCTGAGAGGCAGAGAGGCAGCTGGAGGCGCAACTTGAGCAACGGTCGGCGTGAAGGGGTCAGAGGGGGAAGGCCGGGCAGAAGGAAGGGGATGCTATGAAACCCAGGGAACTCAAGGAAAAGCGAGAGTCCCACTCGAGGAGTGGGCAGTGGGGTGCTGAGGGGAGAGCACGGGGTAAGTGCAGCGTGCACGGGGAGGGAGTACTAAGTGCTCTGAGTGCTGCTCGGAAAACCCAGGCTCAGGCCACCGAGCAGGTGGATCGGGGGGGAAGTTCCTCCGGGTGTGCCGACGTTTCCCACGTGACCTTGTGCCATCCTCCCACGCTGGCTCTGGGCTCAGACATGTGGGCGGTGCCCGGTGGGGCATTCACAAACGGGACACAGCAAAGGCTTGGGAAGCCCCATTTGGACCTGCTCGCGGTTCCCCTCTGCCACCACACGAAGAACACGTCCGGGCGAGCCTGCCGCGTGACGAGAGACCCCCGGCTGAGTAGCGCCACCACCCCAACTGGGTGCCAGCTAGGTGAGGGGGCCCCCGTCAAGCCCAGGTACATCCCCAATCTGTAAACCCACGAACTACACAAATGCTCGGTGTCGTGAGCCACTAGGCTTCGGAGTGGCTCATTACGTGGCGTAACGATGGGAACAGACGGTGGGTACGGTGCCCGCGGTTGCTCAGCAGCCACGGCGATGACTCCTCTGGAAGACGAGAGCCCCTACCACACACCCCAGTTGTGGGGCCAGTAATGAGAGACAGGTGGGGCACAGACGCCAGGAGCTCATCCTGGCAGAGAAAGAGGGACCACGGGAGCCGCTGAAATTGGAGGGTCATGACCTCGATCATCTCGGCCAACTTGAAGGGTCCTAACGTGAAGTCCAAGTGGGCAGTCTGTCAGTATTTCCCGTAGGGTGTCTCTCTCACCGCTCAGACCCAGTAGGTAAAATCTCTGTGCCCATCCTGGTTACACCAGAAGGCGCCCTCAAGCTATTAGATGGCCAGCGGCTTGGCCAGATACTGACCGGCAGGGGGCATCCGAGGCTGACGGAGCAAGCTTGGGCAAGACGGATGAGAGTTTTGTCCACAAGCTGCCCTGCACCCCCCTCCCCAACCGCCCAGAGTCTAAAAGTGTTTTGGTCTGAAAGTGCAGCACAGTTGCCCGCTCTGGGGTGGTTCACAGAATCCCTGTGTCCGTGACGGAGAGTCTGGCTGAGATGCAGGGTGGAGGCAGCAAGACCCCCGGGCAGGTCTGAAATCTGCACTGACCTGGCATCATCGACCACTTACCCGCTTGGCTTCTTGGCAGCGGTTTTCCAGTGACCGAGTCCCTCGCGTTCCTGCTGGGCCCCACGGTCAGAGGCAGGGGCCACAGGCAATCCCTGCAGGACACCCAACGCCTCTACCCTCTCAGCAAGTCCGGCACCGAGTTTGCTTTATAGACACAACGGTAGGCAAGACTAGGTCCTGGCCCTGAGTCTCACAGTCCGAGGGGGTGGAGGAGGTGGACAGGACGGCCACCATGACAAGTGTATGAAGAAAAGGCAGAGAAGCCCGGGGATGTGACCCGGTCTGTGAGTTCTGGGTCTGTCAGTTCAAGAGAACGTCAGGGCTTCACAAGCCCTGGCCAGTTCATCCCTCGTGACCTCTCCGGGGCCTTCCAGACCTGCTTTTGCCGGAAGGGTCTGCAGGCGGCATCACTGGCCGCCTCTTGCCTCTAAGATCAGGACCACCACGTGCCCGGATGCACAGGTCTTGGCCAGAGGAGGCGGCCACGGTCTCAGTACGTCCTCTGCCGGGCGCAACGTCAGAGCCTGGGATTCCGCTCCCCCAGTAAAGTTAGAGCCCGGTGTCTTCAGCCACACGTGGAGAAGAAAACAAGCCAGGGTCAGTCCCTTGTTGGCCAGTCTAAGGGTCCTGGTGCCACTGGGTGTGCTGCCCAGCCTGAGCACCGAGAGCAGTGGTAGGGTTCCAGAACTCTCCTGTGGCTCAGGGCTCCATCCTCATCAGCAGCGACACTCTCAGGCTCTGACGGCCTGGTCACCGTGGTCCCCAGGGGTGGGCTGGAAGGCCAAGTTGCCTCCCAGGACTGTACTGGGGCCCAGACCAACTGTGGAGTGTGGTGACTAAGCAGAATAGCCAAGGTGGCATTGCCTCGGGGATGGGGAGAAGGAAAATTCCTAGAACCAGGCGCTCAGGAGTCACGCCCACTTCTGGGTGCTGAGTGAAGTGGGGGGCAGAAACCCCAAAGTGCGGGCCCAGCCTCCAGCCTCAGGCGAAAGCTGGCCTCACCCGCCTGCGGAGCACGGCCTTGCAGGGAGGAAGCATAGCTGATGGGTCAGGTCCAAGGGAAGAAGCCAGAGTCAACGTGTCACGGCGGTCAGCCAGCTGGAGGGTCCAGACACATCACAGCAGGATGGAAACAGGGAAAAAGGCAAGAAGAGGTCAAGGTGGAGACTGCCTCCCAGGCTCAGGGAATTTCCACGGGAAAAGCCAGGGTGCTGTCCCCTGAGAAGGCAGGCAGGTGCAGGGCACAGCATCCAGGCACCTGGCAGAGACGTTGGCCACGGTGAGGAAGAGTGGGTCTGATTCAGGCCGGAAGTAGAACAGGCAGAGGCAGAGGACAGAGACCAGGGGCAGCGGGGAAGAAGGTGGCCCCGCTGGGCCTGCGAGGGCACGGAGAAGAAAGAGACCGGCAGGGAGCTCTTGCCTCCTTGTTGGTAGTGTCGTGATACACAGCACTGCATTGGAACCAGAAGCAGAGTCTGGGGGGTGGAGCAAGCTGACTCAGACGGTCCTCCCCCACCTCCTCCTCAGGCAGGGCCTGGAAGGGTCCAGGGACCTGCAGCAAAGACAAAGCCCCGGGCGCGTTCTCGCTCTGCGTGCTCACTTGGGTGCACGTCCTAGCTGCCTGTTATGGTCCCTGTGCTCCCAGATGTCATATGACGTTCTGTTTCTTGAGTAGCCTCCACCCCCTTGGGCCCATCACAGTATTTCTGCCACCTCGTGCCTCCTCAGCCAACTGGGTTCCTGGAGCCTCTAAGTCACTCTATCCGTTGGAGGCAGAAGTCTTCTTCACAGACAGGCTGATTAAACTAGTTCTCTGGGAAGGGAGCACCGAGGGAAGGGGAGGAGGAAGGAACACAAGGAAGAGGTAGGGAGGGAGCATGAGGAAGGAATGGGGAGGGAGCACCTAGAGAGGGAGAGGGGAGGGGGCATGAGGAAGAGGTGAGGAGGAAGCTGGGGGGGGGAAGGGGAGGGGGCAGCCAGGGAAGGGGCGGGGGGGGGGGGGGAAGGATGGGGAAGGGGTGGGGAGAGAGCACAGGGCCAAACTTTCTCACATTCAGTGGACTGGGAAACTGAAAAGCAAAGAAGCCAGGAGCACTGGTCTCTCCTTGAACCTACCCATCTTACCCTTGATTTAAGAGTCAGGAACACACAGCCTGTACCGCAGCTCCCCAAGTGTGACCCCACCTGTAATCGCAGCAAACCCTACTTTGCAGCACAGACCCCCCCCCCCCCCCAGCAGCCCTTGTGCTGCCGCCATTCTCCCCAGGACCTTCCCAGTTAAGCTTCATGGCCTAACGTACAAGCAAAATGTGCACCTTCTGGGGTGGCTTGTGCACAGACAATAACAACAATAAATGAGGTTTAAGTCTTACTGTGCGTCAAGCACATACGAAGTTTCATTCAATCCTCATGATGACACTTGGGGTAACAGTACACTACTCCTACTTGAAAATGGAGACAGGGGCGCCGGGGGGGGGCTCAGTCGGTTGAGCGTCTGACTTCAGCTCAGGTCACGATCTCGCGGTCCGTGAGTTCGAGCCCCGCGGCGGCCTCTGTGCTGACAGCTCAGAGCCTGGAGCCTGTTTCAGATTCTGTGTCTCCCTCTCTCTCTGCCCCAACCCACTCACGTTCTGTCTCTCTCAAAAATAAATAAACAATAAAAAAAAATTTTTTTAATAAAAAAAAGATAATGGAGACAAACGCGAGCCTCCGTAACTTCCCCAGATTGCACAGCTAGTCGTTGGAGGAGCAGGGTTTCGAACCCACGGCCCCAGCTACTGACCACAGATATGATGCCACACGCAGAGTGGGCTCCGTCCCAGCAGGCCAGCCCCACCTGCCCCCGGGCAGACCTGAGAGGGTCGCCTGGCGGGTCCTAACCCTTCCCAGAGGCTCCTCAACAGAATTCGGCTCAGCACTGCACAGGTACTGTGCTCAGAGCTTCGGGGGACACTTGGGTGGCCGGGCACCGGCCCTGAGATGCTTTCCAGTCAGGCCAGCTGCCGCCAGAAGGGCTGGAAGGTAGGAAGTGAGCCTCTTAGGGGGCACGGCTGGGGGCCAGGGCAGGACGGGTTCTCTGGGCCGAGGGGAGCCCGGAAGGCTCTGTGAAGGGGCTGGCATTTCCACGGGATCTGCGAGGCAGGGTGGGCTGGGGACAAGTAAGGGTACAGAAGGACGGGGCCAGGGATGCAAGGAGAGGCTGGTCCAAAACGATGGAACAGTAAGAGCGGCGGTGACCCTGCGCATCATCCTTTTAACAGGCCGCTTTACGTGTGTCGCAGGCGAGCGCATCCTTTCCCGGCCACCAGCCACATGGCTTCCCTCTGCGCCGTCGCTGGGAGCCTGTAACTCATGATGAGTAAGTGGGCGGGGCTGGGGGGCGCGTGTCTGGTGCTGTCCTGCCCCGACCCGTCTCAAGCCCACTGTCTGAGCTGCAGGCCTCCCTGACACTCAGTCCCGCAGCTCTAACCTGGGATCGTGACTGTCCATCATCACGGATTATTGTCACGATTCAATACTGGTGCACGTTGAGTGCTCAGATTGGCGCCACGCGTAGTAAGTGCTCAATAAAGCAGGGCTGCCCTGAGTACTAGCAGTAGGAGTAGCCGTTGTTACTACACGGACCTGCCTGGCCCGGCTCTGCCAGCCTTCCTGCACCACGTTGTGCCCCAACTCCCCTCCGTGGCTGGGCTCCACTCTGGCCTTCCTTCCGAAGGTTCCTTCCTGTATCACAGAACTCGCAACGAGAACACCATGGGAAAGATTTTCTCATGTATCTGTCTACAACTGTTGCTCACTAATACTATTTACAGATTTTTTTTTTTTTTTCGATCGCATTCTCAATGCACGGAAGGCTGTTGTGGTGCAATGCTCAAGGATGCTGTGCCGGCCTGTGTATTTACCTGCTAATGAATTAGTAGATCTCCTAGACTCGGGGTGACGGCCCACAGATACCCTCGGAGTAAGAAAATTTTTATACAAGGCAATAACTCCTAATGGATGCTGATATTTAAACTTCCCTCTATGAATACTATGTCCATTATTAACCTCTCACTTAATCGTAAAATCGTGGATGGTTACAAGACGGCCATATTTTCTCTGTGGTTCGCCCCAAATACCAAAGGAACGTGGCAGGAACCTACGGTTGCTTCCAGCTCAACAGGTCTGAAGACCTTCTATCCAGAAGTGTGAGTCGCAAGCGTGGCAACTGTGGAGTGGAACAGGTGATGCTGATGCAAGAAATGCTGTCCTGTATTTCAGAAGGTCAATTCTGAAGGGCAAGGGAGTGAAAGTCTTTATTAAGGAGGGGGAAGAATGTCAGTTATGCTGCTGTGTGCACAGAAAGGAATCTACTCCTCCATTGACAAAAAATGCCTCGGCTGCTTTCTTGCGCCTCATCTTAGGGTTTGTTGACAAATCTAAAAGAATGTGAGGGGCATTCCTTGGAAAATGCCCTTTTATTTTTAAGTTTATTTATTTATTTTGAGAGAATGAAAGCATGAGCAGTGGGGAGGAGCAGAGAGAGAATCCCAAGCAGACTCCCTGCTCTCAGCCCTGCCAAGGGCTCAAACTCCTGAACCATGAGATCATGGCCTAAGCAGAAATCAAGAGTCAAATGCTCAACCAACTGGGCCACCCGGGTGCCCCTGAGAAACGCCCTTTTAAATTTTGTGTGTCCTCAGACCCTTTTATATGACATTTATCACGTCTTCTTCATAGCGATTATTTGAAAGACAGTTTCATGAACTACTATCTTTCCCATTTTCCCCTCGTCCCTATGCCAAGAGGGGTCAAAACACATGAATTCATTCCTTCACCAGACAAGAAAGCACCTTTTCACCCATGAGACCATATTCCCCAAGCATCCATAAAAATATTATTTTATATCTGCACATACAGTTGGCCCTTGATCAACATAGGTTTGAACCACAGGGGTCCACTTTACATGCATATTTTTTTCAATAAATGTATCGGAAAATATTTTGACGATCTGCGACAATTTGAAAAAACTCACAGACAAACCGTTCAGTCTAGAAATATTGAAAATTAAGAAAAGGTCAGGGAGGTCATGAATGCATAAAGTATATGTAGATAGTCTATTTTATCATTTACTGCCATTAAATATGCATGAATCTATCACAAAGTTAAAATTTATCAAAACGTGCGCACACGCAGACTGCACGTGGTCCCGTTCCCAGTCAAGAAAAATATAAACAAATGCAAAGATGCAATATTAGAACATAACTGCATACAATTAACTACAGTGCATACTGTAGCCCCCTGCTGGAATTGCAGTGAGCTCAAAGTAGCTACTTAAAACCCCTGTGATGCTAATCATTTTCCAGGGAGCGGTTCACGTCTCCAGTAAATTGTATTTTGCAATAAAAAGTGATCTCTGGCAGTTCTCACTATTAGTAGTTAAATTTGGGGGGCGTCAACATTTATACACAGATTTTAAAGCATGTGTGGGGTTGGCACCCCTAGCCCCCATGCTGTTCAAGGGTTAACTGTACTTTATCTTTCATACTTAAATCTGAACTCCCGCCCCTGGACCGCCCCTGCTAAGCCCCCAGGTAGCACCCTATTTGTGAGTTAATTCCACGATCTAAGAGACAAGGCAATTCCCCAATCCATCCAAGGTGGTCTTTGATTATTGCCACTAAACACACACACAGTATCTTTTAAGAACAGGGTTTCATATATCCACCCAGATTTAATCAACTTTATCAAAATGTAAACATTTAAAACAATGTTAAAATATGAGCACTATACACAGGCGGTCAAAGAACAGGATTTCTTTACAATTAAATGCCAACGTCATCTAGCATTTAACTCCTCCCCTATCGAGGCAGAAAAAGCAGAGTTGTCTTTTGTTTGTGTGTTTGTTTTGAAAGAGGGTGGGGTAGGGGGGTGGAGAAAGAATGAGCAGGGGAGGGGCAGAGGGAGAGAAAAAGCAGAGCTGTTTTAAAATCAGGACCCTCAATACATTATTTACTTTGAGAAACTCTTAGACCTACTGAAGTGGAAAGCAAGTTGGCAAAGATAATTTATATGTTAGTAAAAGGTACTAATATAAAAGGGAATGCGGTGCACTTTCAAATGCCTATCGATTCCTTCCTTTGATTTATTCTCACCTAGGTTATAATAACAACAGAGAAGCAAAGTCAGGAGAAGAGCTGAGCTTTTGCTGGGGCTCTGATGGTGGGAAGGGATTTATAGTCTGATTTGGAGGACTCTCGGCGGGAACATTTTGTTTTCTGTGTGTTCATTTTCGTTTTACCGTTGGCTTTAGCTTGCTGTCGAAGCTCTGGTATTTTACGTTGGATAATGTGACTGAACATCACTTGGGATGATAAATGGTATGGGAAGTGAATTTTCAGCCTTGTGTAAGGGAATAATCTTAGAACAGAATTAACTGATGCAGTGTTGTGACCCATTCCAGGGTCTTCCCGGGGAATGTCTGTCTACATTGCCTACAGCCAGTTCCAGGAAGATGCCTGAAGAAACACATTCATGACGGGGAAAGTCCCTTCTTCACTGACTGTTCCTCTTCTTTCCCCAAAGGGGAGAATGGATGGCCAATGAGTTAAGAAAACCAAAACCTGGAGAACTAGATAGGCTGAAAGTAAATGATCCGTAGCACAGGCTTCCATATCGTGAATCTCAAATACACAAATATCAATCCAACCTAGATAAAATCAGTTCGGTAAGGAAGAAGTAAGCATATGTGCCGCATTAAAAACTCTGAGCACTGATATAAATGGTATCCATTCAAAATGCACATAGAGCCTGTCGGTATCAGGAGTCACGATTTCGCTCCTAACTATGTAGTTGACAGCACAGGGATATTTTATGTTTTTTATTTCATTTTTATAATAGTTGTTCCTTCTTTTTGTAATTTACAAATAGTGGTTCGTGATACTTTGGAGATTTTAAAAAACAATCCTTTATCGGGGTGCCTGGCTGGCTCAGTTGGTAGAGCACACAACTCTTGATCTCAGGGTCATGATTCCAAGCCCCGAGCTTGGCACGGCGCGTACTTAAAAAAAAAACAACAAAAACAAAAACAGAAAAAGTAAAAAGCAGCAATCCTTTACCAAAGACGGAGAGGCCATGCCCTGGAGGGGACAATGCCATAGAGCGCCTGGGAGGAACCTAGGTCCTTGAATGACCTTAAGAGGTAGACCAGTGGCTTAGTCGGTTAAGCGTCCGACTTCGGCTCAGGTCATGATCTCACGGTTCGTGAGTTCGAGCCCCATGTCGGGCTCTGTGCTGACAGCTCAGAGCCTGGAGCTTGCTTCACATTCCGTGTCTCCCTCTCTCTCTCTGCCCCTTCCCTGCTCATGCTGTGTCTCTCTCTGTCTGAAAAATAAATAAACATTAAAAAAAAATTTTTTTTTTTTTAAAAAGAGGTAGACCAGAATTCCAGACTGCTCACCAGGAACTGTGAAAGGGAACCAGAGTAAATTTCTATATTTAAAAAAAACAGCAGTAATACAGATTGTGTGTATACGTATATATGTATGTATATATGCAGTAAATGTACAAAACACTTTCTGGAGAGAATGGCCAGACAGGAGAGTGTAAATGGAAGGGGTTTCTACTCTATCCATTCTTTTTATGGGTACTGTGTACACAGATTTGTACTGTGTTTTTATTCATATATTTTAAGATGTCTCTAACATTGCATTATAAGTTAAAAATAGAACCAAAAATAAGCTATCTTAAGATATCATTAATATAGTGAATAAAGGCTGATGTACAGTGGAAAATAAATTGTTTTGCAAATATTTTCCATTTGTAAAAAACAAACCCCACAGACGTTCTATGTCCTTATTATTAATAATTTATTTTTTGCTTTAATCCAAAGCTTTTTGAAATGCATTATATGCAATTAAATCTGTGTTAGGGTACTACCAATACAGCACATAAAGAAAGAGCTGATTATATAATGAAGATTCTAATCTTAACTCTATTATTTTTCTTAATTCTAGGTTTTCTCAAAAGCTACTTGTTATCATCAAAGTCCCTTCACGTCTCTCAAGACGACATTACTCGATATTTAGCACCGCAGCCTATTAATGCAGGTTTTTCAAAAGACACACACAACACTGTCTTTTCTGTGTGTGTCCCATTCATCATTTGAGCTGTCAATCTTTTTTAAAGTCTAATTTACCAAACCTTCTCCTGTAAACTTGCCATTATCTCAGGGCCCAGTAATGAAATTGTCACTGGTGTCTGAGAAGCGATGCTTAGTTTGAGATGTCTGTTACTGAAACACAAAAATGAATTCATCCAACCTTTTCCCTGAGTTATTTGATACAGGTATTCCCCCTCCTTATCTACATATGTACACCTACACACACACACACACACACACACACACACACACACACACACACACGGGGTGGGGGGCGGGGGCGGGGAGGGGCAATGGTATAAACAGAATGATGTAGAACCAGACAAACAGGATTTTGAGTTTCTGCAAATGCTGCACTTCTTAAGACTGAGTGATTGGCCTCAGGGAGCCAGACCTACCCACACACCCGGGCCTGAGTGCACAGGGGAATCAACAGAAGAAATGAAGAGATATTCTCTGTTCACCCCTCCCCTTCCCTCCCCCATGGTCTTAAGTTTCTCAAGATCCACATATGAGTGAAAACATATGATATCTGTCTTGTTCTGACTTATTTCACTCAACATAATACCCTCCAGTTCCATCCACATTGCTGCAAATGGCCAGATTTCATTCTTTCTCATTGCCAAGTAGTATTCCATTGTATATATAAACCACATCTTCTTTATCCATTCACCAGTTGATGGACATTTAGGCTCTTTCCATAATGTGGCTATTGGTGAGAGTGCTGCTATAAACATTGGGGCACATGCTCCCTTATGAATCAGCACTCCTGTATCCCCTGGGTAAATTCCCAGCAGCACTATTGCTGGGTCATAGGATAGGTCTATTTTTAATTTTTTGAAGAACCTCCACACTGTTTTCCAGAGCGGCTGCCCCAGTTTGCATTCCCACCGACAGTGCAAGAGGGTTCCCGTTTCTCCACATCCTCACCAGCATCTGTTGTTTCCTGAGTTGTTCATTTTAGCCACTCTGACTGACGTGATCGCCCGTCTTTGACAAAACTTCTCTTCCTTTGAATTCTGGGATGCCATGCTCGATTAGTTTTCCTCCCTGACAACGCCCCTCCCTCGCCTTTGCAGTTCCCTCTCCCCTACCTGGACATTACCTAATTGTGGTTCTTCAAGGCTTGGTCCTTGACCCTCTTCTGTTCTCACTTGACACTCTCTCCCTAGGTGAGTTCGCCCATGCTCACAGCTGCGTTACTGTCTGCTGCAGGTTGAACTGCGTCCCCCACAAAAATGTGGAGTTCTAACCCCCAGCACCTGTGAATGTGGCCTTAGTTGGAAACAGAATCTTTCAGATGAAGAAGGTAAAATGATGTCACTAGGCTGGGCCTCAATCCAGTACGTCTGTCTAAAAATTGGACAGAGAGACAGACACATACAAGAAGCGTGCCTGGGTGGCAAAGTCGGTTAAGCGTCTGACTGTTGATTTCGACTCATGGTTCGCGAGATCATGACATTGAGCCCCGTGTGGGGCTCTGCACTGAGAGCACGGAGCCTGCTTGGGATTCTCTCTCCCTCGCTCTCTGCCCCTCCCCCAACGTGCTCACTCTCCTTCTCTCTCTCTCAAAATAGATAACCGTTGAAAAAGAAAAGGAAGATGCTATGAAGACACAGGCAGAAGACGGCCACTGACAAGCGAAGGAGACAGGCCTGGAACAGACCTCTCCCTCACATCCCCCAGGAGAACAGCCCTCACCGACACCTGGACCTCAGACTACCAGGCTCTGGGACAGTGAGATGGCGAGTTTCTGTTGTTTCCTAAAGCCACTCCATCTTCACGCTCGGTTACAGCGGCCACAGGAAGCTGACACACCATCTATTCCCACGGTTCTCTCTCCGATCTACACCTTTCTCACAAGCTGGGTCCGCTATCTTCACTGGCTGCTTACTGACACCTTTGGGGGGGATGTCCAAAAGACACTGCAAATCTAACATCTCCAAAACAGAACTCTGTTCTTTTACACCCTGTGCCACCAAATTTGACAAAACAAAATTTAAAAAGAAAGCAAGAAACCCAAGGTGCCCTATCTCAGTAGGTCTCGCCCCCGGGAAAGGCGGGGGTAATTCTCAAAACCTCTGACCCCGTTCCCCACCGCCTCACTTCCAACCAGGTCCGGGTGCTTGGGAATCCCTCTCGGGCATGCACGATACCCGATCTGTCCTGACCCCTCCGTGGCAAAAGAAGTCACCATTTCCTGGCTGGAAGAGAGGGCTCGAGATCACGCGGAGAAAACCATTCAGGGATCACTCTGCTTTGAGCCTGTCTCCCTCCTCTCATCCGGCTTCACTGTCCATTGGCACCACTGTCCAAGGCCTTTGATTTCCTTAAACACAGCCAGATCTTTCTCCCGCCCAGGGATGTGTCTTACACTCGCCTAGAATCCTCCTCCAGGGCCCCTCCCCCGCTGCCGTCCCACGGCTCCACGTGGCAGGTCCTCTGTATGATTTACCTCTCGGCTTAAATGGCCCGTTCCAGAAAGGTGCCCCCGGCCTGTGCTATCTGGAGTCGCTTCTCCTCAAGCAGCTCTCCATCTCAGCCCCATTTATTTCCTTCACAGATCTGATCACGTTGGCGGACTTCACACTTGGCTTGTGCTCCGTCTCCCCGCAAGAATTTGTTTCGAGAAGGCAGGGGTCATCGTCACACGCACGGGGTCTAGGGCTGTGCACACACACTCAAAGCCAGCCTGGCTGTGCAGCCTCGTCGCCCACCACATGGTCCCTTGTTGGGTTCCACACACCCAGCACGCTCTCCTCCAGTGCAAGGCTCCTGTTTTCCATCCATATTTGTCCAGCTGAACTGCTACTCACACCTCAGATGCCCTAACACCAGCCACTTCCTCAGGGAAGGCTTCTCAACTCCCAGACAAGGTCAGACTCCCTGTTGTACCTTCCGGCACGTTGTCCTCCTCCTTCATGGCACTACCAGGGCTGAAATTTTCTACTAGATCTGTCTAACTCTCCCATAAGACCATATGCCCATCAAGGCAAGAATCACAACCAGTTTTGGTCACCATTGTATTCTAGTATTCAGCACAACACTGGCACATAACTGCTTTAAAAAATTATTTGTTTAGGGCGCCCGGGTGGCTCAGTCGGTTGAGCGTCCGACTTCAGCTCGGGTCATGATCTCGCAGTCTGTGGGTTCGAGCCCCGTGTCAGGCTCTGTGCTGACAGCTCGGGGCCTGGAGCCTGCTTCGGATTCTGTGTCTCCCTCTCTCTCTGCCCCTCCCCCGCTCATGCTCTGTCTCTCCTTCTCTCTCAAAAATAAATAAACATTAAAAAAAATTTTTTTAATTATTTGCTTGATAAACAAGAGAAGCAACTTACCCAGAGTTACATAGCTTATTAGAGACCAACCCGGGACTAGAACCCACATTTCCTAACTCACTGTCTTGTGGGTGTATGTATGCAAAATACACCGTATGTTAAAAATATGTAAAATACATACACAAAATTTAAAGAAAAAAGATAGACTGCTTATGTCTGCTCAGGTTCAACAATAAAATATCTCTGTGACCCTCGAAGTTTCTTGTATGCCTCTCCCCAGTAACATCCCCTTAGTATTCCCAGGGGTGAATGCCACCCATAATACCATTAACTGTGCTCTTGCTTTCGTTATAAAGATGTGTCTCGAAATAATATATAAATTAAAAATATATTAACATATAAATGTATGTTACCATATAAATTATATTAGCATATATTATATATTATATAATATATAATATAATATATTATATTAGCATATAATTTATATACACATATAAATTAGAAATAATATATTTAACAGAGCCCGTATACATCCTTCTGTGCATTTCATTTCCGAGATTCTTTCATATTAATGTGTGTAGTTGGAGGTTATTTTCACTGTTGCACACTTACTCCATTTCATGACTATACCACAATTTCTCTATTCTCTTGACTGTTTACTGACTTTCAGGGTGAGTCCGACTTGTGACCATTATGAGCAATCCCCACGCTGTCGTGAACGTCCCTGCACTTAGCTCGCGGGGCGCGCTGGTCCCTCTGGAATCGGTGCCTAGGGCACCACTGCCTGTGGTAGGCGCGTGCCCACCTGTGCTGGAGTGCCAGCCAGCAGGTCTGTGGACACTTCGGATCCTCTCAGCCTCACCCGTCTCCAGGACCACACACTGTGCCCTGCCCGTCCCTGCAGCAACCAACTTGGCGAGTTTTGCTCAGCTACCGTCAGAGACAACTTTGTGCAGTTTCTGCCTCCACTGCTAGCGTCTAACTTCCTCCCGGCCTCAGACTCAGATGAAGCGCCATGATGCTGGCCGTGGACTCTCCCTTTCCAGCTGCTGGCTGGGCCAGATGCAACCTGAAAGTACAGGGGAGTCAGCTCCCACCGGGGAAGCTGGGATCCATGGAGGGCTGGAGGAGGGAACCAGCAGGGCAGTTCACTGCCCTACCCATTCTAGAACAACTCAGATGCCATTCAGATGCAACTGCCTTCACTTCCCCTTCCTCCTCCTTCCTTTCTGCTCCTGGGACCGTGCTCCCCAGTAACATGTGAGCAGGGCTTTGCCCCACGCTCTCTTTCCTACAGAATCTAGACTAAGGCTCTACATACTGCGAAGTCCTTTCTCACTGTGGTTGTACCTTTTTCTTACTGCCGTCAGCAGTTAATGAAAGTTCAGTGTTCTGCTTCGTCTTCAACACTCGGTATTACCCAGCTTTCAAACTGTCTGCCAATCTGGGGAATGCGAAATGCCATCTTCCTGTGGGTTTAGTTTGCATTTTGGTACTTACCCATAAGGCCATGCAAATTTTTTTACGTTTATAGACTGCTCGTTGTTGAATATATTCCACTGCACTCTCTTTCGGGCTTGGCAAATGAACCACTTAGTATTGTTACAGGCCAACTATTCAGCCTACGAAACTTCACAACAAGACAGTGGCTCTGGATTCATTTCCCCTAAATATCTAAGCAGAAGAAAGTCTGATATGAAAAATTAAAAGATTTCTGATTCTGAAAAAAAAAATGGAGTATTAAGAACCAGATTTACCGTCTCACCTAAAACAACAAAAATCAAAAAACTTGAATATATAAAACAACAGTTTTCAAACATTAGAAATCAGGCAACATGTGAGAGTGATCCCAGAGAGATAAGAAATGAATTAGGTGAACCCTTTGGGGCACCTGGCTAGCTCAGCATTCTACTCTTGATCTTGGGGTAAGTTCAAGCCCCATGCTGGGCATAGAGCTCACTTAAAAAAAAATCAGCTGAGGGGCACCTGGGTGGCTCAGTCAGTTGAGCTTCTGACTCTTGGCTTTGGCTCAGGTCATGATCTCACGGTTTCATGAGTTCGAGCCCCACCACGGGCTCTGTGCTGTCAGCAAGGAGCCTGCTTGGGATCCTCTCTCTCTCCCTCTCTCTCTGTCCCTCACCCACTCACGCTATCTCTGTCTCTCTCAACATAAATAAGTAAACTTAAAAAAAAAAAAATCAGGTGAGCCTTTGATTGCCCCAATGCGTGACTGGAGAGAGCTTCTAAGCCATGAGACAAGGAGGAAGGATCCAGACTCAGTCTGGAGATCTCCCTGAATTAGGAAGGAGTTGTGCTTCGGGAAGAACACAGTCTGCATACTTAAAACCACAAAATGATAAAAAAAATTTTGTTAAAACTAGAAAATGCTGCTGAGACAAAATGAGATTCAATATTGTTAGCATACCAGAGCTCCCCAAATTGATCTAAATATTCTAAACAATTCCAATCAAAATCCTGACAGTCTTTTTTCTTTTTTAGAAATTGAGAAGCTGTTTCTAAATTACGTGGAAATACAAAGTAACCAGAATAGCTAAAACAACCTTGAAAGAAAAAGATGGAGGGACTGCAGTACCTAAAAAATTGAGAGAGTACAGACTGACACATACCTGGCCAACTGATTTTTTTTTTTATTATTTGTCAATATTTATGCCTTTTTGAGAAAGAGACAGAGCATGAGTAGAGGAGGGGCAGAGAGAGAGACGGAATCCGAAGCAAGCTCCAAGCCCTAAGCTGTCAGCACAGAGCCGGACGCGGGGCTCGAACTCAAGGACCTCAAGATCATGATCTGAGCCAAAGTTGGATTCTTAACCAACTGAGCCACCCAGCCACCCACGGTCAACCGATTTTGACAAAAAATGCAGACAATTCAATAATATATCTATATCTATCTCTCTATCGATATCGATAGAGAGATAGATATAGATGTAGATATCTCCCTTTCAACAAATGGTGCTGAAACAAATAGAAATACATATGTTAAAAAAAACCTGGATTCATATCTCACATCATATATAAAAATTAATTCAAATAGGATCATAGGCTAAATGTAAAATCTAGATAGATAAAACTTCTGTAAGAACACATAGGAGAAATCATTGTGATCTCAAGTAGGCAAAGGTTTCATCACACGACACTGGAAAAGCACAAGCCAAAAAAGAAAAAAGTTGATAAACTGGGCTTCGTGAAAATTAAGAACTTCCGCTCTTTGAAAGACACTGTGGAGCTACAGGCTGGGAGATGACGTTTGCAAATCAGGTATCTGAGAAAGGACTTTTCCCCCAGAATATCTGAAGAATTCTCAAAGGCAGTAATTTGAAAACAATCCGATTTTTTTTTTTAACGGGCAAAAGATTTGGAAAGACATTTCACAAAAGATAAATAGATGATAAGTTAGCACGTGAAAAAAAGCTCAGGGGCGCCTGGCTGGCTCAGTCGGTAGAGCACCCAACTCTTGATCTCAGGGTTGTGGGTTTGAGCCCCGTGCTGGGTGTAGAGAGTAGTTAAAAAAATAAATAAAATGTTAAAAATGCTCAGCACCATTAGTCATGAAGGAAACGCAAATGGAAACCTCTCTAGATACCAGGATGCACCGATTAGAATGCTGGAATTTACAAACTCATCATACCTAGCATTGTTGAGAAGGTACAGTAACTCTCACTCACTGCTGGTGGGAATTAAAATGGTGCAATGACTTTAGAAAAGTTTGTCAGTTAGGGGCACCTGAGCGGCTCAGTCGGCTGAGCATCCGACTTCGGCTCAGGTCACGGCTCAGGTCATGATCTCGCGGTTTGTAGGTTCGAGCCCCACGTCAGGCTCTGTGCTGACAGCTCGGAGCCTGGAGCCTGCTTCGGATTCTGTCTCCCTGTCTCTCTGCCCCTCCCCTGCTCACTCTCGGTCTTTCCCTCTCTCTCAAAAATAAATAAACATTAAAAAAAAATTTAGAAAAAGAAAAGTTTGTCAGTTTCTTAAAAATTTAAATATATCTTCTAGATGGCCCAGTCATTCCATTAGCAAGTATTCCACAGGACAGAAGAAAGCATCTGTCCACGCAAAGACTTGTATATGATGCTTATAGCAGCTTTACTGGTAATAACCAAAAACTAAAAACAACACAAATAAACAACACAAATAAACAACACAAAACAACTAAAAACAACACTCATAGGTGACTAGATAAACAACAGAATACTATGAGGCAACATTTGATCTTCTAAAGGGGAAATTATTTTGGGGTCCCCGCCTGGCTCAGTCAGTGGAGCATGTGACTCTTGATCTCAGGGGTGTGGGTTCGAGCCCCACATTGGGTGTAGAGATTACATAAAAAAACAAAATCTTTAAAAAGGTGTGGGGGGCGGGGCGCCTGGGTGGCTCAGTCGGTTAAGCGTCCGACTTCGGCTCAGGTCACGATCTCGCGGTCCGGGAGTTCAAGCCCCGCGTTGGGCTCTGGGCTGATGGCTCAGAGCCTGGAGCCTGCTTCCAATTCTGTGTCTCCCTCTCTCTCTGCCTCTCCCCCATTCATGCTGTCTCTCTCTGTCTCAAAAATAAATAAACATTAAAAAGAAAATTTTTTTTTAATAAAAAAAAATAAATAAAAAGGTGTGTGGGGGAGTGCCTAGGTGGGTCAGTCCAACCTCAGCTCAGGTCATGATCTCACAGTTCGTGAGTGTGAGCCCCACATCGGGCTCTCTGCTTGCTGTCAGCATAAAGCCTGCTTCAGATCCTCTGTCTCCCTCTTTCTCTGCCCCTCCCCCCCTCAAAAATAAACACTTAAAAAAATAAATAAAATTTAAAAGGGGGAATCACTTTATAAACAATAAATCTGACTCTGATACACACACACACAAAATACTACTAAACAATAAAAGGCATGGCCAAGTGATATACTCAACATGGATGAATCTCAAAATAATGTTGAGTCAGACAAAACAAAGAGTTCATGCTGTTTAATCCCGTATATATATAATTATAAAAAATAGAGACTAATCTATAGTGACAGGAAGCAGCCCAATGTCTGTCTGGGAATGGGGGTATGGACGTGGGATAGATTACCAAGGGGCACGAGGATACTTTCGGCAGTAATGGATACGGTCATTATTTTTATTGTGGCCATGTCATGGGTGTGCACCTAAGTCAAAACTTAGCAGACTGTACACTTTATATGTGCGCGACTCATGTCGTATGTCCACTATACCTCAATGTTAAAAAAAAAAAAAGCAGAGGTAAAACAAAAATGGTGACAATCTCCATTCACAATATTTCCAGCTTACACTCAATGGATGTTTAAATAGACAAAAAAGAATTATTTCTAAGAGGTCAGATTTCTCTCTTAATCACAAATGGTCTTTATTTTATTTATTATTATTTTTTAATGTTTATTGGCTTGTGAGACAGAGAGAGACAGAGCATGAAGGGGGGAGGGTCAGAGAGAGGGAGACACAGAATCCGAAACAGGCTCCGGACTCTGAGTTATGAGCACAGAGCCCGACACGGGGCGCAAACTCACAGACCGTGAGATCATGACCTGAGCCGAAGTCGGACGCTTAACCGACCGAGCCACCCAGGCGCCCCACAAATGGTCTTTACAAGAGTAATTAGAAACCCAGAATTAATATGACTTACTCCATTATTTACTGTCCTTAAAAGAAATAGCAAGGACTCCAGGCTGCATTTTCCCACCCATAAGATGGGAATAAGGACACCTACCTACGGGGTTACCTGGATGGGCCCAATGTAACCACAAGGATCTGTATAAGGGAAAGAGAGGGGCAGGAGAGGCAGAGGAGACATGACTATAGAAGCAGAGGCTGGAGTGACGTGATCACTCCCTGTGGAGGAAGGGGCCATGAGCCGAAGCATGCAGACCGCCTCCAGAGTGTGGAAGAGGCAAGGATATGGATTCTCACCTAGGGCCTCCAGAAGGAAAGCAATTCTGCTGATGCCTCGATTTTAGCTTGGTGAAATCTCCCCCCAGAACTGTAAGATAATAAATCTGTGTTGTTTTAAGCCATTAAGTATGTGTTTTGTTACAGCAGCTAGAAGAAACTAATACATAACCTATCCATAAGCCTTCATTTCCTCAAAGACCACCATCAAGGGTCTGTTCCCTTCTAGAATGAAGATCTCAACTCCCATGCATCTCACAGATACCACATCAACCTGTTCAGGTATCCTTGTAGCTCTGCACTTAACCTGCTCGCCAAACACTGCACATCCCTCTTTAAAAATGACGCTCGGATATGGACAGAACACATGTTATACAGTACATCCCAATCAGTACTGGGAATAATGGATCACCAATTCCCATCCAATTCAAGTCAGCCTCACTCTTCAGGAATTCTCATTGCCCGAGGGATGAACACGTCCATTCCTTCCCTCTTAGGAAGGCTGCCAATTTGAATTTGTGTCCTCTGTACCTTCCTATATTCTTTTCAAAGACTTAACTCCTTTGTTCTCGGCTGCAAATTCACACACTAATTAAGACCACCTTCTTCATTTCCCAGCCTTTCACCATTATGTTGCTTTTTCAGCAGAGTTTGGTATGAAGAACCAGGACTATCTAGATCTCAGAATGTAGTTATTATAAATACGATATCAGATAAAGACGGACATAGCGTCACATACTTATTACAAAAGGAAGACCCCCGGTCAACCTCAGGATTGCATTTGTTTTGGGCTGAAACTGTCATCTTCTTTTAAGGCCACCTGCCAAAGCTGAGTGATTTCTGTGGCTCTGCATCTGGGCATGATTCATTTCGAGTTATCAGTATAATCAATGTTCTAAAAATAAGATAGAAATAATAACAAGTCTAAAACCCAAGACCCAGTGGTGTTGATATTGACGTTAAACTGAGTTAAACAGAATTCATCAAAGGACAACACTGAACCCTCCTTGGATATGATCAAAGCAAACTGGAAAAGCAAAATCATCTTTGACTTCTTTGTGTTCAAAGATCATATCTTTCTTTGTCTTTCTAGAGATCAGAAGATCGGTCATGCACGATAAACCATTTCAACACACGATTTTTTTGTAGTTTTCCAAAACTAATTCACTAAACTAATTCACCTGCATAGTAACGATTAAAGCAAATACTTTATAGATTAAAGCAGATACTTTGTAACCTTCTCCCCATGCAAATTTAACTTTTAGTCTGCCTTACAGGCCTAACATGTAGGCCTTGGTTACAAGCTATTTTCTCCAGACACGGGAGAAGCTATAGGAGAAAATCTATTGCCTATTGCCTAATACAAGTCTACTTTTCTGTCTCCAAAAATTAGTACTATTTTCTTCCTTCACACTCAGAGACACCAGTTTTGCAAAGCCAATCAATCAACCGATAACAAACAAAAATATCAAATTTGTAAAAGTCACTCTGCATTCACTTCTTCCGTCATTATGCACCGAAGAAAAGGAAATGCCAACATTTTCCACCTGAAGCCATGAAAGACAGGCTCCCAATTACCTGTGGGTGGGACCTTCCCACCACTTAAAAAGAGTCACAGAAGTCACTGCTAAAAGATGCCTTCAGAATAACACGGGCCAATCTTACATGTAAATCTCCTCGACCACATCTCTGTTTTTATTCTGATAGAATCACCCTCTAGCTTTCACGGAGTCTACTCTCCGGAGCCATGACAGGATCTGCCAAGGTCCTCCACTATAGGTAGCTCTTAGAGAGTTAATGTCCATTCATTATGAATGGACAGTAAGATACGCTTCAAATTCTTTTTTATATTAAATATAATTTACTGTCAAATTGGTTTCCATACAACACCCAGTGCCCATCCCAACAGGTGCTCTCCTCAATGCCCATCACCCACTTTCATGTTTCAAATTCTAACAACAAATTCTTAACAATGACATAAGCCCATACAGGACCTTTAAAAATATATTTTTTAACGTTTATTCATTTTTGAGAGACAGAGTGAGCAGGGGAGAGGCAGAGAGAGAGGGAGACACAGAATCAGAAGCAGGCTCCAGGCCCTGAGCTGTCAGCACAGAGCCCGACGCGGGGCTCGAACTCACGGACTGTGCAAGATCATGACCTGAGCCGAAGTCGAACGCTCAGCCAGCTGAGCCACCCAGGCGCCCCTAGGACCTTTCAAATTATAGTTTTGCCAAAAGTTTGGTCAAAGGTGATTTTGTGAATCAGTATTATGGTATGAAGCCCCTAATACCTTTCATAGTAGTGAAATTAGAGAATGTTCCCGTTAGAAAAACTTTCCCAGTTGGAATTTAGAATGCCAGGAATACATCTCCTTTATCCCTAAACTGCAGCAGTCTGCCCCAAATCTGTAAGAATGGGCTCTGACACCAAAACTTGGCAATCACTTCGTAATTGAGAAGAAGGATGTTTCATTGCAACTGCTTGTTACTTGTCCAAAAAAACAAAACAAAACAAAAACAGATTGAAGAAGCGTGTAACACACAGCTCCCAGACTTCAGAGAAGCATCACTCACCTTCCAAATGGACAGTGCCTTAAGCACAGTACGTGGATTTCATTTCCTAAATCTGTTGTTCAAATGTTCAACGCTACTGACTGCTGTGAGTGGCAGGATGGGGCGGGGGGGGGGGGGTAATCTCTGGGGAAGCACCCAGAGGCCCCACCAGGAAGTAATCCCAGCTGGTTCCTCTCCACCTTGCCAGAAGATGGGTTTTTCTAGGTAAATTCCTTCTTTATCTTAGCATTTGTGGGTTTGAATCTATGGCTCAAGAACGCAATCCCGGTGGTGTGGGGGGCAGGGTGGAGGTGAGCACGATAAAGGCACATCTACCAGCTCCCTGGCTGAGAACGTCACGTGCAGGATCTGGGCACCAAGCACTCGGCATCCATGAAACAAGGTCAGCCTTCTTGAGATGAGGCATTACCTCTTATTTGCAGATAGGCCTTCTTGCTATAAACTCTGACAAGGGAAATGTGTTTAATTCTATGCATAACACAGTGTGGGACATCACAGCATTTTAACACCATTTACACCAGCCCCAGACTAGTTAGTAGTGGATCAACTAAAACCATTAATAAAAATGTAGTAGTCCAGGGGTGCCTGGGTGGCTCAGTCGGTTGAGCGTCCGACTTCGGCTCAGGTCATGATCTCACACTTTGTGGGTTCGAGCCCCGTGTCGTGCCGACAGCTCAGAGCCCGGATCCTGCTTCAGATTCTGTGTCTCCCTCTCTCTCTGCCCCTCCCCTGCTTGCACTCTGTCTCTCTCTCTCCCAAAAATAAATACATACTTTTTTTAAAACGCGGTACTCCATGTAAAACCACTGCCTTCACCTACAAATGTCACCGACCCTGGGATGCTCTGTCCTTCCACGGAGGCACTAAGGTGTGTGTGAGTCTGCAGGTGCGAAGCGTGGGGCTTAGGATTCTGAGCTGCCACGGTGGGCCACGTGTGGGGAGTGTATGCTCACAACCTTCCATAGAGCTGGCTCATTTCGTCCTCTGCACAGCAACTCAGGTCACTGACTTTTTAAAACTCCATCCTTTCCAGTGCCTTCCGCTCTTCTCTGAAGGCACAGGTGACTTCACCACATGTGGTCAGCAGATGACGTGGGTAAAAAGTGAGACATCCTACCAAGAAATATAACGAGACAAAGAGTCGCTTTGGGAAGTGCCTTTCAAAAATGAACACAGACAGGTTCAGAACAGGGAAACCCAAAGTCACTTTAAATACACAGCAGCCTTCCAGACCTGCAGAACTCGAGTTCACCTAAATGAAGACATTGATGACTACAGTCGATAAAGAACCAAAGAGAGGGGTATTGCTCAGCAATGGAAGCCTGGAGAGAATGCAAACTAGAAGAAGGAGTGTCTCTGCACATGGGGGGGGGGGGGTAAGTTTCTTTATTTTGAGAGAGAGGGAGACAGAGAGAGAGAGAGAGAGACAATGCCGGGGAGGGGCAGAGAGAGACAGGGAGAGAGAGCATCCCAAGCAGGCTCCACGCTGTCCATGCAGAGCCTGACGCGGGGCTCGATCCCAGGAACCGAGAGATCATGACCTGAGCCAGGACGAAGAGTCGGACGCTTAACTGACTGAGCCACCCAGGCACCCCGAGACATTTTTCATGTGTTAACTCAGTTTTCTCAACAATTCTAGAAGGTAGGTTCTGTCACTAATCATCTCAGTTCTGAAGATGGGCAACCCGAGGCACAGATGGACTAAAGGAAGCTACGTGACGAGGTGACAAAGCCAAGATGCCAGAACTCCTACCCGCTACACCATCCGGCCTCCTAGCCCCTTGCTCCTGTCTACACAGTCACGAGGCGATCTTCCAAGCACGGAACCGGGTTCCAGTCCTCACTGCGGTCGGCCGTCGGGTGGGACTGTGGGCTGCCTTCGAGTCCAGTCCTCTTGGTGACTGTCCCTCAGATGGCAGTCGGCCCTCCAGAACTCTGGGGTCTTCCTCAGCCCCGCGCTTAGCTAATGGGAGGCCACACCTGCAACTGGGAGTCACCTCCCTGGTGTTGACCAGTCATGTTTCTGACACACCTACAATGCTCAAATTTGTCCCGGTTCTCGGCCCCAACCACGGGGGGACCTTTAGAAATGCCTGGGAAGCTTTTAGAAAAAAACCAATTATATCAGAATCTCTGACCGAGTGACCCACGGACTGGTATTGTTTTTAAAGCTCCCTACGTGGTTCAACAGGGTGCCAGACCGAGAACAACCCTAAGTCTCAGATGACTTTGCCCAGGGGCTTATCAGGGGCCTGAGCAGCTGTACTCATCAGGGTTCTCCACAGAAGCAGAAACAATAGATTTTAGATAGACGGATACATAGATAGATCGATCGATCTCTGGATCCATATCTACCTATCCAGAGAAAAACTGTGTATTATAAGGAACTGGCCCACTTGATCACGGAGGCAGACGAGTCCCGCGATCTGCCAGGTGAGTCAACACACTGGGAAGCTGACGGTGTAAGTCCCAGTCGGAGTTCAAAGGGGAGAGAAGACCGATGTCCCAGCTCAAAGACAAGCCGAGAGGGCAAAGTTCCCCGTGCTCCAAGTTTTCGTCTATCCGAGCCTTCGGTGGATGAAACGAGGAGCACCGCGTGGAAAGGCCATCCGTTATGCTCTGCCCACCAGCTCCGATGTTCATTTCTTCCAGAAACGCCCCCACAGCACACCCAGGATACTTTCACCAAGTATCTGGGCACCCTGTGGCCTAGGCAAGTTGACACATGACGTTGACCATCACACCCTGTCTCAGAGTGTTCTTCTTGTGCAAGGTCTGTCCTGTACCCACTAGGTGTCTGCACACTGAACCCCAAGTGGTTATGTTGTCATTTCACCCTGTAGGGCATCGGCTGTCAAGATAAATGGTTTCCACACCTTTCCAATTACACATCCCTATAAGGAATTTTTTTTACATTCTGTATGTCCCTAAACACATTTTTAATTCATTTGCAAATTACATTATTTCTACTGGACATAGATACACGTATATTCTGATATACATACATATCCACGTACCTACATATACATGTGTATGTGCATGTATGTTGATGTATATGCGTGTGTGGAGACACACATCCTCATGCCTCTGTCCACCCCAAATGGAGTGCCACCCACCACTTTGGAGATTACAGGTATAGACACTACATTTGTCTCTTTGGTGACAGTGTTTTGTACTATTCATTCTCTCTCTCTTTTATGTTTATTTATTTGAGAGAGAGAGAAAGGCGGGGGGGGCGGAGAGAGAGAGAGAGAGAGAGAGAGAGAGAGAGAGAGAATCCCAAGGAAGCTCCACACCGTCAGTGCAGAGCCCACCTCAGGGTTCAAACTCACGAACCATGAGATCACGACCTCAATCGCTTAACCGACCGAGCCACCCAGGTGCCCCTGAACCCCTCAGCTTTTTGTGGGGCCAGCGGCAACAGTGCCTGGAACATACTGGCAGAAACGGTAACGACCAGCAGCCCCAGCGTGGGGCACACTTATGCAGCATCATGAACGAGTGGCTGACACTATTACTTAGCTTCTGCCATGTGCTAGAAGCACTTTTCACACACGTAGCCGAGACTTCCAGCAGTCATCTCACACGGACACACGAGACGTGTTTCCCAGGACTCTGCAGCCCGAGGGTCTAGCCAATGAAGTGTGAGCTACCGAGGTTTGTGTGCTGTGAAACCATCTTGTGAGGGGCTGTCATAATCTGCTCACAGGCTGCTTTTGCTTTTTCTTTTTCTTCAGTTTATTTATTTCGAGAGAGAGACAGGGAAGGGCAGAGAGAGCAAGAGTGAGAATACCAAGTAGGCTCCATGCTGTCAGCACAGAGCCCAATGCAGGGTTGGATCCCGTGAACTGTGAGATCATGACCTGAGCCGAAATCGAGAGTTGGATGCTTAACCCACTGGGCCACCCAGGAGCCCCGACTTTTTATTTTTCTTAAAGAACTTCCCCCGAATGGTGTACTTTCCGGGCCTCACCATACCTGCAGGCACCCCTACCAACACCCTTCCCTGGCCTGTGGGTGGGGCATCAAGGCCTCAGGGTCCCTGGAAATCACCTGTTGAAGGTGCCGGAAGCTCCAGGAGCCCAGATCCCTGCAGACTTTGTAGAAAGGAGCCGCCCACCACTGACCGGTAACATTTGCCTTTGGCCGTTAACAAAGCAATAAGCTTTTCCTGTGTCAAGACGCTGAAATATTGGGGCGGGGGGGGGGGGGGGGACACCTGGGTGGCTCAGTCGGTTAAGTGTCCGACTTCAGCTCAGCTCACGATCTCACAGTTCGTGGGTTCCAGCCCCATGTCAGGCTCTGTGCTACCCTAAGTGGGGGGAGCAGAGCTGACTCACACCCGGGCCGTGGCTCCTGGACACTGGTGGGGGCCGTGGATCGCCTGGGGTCAGGAGCACATAGGGGAGAGCCAGCTCTCTGCTTAATACCAAGTACCCAGACCCGGGAACGTCAGGGAGGGAGCGCTCTGAGCCTCAGTCATCTGTCCACCAGGGGCCCGATTATTTACCGACTTTGTATCTTACTGTGAACGCTTATAACTCAAATAACCCGTGTAAAACACTCAGGAGAGCAGTTGGCTTCTGAATGTAAGCTGCTATGGTTGCAATAACCCTGTGGTCCTCATGATCCTTTCCTCCTCCTGTTTGGGCTAACTTTATATATTTATATATTTCACTACACTAAAATCTTCGTTCTGGGGGTGCCTGGGTGGCTCAGTCCGTTAAGCGGCCGACTTCGGCTCAGGTCCTGATCTCACGGTCCGGTCCGTGGTGTTGAGACCCATATTGGGCTCTGTGCTGACAGCTCAGAGCCTGGAGCCTGTTTCAGATTCTGTGTCTCCCTCTCTCTGACCCTCCCCCATTCATGCTCTGTCTCAAAAATAAATAAACGTTAAAAAAAAACAACTAAAAAAAATAAAATCTTCGTTCTGAATGAGGACTCACTCTCTTCACGTAAGAGCTTTCTTCTCAGAATCAAACAAAACAACACTCCTCCCACCCCCACCACTGAGTGCAAAGTCTCCCTAATCTGATCTTCTATAAACCGAGGTCACAGTAGCTCGAATATTCAGTTCTCTTGGTATTATGGAACGAGAAGAATATTTACCTCTTAAACAACTGTTCTCAAAGAATGCTGCCTTCGCTCCCAGAGGCAACAGGAATCACGTCGTTGTAACCCTCGCTCTTTTTCCTCGTTGGCCTTGCCATGAAAACTAGTCCGATCGGCTTATAGAGGGAGAGAATAAAGTAACAGCACCAACACAGCGGGCCACTGGGAGGCTGGGACTCCCTAACTTCGCAGGTGAATCCCCCACGGAGGAGAAGTTTCTTACGGACAGTCAATTTCCAAGCAGACAAGGTGAGCAGGAGGGAAGTCATTTGAGAGTGTCTTAAAGCTCAGGACTGGCTTGCTTATTTTAGACAGAGTCCACTGATGTATGACCTTCCTTATTTTTTACTGTTCCGCACGCTGGTCAGACCCAAAGTCCCTAATCAATGACTCTGTTTTGCAAACACAGGCTTCCTTGTCCGGAATCAGCCCCAAACCACACTTACATGTCAAAGAGAGGATGTGACTGTATTAAAAAGATGGGACTTTTGTCCCCTAACTAACAACTTGTGTGACGGTGTACTCAAAACCAATCCCCTCCTCAGCTGACCACCGCTGGGATCTCTGCCCCAAGCCTGCCGGCCGCAACCGCCCCACACAGCTCGCTCCCTGTCTGGGACCCTGCCCAGAGTATTGGCAGGTGGCCTTTGTTTCCTGGCTACCCAGTCTCGACCTTGAGCGACCCTCATCCTCAGTGTCGTGCTCATGACACCAGCAGGGCATTAAGCAGACAAGAGCGCAGCTAACCTCACCCTCTTTTCTTGCCACACGGATGTCAGAATTTGCCGGGAAGCCATTCAGCGTTTCACTGCGTGACGTTATCACAAGCCACTCACACACAGCAGCACCCCGTGCCCAGAAGACACTCTCCTTCCGCTCTCCAGGCATCTTCCCACAACCACTCATCCGCGGATTTGACGGGCAATGCATGTGTTCAGTTGTTGAGGCCAAGGTGGGAAACAAGAGAGGCCTGGTCCTGCTCCTTGGGCGCTTATGGCCTGGTGGGGAGTGCCTGTTTGTACAAGGAACAGGCCCTTACAGTACAGGGGGATCATGTCAGATGAGGGACATTCAGGGACCCAGGAGAAGCCACTGACTCAGACTGAAAGAGTGTCAGGCAAGACTTGCCGGATGGGAGAAGCGTGAGTAGGTTTTCCAGGTGAAGGAGGTAGAGGGAATGGAAGAGGGGAGAACATTCCAGAAAAGTCAATGTGCACCGAGTCTGAGGAACTGAAAGATTGCGAAGGGAAGTGGGAAGTGTGGAAAAGGGGGTGTGGCGAAGGAGGGAACTGAGAGGTAAGTGGGACAGGCCAGGGCGCTGGCCTCGGAGGCCCGCGTTAAGGTTTGAGTTTTATCCTAAGGGCAACAGGGGACCGATAAAGGTTTTAAACAGAGATGTGCCGCTCAGATTTGCATTTCGTAAACCTTACCCTTGGCTCCAGATCGGAGAACTACAGAACAGGGACGAGTCTGCAGGCAAAGGCTCAGCCGCAGGTTGCTGCAGCAACCCAGAAGAGCTCAGATGCTGAGGTCTGGACAAGGCAGCGGACACAGAGTCACAGGGTGGTGGACACATGGGAGGGATGTCGGTGATAAGCTGGCTGGATATGAAGGCGAGTGACCATCTGTCTTGGAAAATCCAGCCAGGAAATACAGGAACTTTGTGGATCAAGGGAGGAGTCCAGAGCGGGCTATGTTGAGTCAGAGGTATCCAATATGGACTGAGCTACATCGGGTTCGCAAAATGAAATTTAACAACATGCTATCTTGGGTCGTTGTTTTTTTCAATACATACCAAGTTGTTTATACACCCACCTTCCGAAAGAGGAGTAAATCCTAAACAACATTGAAACACATCGTAGGGGCACCCGGGTGGCTCGGTCGGTTAAGCATCTGACTCTCGATTTCGGCTCAGGTCACGATCTCACGGTGTGCGAGTTCGAGCTCCGTATCAGGCTCTGCGCTGACAGGGCGAAGCCTGCTTGGAATCCTTTCTTCCTCTCTCTCTCTCTCTGCCCCTACCCCATTCATGCTCTCTCTCACTCTCTCTCTCAAAATAAATAAATAAACTTAAAAAAAAAATTTTAAACACATTGTGAGAAGTATTGATAATGTTCTCACAGAGATATACTTTCTTCTGAATATGACCACTTCAATAAAGCCTCCTACAACATCAGATGGTCTCTCCCCTTAATAATATTTATTGTCACGGAGCCAGTATTTGGTCACTGGTGTTGAAAAGCAGGTTTCGCTCTTCTTAGACAAAGCTCCTGTTTCATAGCACAGCTCCAAACGTCTCCCACAAGCTACATTAAGCATGCCAAACAAAAGCAAATTTTTCAACAACAGCCAATATAAAGCGGAGGGAAGAAAAAAACTCAATAGCCTAATTGAGAAATGAACAAAGGAAATGGAGATAGTCCCAGGAAAAAAATAAATAAACACGATGGCCCTAAATCTCGGAATTCACTCGAGACAAGAGAAATGCAAATTGCAACTATTCTGAGACGCGATTTTCCACCATAAGGTGAACAAAAATGAAGGAGTTTGGTAGTGCTCTGTGTTGGTACAGAGGTAGGGAAACAGTCTCTAAAGAGTATGTAAATTGGCATAATTTCCACAGAGGGCAATTGAGTAATGGCCCCCAATTTAATAAGCCTATAACATTATTTTGGTCCATACATAAAATTATTCAACCATTAAAAGGCAATCAAATTCTGATACACACGACCACACGGATGAACCTCTGGCACGTTATGCCGAGTGAAATAAGCTGGACACAAAAGAATAAATACACAGGATTCTATTGTATGAGGTAGCTAGAAGAGTCAAAGCTAGACGAGTCCAATTCATAGACACAAGAAGTAGAATGGTGGTTACCGGGGACTTGGGGGGAATGAACAGTCGTTCAACGAGGACAGAGTTTCAGCTGGGGATAACTAAAAAGTTCTGGAGATGGATGGTCGTGACACTTACACGCCAGTGTGAATGGACTCAATGCCACTGAACCGCACACTTTCAAACAGTAAGTTTCGTGGGTCGCCTGGGTGGCTCAGTTGGTTGAGCGGCAGCCACCTGATTCCAGGCTCATGTCAGGGTCCTGGCTGAGAGTAGAGGGGGCTTGGGATTCTCTCTCTCTCCTTTTCTCTCTCTCTCTCCCTCCCCCACTCATGCTGTCTCTCTCAAAATAAATGAACTTTTTTTTAAATTGTAAATTGCAGGGGCGCCTGGGTGGCTCAGTCGGTTGAGCGACCGACTTTGGCTCAGGTCATAATCGCACAGTTTGTGAGTTTGAGCCCCACATCGGGCTCTATGCTGACAGCTCGGAGCCTGGAGCCTGCTTCAGATTCTGTGTCTCCCTCTCTCTCTGCCCCTCCCCCGCTCAAGCTCTGTCTCTCTCTCAAAAATAAATAAACATTAAAAAAAATTTTCTTTAAGTAAATTTCGGGGCACCTGGGTGTCTCAGTTGGTTAAGCTTCAGACTCTTGATTTCAGCTCAGGTCATGATCTCACAGTTTGTGAGATCGAGCCCCACGTCGAGGTCTGCACTGAGTGTGGAGCCTGCTTAAGATTCTCTCTCTCCCCCTCTGCCCCTCTCCCCCACTCTCTCTCTCTCTAAAAAGAAATATATATATAATATATATATATATATATATATATATACACACATACAGTTTTTACAAGAAAGTTTTATCACTGGTCAACGTTCTTTGAAAATTCTTTCGTTTTTCTTACATTTAACAGAAAGAGTGTTTAGTCAGTTTCTAAAGGAATTTTCCCTTTTTCTTTTCTCTCTCTCTTTAAAAAAAAAAACAAAAAACAGGTTCTCCCTGCTAGGGGCATTTTAATTTTTCTTATTACCCTCAATACCTTAGTGTATGGCTTAGAGTGTGGCTTTGAAGACTGGCCAATTTGAAATTAAATTTTTTACATCTGTTATTTATTGTGGGGGGGGGGAAGCTATTTATACTTTGGATCATCAAAATACCAAGCCTTTCAAATCCAGGGCGTTTCCCTCCTAATTGGTCAACATTTAATTGCATAACCAAATTCTTACTGGCCAAATCATGTCCTTTGGGGGGGGGGGGGGGGGTAAGTGCCCAAGTTGGTTAAAGGCAAACATTGCTGGGCAAATGATTTGTTTGGGCCGACTGCCAGAGCTGATGGTGATTAATATAGTTAACTTTGAAAATGTGTATGCTTTTCTCCAGAGAATATATTCCCACAATCAGAGGAATTGTTGATTTTCACATTATTCCAACTTTCTTTCCTCCCACTAAAAATGTGGGTACCTTGTAAGTCGTGTGGCTCCTAGCTTCCAAATCACATATTTAAGAGCTAGACAGGAAGAAACACTTTCTTTTTTTTTCCCCCTGAGGTTCGATTAGTTCATTTAAAATATAAATCTAAAATACCAACATTTAGGGGTGCCTGGGTGGCTCAATCGGTTGAGCGCCCGACTTCGGCTCAGGTCATGATCTCACCATCTGTGAGTTCGAGCCCCACGTCGGGCTCTGTGCTGACAGCTCGGAGCCTGGAGCCTGCTTCCGATTCTGTGTCTCCCTCTCTCTCTCTGCCCTTCCCCTCCTCTTGCTCTGTCTCTCTCTGTCTCAAAAATAAAAACATTACATAAATTAATTATTAAATAAAATACCAACACTTAAAACTTTTCAAATTTCATGTTATGTTTTCTATTTTACACTACTCATAAATGTGTAAATACTTACACGTATTTACACGAGTACAGGTTCTACCCCCAATGATCGTTGCACTTCACTTTGTATGGCTGCAGTTCACTGCACGGGGAGATCCTTCTATGTTCTCAATCAAAGGAAATTAATTACAAGAATCTGGGTTGAGGATGCATCCTGAGATGTCCTACTGGAGACGTACTCTAATGACAACCAAAATAGCCCACGACCTTGACACTTGTATAGCACTATGACTGCTGTTTGCCCTCAGGGCTTCTCAAAGCTGAGGTCTCCAGCCAAGACAGAAGCCAGGGGCATCTGAAGACAATTACATATTTACAAAGCCATGAACTGAAAGAATCCCTTAAGAAAAGCTGTAAAGTTTTTGCTGTAAAGACTTTCCCAACGTTGTGTTTGAAAACAGACTGGTAACATTACCATCGACCAGTAGAGCCCCATGGGGTCGCTGGAAAACTCATGTATAGAAGGCAAAAGGACTGATCATTGGCAAGCATGTGGTATTCTTCGAGAAGGCACATTCCATCTGAGGCTGTCTTTTAGAAAGAGCAGAAGAATTCCAGAACAGTAAGGAGCCTTAGATATCATCTAATCAAGTCCCTCCTCCCGCAGGTAACAAACGGTAACCTCTGGAAATTTGGCTCGCTGAACATTTTTTAATTGGTATTAGACACAAGACTTACATGCACATCTCCCAACCCTCCAGCAATGCTCTCTGCTCTTACACCTTGGCCGTCCAAATAGAATTCTCGTCGCACCAATCTTCATGCCACAAACACTTTGTGCAATAACGATACATTTCGCTTGTTTGGAATTTGGCACACAGTTTCCTTAGCAATAGATACACAATGAAGACATCCCCGAGCCAGCCCCAAATACCGAATGTGTGCACACGGAGCAGTGGGATGCGTAAAAACCAAACAAAACCACCTGCAAATCTAACACCCTAGAACTGAAATTACTGTGCCACCTTGAAATGCGAGGAGCAGTGATGGCATCTACTCTCCCTGCTGGGGACTCCTCCAATTCCAAATTCCTGCCCATCATCAGGAAGGGAGGAGCTGGCTTCCGGTGGGTGAGGAGTGCGGAGCCTGGGGCTTCTGGAGGATAACCCCAGGGGGCACTTCCGTACCTGGAGCTGGCTTCCCAGTCGCCATGTTTATTTTCTTCCCAGTCTTCAGATGACGGCCAGTTGCTGCTGCCCCGCATTCTGTCTCGGGTTCTGGACCCGTGTTTTTCTCCTCTCTGCCCTGCTGTTGCTTTCAACACAGTCTCATAGTCATATGTTGCCTACATATCCTTCTGTCCTTAAAATGCATACTCAGGCAGTCTTTTTATGGCTTCCCAAGGGTTTAGGACTCCTAGCAATGAGGAAAGAGATTGGAAATGGTTCTCTTTTCTGCTCCTTCAACCCAGCCCCTTCTTTCATCTCCTTCAAATGGTGAAGAGTTTCCTCCAGGAGTGTGAAGGCTTAAAATCCTACGACCAGATTCACCCTGGTTTAAACACATTCAAAAATAGGATTTCTTGAGCATCCTTACTGGATTGAAGCAAGACTCTGAAAAGCAGGAAAGGGCCTACACTCAGAGGGTGGGGGAGGCGAGAACTCGAAGGAGATAGGCATCTGCAAAGCCGCAAAGAGGAAGAAAGATCTAGTTCTCTGGCCACTGAGCCCCACCTGAAGCAGTCGCTCCCGGGGCTGCTGAATGTCCAGGAGAGCCCCAGGCACAGCCTTCAATCGTGCTTTCGCATTTTCACGTCTGTTGACCCAGAACTCGAGTGTCGGCTACTTGAGGAGAAAGATGACCTATCTTCTCATGCCCTCTCAGCACTGAGGACACAAGTGATTGATGCCTATTTGTTGACTGCCTGGGAACTTCCAAGTCACTTCAAGGTCATGACTTTCTTCAGTAACGCAGGGGAATGAAACGTACTTCCCTGTACCAACAGCCGGGGAAGTCGTGAGCAGCCATGGACAGTAGTGTTTCCTCACTCTTTACACATGTGTGTTTGGCTCTTTTGTCCTCACTCGAGGCAGCGCCTCGGGGGCAACCTTTTCACGAAAAGGTGTTCCAAAAGCAGCTGTGGAGCAGGCCAAGGCACCTCCCGGACCTGTGTCGGCTGACTGGCACAACTGACCAGTTAGACCAATGTCTGGCTCGAGTCAGAGGAGAGAGAGGTTTTGCCCTTCAAAGCCGACTTTTCAAATTCCAGGTACTGGCATCGATCCCTTTACTAATTAAGTATGCACTGCTCTGGGAAACAGGCACTCTTTTGGGGGCTGGGTAACAATAGCTACTCCACACAAGAACCTGTTTCTGAAACCGCCCATCATGGAAAGCTACTGGATCACACCCAAAGAGTACGTTTCGAAAACTTCTGGTATTTCTTGCAAAAACTCCACTGAGTGTATTGGATGCGTATTCTTCAGTAGGGATATTTCAGAAGACGGTCCAGGGTCTCCTACTTAGACATGACTAGGATGGTCCCCAAAGGGGAACAACTCAGGGAGATGCCATGAAGGCACAAATACCAGCCCCACGATTCTAGATGGTGAGGGGTAGCTCTTGTGGGACCAACAGAAACAGATTCCTAAAACAGTGGACAGAGCCTCAGTTCAACTTACAAAAAAGGGCCAAGAAGTGATCCTATTAAAATTATTTTAGGGGCGCCTGGGTGGCTCAGTCGGTTAAGTGTCCAACTCCAGCTCAGGTCATGCTCTCATGGTTCATGGTTCATGGGTTTGAGCCCCGCGGCGGGCTCTGTGCTGACAGCTCAGAGCCTGAAGCCTGCTTCAGAGTCTGTGTCTCCCTCTCTCTCTGCCCCTTGTGCTCTCTCTTTCTCTCTCTCTCAAAAATAAATAAACATTAAAAAAACTCTTTTAGCAACTCACAAAATAGTACATAAAGAAAAGTAGACAGGTATGTTTCACTTTTTCTGAAGGCAGAACATGAAGTAATGAAGGAAGTCAAGGAAACACAAGTACTTTGAGATTCTGATGATTGGTGAGATACAGAAACTCTTACAGAGGCAGAAGCCTCTGGAATTTTCTTTGGCCAGCTTGAAACACAGCACTGGCTCCCACCTTTGCAAAGCAGTCTCTGTGCTTTGGGCAAGGCACTGACCGCAAGCCTTGCAGGCTTCCCACTCGTCCCTGCTATTCTATGACCACAGCGTTTTAATAATTTGAGTCTTTGCAACACATTCCAATTATAACCTTGTTAGCCGCTCAGTGCCTCAGGGAAAACTTTCCAATTCTTCTGGCTACCTTCCAGAGTCTGAAGTACAATGCTGAACATATCTTGCTGGAAATAAGCGTGGAAAATGCCATTCGGAGAGAAGGTCGACCTAGCTCCTCTCCATAGCTGTGAGGGTTGTGAAATCTATACTTCACGGTCCTTTCAGTATGGTGAGTCCATTCTTATGGGATTCAGCATGCCATAAAGGCAGTGCATAGGACTCAAATCACACGCACTCCACAGCTCGAAAAAGGCAGAGAGATCAGACCTAGCTGGCAATGGGATCATCATCAGTTTCGTCTGCCCTTGTCAAAACCTGACAAGGCTTGAGGCTGGCCCTCCAGAGGTGAGAGTGAAAACCAAGTAAGAAGCAAGCTCAATATAGAAGAATTCACTTCTGAATCTCTCGTTGTTACTTTATACATCCAGTGGAGTATGCTGATGTAGAAATATTTGCCGCAACTTGCTCAAACGAGAGAATACTGCCAGGAATAGAGCACCTGAAAGAGGTCTTGTCTTCAGAGTTGTAGGCCAAGTTCACTCTTCAAAACTAATCGGTTGAAGTTCTAGCCCTCCAGGGCCTCAGAATGTGACTGTATATGGAGACACGGTCTTCAGAAGGCAGTTCAAGGCAAGAGGCGGTTGAGGTAATAGGAGGTCATGTGGGTGGGCCCTTGTCCAAAATGACAGGTGTCAGAAGAAGAGATTAGGACACAGACACGCACACGCACAGAGGAAGACCGTGTGAGGACACAGCAAAACGACGGTCACATGCAAGCTAAGAAGACTGGTACCAGAAAAAAACAACCCCGTGGACACCACCGACCTTGGACTTACAGCCTCCAGAGCTGCGAGACAATAAACATCTGTTGTTTCAATCAGCCAGTCTGCGGTCCTTTGTGATAACAAGCCTGGCTAATACACGTGGCTCTCCTAACCACCAATTCTGCACACCGGTTCCTTCTTTCGTTGACTTCATTTCACTTTCTTTTGGTCCACTGAGCCCCTCTCCGTGTCTCCTTTTCTTCCGCCCTGCCTCTGTATTTGTCTTTTTTTTTGAAATTCATTTATATATTTTGAGAGAGAGAGAGAGAGCATGAGCAGGGGAGGGGCAGAGAGGGGGAGAGAGGGAGAATCACAAGCAGGCTCCGCACCATCAACAGAGTCCGATGTGGGGCTCGAACCCGTGAACCACGAGATCATGACCTGGGCTGAAACCAAGCGTAGGACGCTTAACCGACGGAGCCCCCCGGGTGCCCCTGTATCTGTCTTTTAAAGGAGGGTCTCTCCCCTTCTTCCCAGACAGACGCGGAGCTTTGGAAGGCGAGAGGGAGAGAAGGCATCTTGTACTCTGAGAGGCTCAGGCCCCGAGGGCTCAGAGGTGCATCTGGTGGGCGGGGGTGTAGTGCAAAATCATTTGATTTGCATTGCAGTGCAAAATCAGCCTCTCTGGCTGACTCTGACCAAGTCTCAACTTCTCTGAGTTTCTACGTTCCCATATATTAAAAAAATTAGTGATGGGAATTACCGCATGGTGGCTGTGAGTTTCAATTAAGATAAAACACTGGAAAATACTTTATATACCAATCACCGTAGCTCAGTTTTTCTATTTGTAGAATACGTACTGCCTAGAAGTTAGTATCATATAATATAGTATCATTTTACAAAATCAACAAATATCTGGAACTTCTGTGACTCGAAATATTATATATTTTAAAGGATTACTTCTGCTCTATATTTCGTCGGCCTAATAAAGTTTACTTTCGCTTCCCTTGCTACTTAATATTGAGAAAGCATGTTGTGCTTGGTATTAAAAGATGAGTTCTAGGGGCGCCTGGGCGGCGCAGTCGGTTCAGCGTCCGACTTCAGCCAGGTCGCGATCTCGCGGTCCGGGAGTTCACGATCTCGCGAGATCTCGAGTGATCTCGCGTGAGTTCGAGCCCCGCGTCGGGCTCTGGGCTGACGGCTCGGAGCCTGGAGCCTGCTTCCGATTCTGTGTCTCCCTCTCTCGCTGCCCCTCCCCCGTCCATGCTCTGTCTCTCTCTGTCCCCAAAATAAATAAACGTTGAAAAAAAAAAAAAATTAAAAAAAAAAAAAAAAAAAAAAAAAAAAGATGAGTTCTAAAGACAGAAAAGACCTGGTTCTTGCCTTCACGGATCCTGTAAACCTATTTAGAAAAGTAATTTGTACAGTAAAAAACACTTATAAAATCAGTTCACAGTGGTTCTCGGGGCTCTGATCAGGTCAAATCAAGTACATACCTGAACTTTCTCAGACAACATCCCGGGGAGCCATTTCCACCTATCGCCTACTAAATGGCCAGCCAGCAGAAGTTAACAAATCTGATGTAAAAGATTTCAAATTAAGAAAGGTAATAAAAACCTGAATGCTAAGTAGTGCATTTTGTTTGAAAAAAATTTAATTCCATACTCATTTGTAAAGCAGAACACCTTAATACACAAGTATCTCTAATATTCTTTTTTTTTTCTAAGTTTATGTACTCTGAGACAGAGAGAGAGAGTGAGAGAGAGCCAGGGAGAGGCAGAGAGAAAGGGAGACAGAATCCCAAGCAGGCTCGGCACGAGGCTCGAACCCACGAACCATGAGATCATGACCCGGGCCAAACCAAGAGTCAGACACTTAACCAACGGAGCCACCCAGGTGCCCCAAGTATCTCTAATATTCTTAAAACTAGATTCAAATAATCAAACTCTTAGGTTTTCATTAGCTCCTCAGGAACCCCTGGAAAAAGATGATTGACAATAGCAACACTCCAGTGGGAAAAATGTATATTCTTCAGAAATGTAATTGTTATTTAACTTTAGGAATATCTGACTGTGGGAGCGCCTGGGTGGCTAAGTCGGTTAAGCGTCGGACTCCTGATTCCAGCCGAGGCCATGATTCCAGGGTCGTGCCCCGCATGGGGCTCCACACTCACTGTGGAGATTCTCTCTCTCTCCCTCTGCCCTTCTCTCCAGCTCATGCTTTCCCAAAAAAAAAAAAAAACAAAACAAAACAAAAAAAATCTGACTGAAAACATCTCAACCAACAAGAAAACCACGTATTTTTTTTTTTTAGAAATTTACACTCACTATTTAGAGTAATCAAAATATGGTAAGTTGGGTGTGTAGCAACATAGGGATAAAAGGGTTTTTAATGCTTCAGAAGCATGGCATAGCAGTCAGATTTGGATTTCGACTTTACCACTTAACGAACTGTAAGACCTGAGGCAAATTCTGCACTTTTCTAGTCTCGCCACCCTCATGTCTTGAATTAGTGCATTATTACGTCTGCCTTGGATGAGCATAGCTGTGATCAGCGCACCCCTCCTGGCCAGCAGAAGGGGAGGTCTTGGGTGGAATTTCTAAACGAGAATGGGTCACCGTTGACTACAATTGCTTCCTAGCCTTTTCCTCTTCCTAGAATGTAAACTTTTCTTTATTACTATTATGTTTTTTAATGTTTATTCATTTTTGAGAGAGTGCACGCACATGCCCACATGAGGGGGCGAGGCAGAGACAGAGGGACACAGAGGATCCAGAGCGGGCTCTGTGCGGAGGGCACAGAGCCTGACTGGGGGCTCAAACTCCTGAACCCCAAAATCATGACCCCTGAGCCCAAGTCGGACGCTTAACCAATTGAGCCACCCAGAGGGCCCTGGAAACTGGAAACTGTTTTAATTCAACTTTGTATGTCTCTCTCACCACTTAATCCTTTTCCTCCCAAGTCTGGTTCTGTATACAGCACGTAGCAAAGCCTAATAAACATGTGACGAAATAAATACATGAATAAATAAATAACACACAGACCATTTTAAATTGGGGGCAGAGAAAGAAATAAACCAGCGTGTGAAACACAGCTTAAGAACTGTTAACGGGTCAGTGTCTTCGGCAAACAATTAAAATCTGAGAAACACACTAAAAACACCAAAAGTTACCCTTAGCTATGATAGGATAAATGGGCAAAGGGGTGAGGGAGTAAAAAATATTACTGTAACTGCCAATCACGACTCTAGAAAAGATCATTCAAATTCCTTTCCAATATTTTTTTTTTCTGTATGTATGGCTACAACAAATAATCTTTGAGATAATGAGCCAAAATTCCCTGGCACATTTATATGTAAGAAAATACCCAGTGAACTATTCTCTCCCCTGCTTTGTGAAATTCGTCTTTGTAAAACATTTTAAGATACAACTGTCTGAATATCTCACACTGTGCCTGCTATCTACTGCATATGCTTTCACTTTGCAAAGATTTTTGGTTACTATGTTGGAAGGGTGAAGGTCAACTCATTTTCACGGGTCCAAACCAGGTTCTGTTGTTTTTTTTTTAATGATGATAATTAAGGAAGATTGAACAGCAGACGCTATTCGGAAAACGAGGAAAGAGAATACTTTTTATGGCTACTGATTTGTTAACGTGTATCTTGTAACTTTTTCACGTCTACCATCAGTCCACAATCCAGTATTTTCGAAAGCGGAGTATTATGGCATGAAGCAGGTGATAGGGCCTAGAGGCCTGATTCCCTTGCCCAAGGGCGAGTGGTGGCCAATAAATACACTTGCCTTGAGGACCCGGTGAGACAAGCGTTGGCTCCTCTCGGAGAGATGCTCGCGAACATTCTGCGTCCCCCCGCCCCCCCCAGCGCCCCTCCGTCGCCCGGCAACTCAGGCACGCCGCGGCTCGGCCCCGCCCCCGCTGCCAAGGCAACGCGGCCGCGCCGGCGCGCGGGCTTTGTGCCCCGGGCGCCCCGGCGCAGCAACGCGCGCTAGCCCCCTGCACCTGCTTGCTGGGTCGCGGCAACTTTTCAGACCTTAACCTCTTCAACCGCTCTGCCGGGTCCCTCACCCGGAGCCGCCGACCCCCGCCCTCTCTCACCTTTGTTTCCGAAAAACTGTTCCACGGGCACAGGATTCCAGCCACCTGCTGCGTGGCGGTGCCTCCTCCAAACGTGAGGGAGAGGTGACAACCGGCAAGGAAACCCCACTTACCTTCCTCAGCATTCCTCCGCGTCGGCAGGGGGGGTGGGTGTCCCTGGAGGGATCCGACCGAGCCGCGCCGAGCTCAAAGTGCGACGGGAGTGTCGGAGACGCGGCAGGCGAACTTGGTCCCGGGCGAGCGCCGCCCCCGGGGCCCCTGCGCGCTCCTCATTTGCACCACAAAGGGCGGGGACCTTCTGGCCCCGCGGTCCGGAGACGGCTAATCCCGCCGGCGGTTGCCCTCCCGGCCGGGGTTCAGACGGGCTCCGAGGGGCTGCTCAGATGCCACAGCCGCCCCGGCGAGGACCAAGTCCCCCAGTCCCCTCCCCGGGCGGCGGGTCGGACTCCCCAGGCCGGCGGCCGTGCTATTGTGCGCGGGGCCCCGGAGGCCGGGCGCGGGGCGGGGGCGGCCCAGGTTGAATTTCCGAAGAGCCGGGCTCTCCTCGCGCGCGCCCTCCCCGCCGCCCCTCGCTGTTGCATATTCATGAGAGGGCGGGGTCGCTCTCCTCCTCGGGCTCCTCCGGGCTGAAGGCGGCGGGAAGAGTTGATGCGAAAGGAAACGCCGAGAGGAGAAGAGCCTGGGGAGAAAGTGGCAACGTAAACAAACGGAGGATTCCTGTTTCACCAGTCGCCTGCGTTATACACACACACTCACACACACACACCATTTCCCAAAGCCTGAGCTGAGCAAAGAAAATTTCAAGAAGGTCCTGTCTAAAAGTCTTGGTCCTAATGATAGTATTAGAACAATTGGGATGTGTGTGTGTGTGTGTGTGTGTGTGTGCGCGCGCGCGCCAAGGATTTTCAACGATGATTTTAACTGTGTGCTTCTCAGAGCCATTGAAAATGTATACATGCAGACCTCACTAATTGCATTGATTCTATTGAATTGCATCATAATTGATCGTCTGTTTTTTAACAGAGCCCTCCACCATTCCCTCAAACCCAGCTTTTCTGATTTATAAAGTCAATTTGCTAATGGGAACCCATTTTCAGGAAATAAAAATAGGGGAGGAAAAATGAGGCCTGAGGACCCTCCCTTAGGGATCCGGGGCGGTCTGAAAAGCTGCAAAAGCCATTGGCACTGAGCTGTTACCCACCCCCCACCCCCCACCTAACAAGCAGCCCTCCAGAAGGGTTTCACTTTCCTTCCTGAAATATCCACCATGAGAATCATCACTAAAGCACATCCTGGAATTCAGAACCAGTCTACCACTTGAGGTACAAGCGGCTGCAAAGGTGATCTGAACAGACCCAAAGGTTCTTCTGGCCCCAAACAGATGCTTTCACCACCAGATTTCCCCTCCGTGTTAAAGTGCTACAGAAAAATCCCCGTTAAGATACAAACTTGTTAGCAGGAACAGGCGACCTGTAAGCATTACCCCTCAGCAATGGCAGGTGGTTAGACTTAGGGACTTCAGAAATCCACTCATCCCACAAATCCTCACTGGTGCCTATCTACTGGTGGATGGTGAGTGCTGGGGAGACCACCGACAAAGAAACAGCCCAGGCCCCTGCCCTGGGAGCCTAACTTTGACTACAGAACAGACTATAAACAAACGAATAAAAGTCAGGCAGTTATTCTTGCTATAGAGAAAAATAAAGCCGTTTAGAAAGGCAGGTGTTGGAATCTCAGAGAGTATGGAAGTGCCGTGAATTCTCTGCTGGAACCAGCTGACACTACGTCCAGTTTTTCTGAAGGGCTTTTAGGTCTAATCGGGTATATGGGTCTGAGGGTGCCTTTCTGGGTTTGTTGCCTCATCAAGCAAACAAAGAGTAGTGCTTGTTTTCAGCAGTGTTTAGAGTGGGCAGAGGAAGTTGTACTGCTTTCGTGCACACAGAGGTTCGGAGGGTCGGACAGTGTTGACGGATCGTCAGCCAGCAGATACTGATGTGAGACTGGGCTCCAAATGCATTAATCAGCTGGGCAAGAGTTCCATGTCTGATTCTGGTTTCTCCGGTTGTCAATATGGGGAATAGTACCCACCTCAGGGGTCGCTGAGAATATTAAATGAGACAATGTATAAACATCAGAGGGCTAGCTAGCTGTTCCAGGAACTTCTCACTGAAGCCACTGGCCTTTAGGAGAATAGCCCTGGGGCATAGCCTTTGAAAGCTGAGGTTGCTTGATTGTAGGATTGATTTTCCTTTCCAATTCTTGCCTCTCATTGGTAATTGACTCTCTCCCTACAAAAAGAAGTCGGCCGTGAGCGGGGGAAGCCTAATTTACGGAGGCACCCCGCTAGCCCTCTACCCACATGATCTCTTTGTCATAGCTGCCACTAACCATTGTACAGATTCAAAAGAGGATCCAGGGGGCGCCTGGGTGGCGCAGTCGGTTCAGCGTCCGACGTCAGCCAGGTCACGATCTTGCGGTCCGTGGGTTCGAGCCCCGCGTCTGGCTCTGGGCTGATGGCTCAGAGCCTGGAGCCTGTTTCCGATTCTGTGTCTCCCTCTCTCTCTGCCCCTCCCCCGTTCGTGCTCTGTCTCTCTCTGTCCCAAAAATAAATAAACGTTGAAAAAAAAAATTTTTTTAAAACAAAAGAGGATCCAAGAGGTCAGTCTCCTCGCCAGCAGCACACAGCACATTACGTGGCGGAGGGAGGATTGCAGTCCTTCACCCTCAAAGCCCCGATGTTGCCCACGGCCGTGGCCTCCTTCAGGGCACGTGCTACTCTAGGCAGCAACAAACCACTGTGAAGCGAAAGGAAGAGGTTCTCGTCATTGGCCGTTCTTTAATAATAGAATAGCTGTACCATTGGTGGAATGCATAGCCATTCTGGAAAACAGTATGGAGGCCCCTCGAAGTTAAAAGCAGAACTGCCCTGGGGCGCCTGGGTGGCTCAGTCAGGGAAGTGTCTGACTCTTGGGTTGGCTCAAGTCCGGGATCTCACAGTTTGTGAGTTCCAGCTGTGCTGACAGCATGGAACCCGCTTGGGATTCTCTCTCCCCCTCTCTCTGTTTCCCCTCCTCAAAATAAATGAGTAAACTTAAAACAAATAGAACTGCCCTATGATCCAGCAATTGCATTACTAGGTATTTACCTCCAAGAATACAAAAACACTAATTCAAAGGGATACCCTCACCCGGTGTTTATAGCAGCATTATCTACAATAGCCAAATTATGGAAACAGCCCAAGTGTCTACTGACTGATGAATGGATAAAGAAGAGGTGATACACACACACACACACACACACACACACACACACAGTGGAATATTATTGGCAATAAAAAAGAAGAAAATCTTGCCACTTGCAAAGACATGCATGGAGCTGGAGAATATTATGCTAAGCGAAATAAGTCAGTCAGAGAAAGACAAATACCACACGATTACGCTCATATGTGGTGACTAGAGGGCAAGTGGAGGAGGGTGGGGAAAAATAGGGATGGGGATTAAGGAATGCACTTGTAGAGAGCACCGGGTGTTATATGAAAGTGCTGAATCATTCCATTGAACACCTGAAACTAATATTACAGTGTATGTTCCCTAACTGGAATTCAAATAAAAACTTGAAACAAATAATAGCAATAGCATGTGGTTATTTTCTTGTACAAAAATAAAAGGCAGATGCGACTTCTAGCTCCTGGGGCCAGACAAATGTATCTCCGGGGTTATAGCAGTGAATTAGAGAGAAGAGCTGTACCCAAGCTGCCTGTCCCCCCTCCCCCCACCCCCCAACCGTGACAGGTGCCATGGAGAGCCTGGATCGCCCTCTGGACATCAGGGGGTAGAACAGGGGACACCCTACCCTCGGTCCTCCCTGGCAAACCGCTTCCCAGAGGGGCCTGGGCAGTCCTTCCGTGGGGTGTCCACTGAAGGCTGCTTCCCACAAAGCAACTCCACTCATCACGCACTTCCCAAACGTAATAATGTGGAAGACACCCAGATGGCTTTACACCAGACATTGTCAGAGTCCGATGCCTAGAAATAGGTCTTTTGAATAGACCCAGAAGAAGAAACCATGGGAATCTTCCAAGGTTCCAAAGCAGTTTTTAGAGCAATCCCTCCATATGGGGTGAGGCTTTAAAATGCGTGACAACAGCTGGGCATTAGATGCATCCGAGAAACAGGAGAAATGAAATTGTAGGTCGATGAAAAGAAAAGAGTTTGGGGGATAAAGTTGCCCAAAGGAAGGGTTCTATTTAAATTAATGTGTGCAGATCTGAGAATAAGCTTCTTGAATGTTCCACTTAGACTGAGAGAGAATTTAACTTGCTTCCTTCTCTTCTAGGTTCAAAGCTGCATCTGTGGTTCACTTCTCTAAGCATTCATACTTAGTTTTGTGGGGCGATGTTATTTAAAGTAGTATTTTCTGCTATATGTGTTGGAATCCATTTTTACTTTAAACTTTTGGAAACTCTAATGTTAGTTGTCAACATGGCCTGAATAAATCTGTTTATTGTTTTATTAAAATCACGCTTTGGTCCGGAAAGAATGTTAGGTGGCATATATAAATACATCCAATCCAAGAGAACAAGAAAGAGAATTAAAAACAGGCAGATGAGGAAAACATAACTCAAGGGAAATGAGAACAGAAAAGATGAACAGGCATTCATATATTTATATCTATGTAAATGCATACATTTATATCTGTTTTCATCAAAACTCTTTTAGCACTAACTCTGAAAGCAACGTAAGCAAACCGTGCAAAAATGAATCTTTAGCCTATTTAAAATAAGTAAAAAATCATGATGTATTTCATGAAAACTGTATTATATTTGGGGGAAGAATGGAACTGTGATAAGGCGAGAGATCTAGAAGCTTCCAGAGTGCAAACCATTACAATTATTTCTTTACATTGTACATATTTGTAAAATGTTGTACAATTCATAAAATTTAAAAAATTTTTAAATGTGTATTTATTTTTGAGAGGGAAAGAGTACAAACGGGAGGGGCAGAGAGAGAGGGAGACACAGAATCCGAAGCAGGCTCCAGGCTCTGAGCGGTCAGCACAGAGCCCGATGTGGGGATTGAACGCACGAACCGCGAGATCATGACCTGAGCAGAAGTCGGACACTTAACCGAGGGAGCCACCCAGGCGCCCCTGTGCACTTTTGGGACATTTACTACATTTTGTTTCATGATGATAAGAGAAAAATGTAATATATCTATACTGTGTGAGCGGTGCATGTATGTGTAACTGTTTTTCCGCTAGCACTAAAGTCACTTCCGAGAGCAAATAAAATCACTTTAGAGACCCAAGGATGCACAAGTAAAGTGTCTCCATTTCCTCTGGTTCTAGTCTACTAGGTAAGTCCTGTGAGCACTAAGTACTTGTTAACTAACTTTCCGATTGGCCTTTCTTCTTCTTCTATTCCTGTGAATGACTTTAATGTTTTCTGGGTGGATGTTTCCCCCATCTCTGTTGCGGGCCTACTGTGAGAGCTCACTGAGAGGAACATTTCTGGCGTTAGCCAGGAATTTGTCTGTGAAAGCATTTAGATAGCGCTTCTGGATCGGAGATTGACTTTCGCACAGAGAATTAGGAAAAAAGCCTGAAGGGGGAGAAAATGAGGCAGGAGCAGGGGAGGCCCCGCAGGGGATGAATGGCAGCCCAGGAAAGATGAATGGGCCTCCAGGAAAGATAACGGGTAATAATTCAGCCACACCTGGGGGTGCTGACTAGCTGTCAAGTAAGCAGCTCACAAATGATGGCCGGACACTAATGATACCCCCTACCAGCAGGCACTAGATGCAATGAAACATTTGCTCACTTGTCTGGAGATCTTGCATCTTGTGATGGACACGCTCCTCTGTTAGATATGATCATTTGTAAAATTTAGTTAATGGTTACTCTTGTTAATTCTCTTCTTGTTAATTCTCTGTGATCGTATATGGCTAATTCGTTAGGATAAGGATTTCTTCTGCATTTGAAATACTCAGAAATGCATCGTGTGCCCTTCCTGGATTCCCAATACACAAATAACGTCAGGCTAATTATGGAGGGAGTTCTTTATTCTAATTAGGCTGCATACAGACACAAATACAGGCTTTAGAATCTCTCCGAATTTCCAAAGGTAATACTACTCCTATGAATTGCTCTAGTGTGTTATTGGGACTTGAATTAAATGAAAGGAAATCAAGGGGGGTGGTTAATAAAGACTCACTCATGTCTACTGTCCTAAATTCTTCTAGGCGTCGAACAAGCATTTTATCTTGGGATCCTAATTAAAGTCACTTTTCATCATTTTCATTGTGTACCCCCGAGAAATAGGCTCATAAATAAAACTGACAAGACCTGACAGTGTTATTAACCACCGATGTCAAACTTGATCATCATAGCACAGAATCCCCCCATGATAGGCTGCTACGTACAACCACCTCCCGGCCCTCGGTCTGCCAGGTGGATACGGAGGAAGGAGAAACCAGATGAATAGAAGTTTCTTTGCAAAATGCAGCCCTTTACAAAAAGCCCTTATCAGTCGCTGGTCAGATTTTCCCCAAGAGCATTAATTGTGACCAACCGTGACCAGGGTGCCGTTGCTATCGAAGCAGTCGTTAACAAATCGTGCTTCCTCACTTTGACTTTGGTTCCTTCCTGAACTTGACAACTGTTTACTGGGTGATTCTGTTTGAAGAAAGATACCAGGCCCACGGGGATTTTTCCTCACGGCCATTGTCCATTAGGACATGAAAATATAATGAAAAGATAACATACATGTGTATATCTACTTCCTGTGAATTGTCGTTTGAGTGTGACTTTAAGAGACCAATGCGAAGCATTCTGTGAAAAATTCCTTTATGAAGCAAAGATTCCAATTGTGTGACAAATAACAGTCAATTTGTAAACTGGAATTTGGGTATAAAGACCCACATTTGTAAGTTTGAGAGGTTGCAGCTTTCTTTGTGAAAGTTTCTCTAGGTACTAGGTGGTGAGGAGGGCCCTGGAGACAGTGTGGGACCTGTACAAGGACACTGGATGGGGGTGGGGTGGGGAGAAGGCCACAGAGTGGAACATGGGACCCCCAAAGAGCGTGAGACCCCATGGCACCAGTTTAGAAGGGTCCTCCGATCTAAGGCAGAGGGGGTTAGATTCAATGACCATTGTCACCCTCGAGGAGCCGGGGGTTGGTATAAAGCGTCTTTAGTCAAGACTATCGTCTTGACAGGCATGCAGCTGAAAGCGGACAATGCTGGTGGTCCGGGAAGTGACACCATGGGGCGGGGGGGGGGGGGGGGGGGGTCAGGGCATGGGGGAGACTCAGATTCAAGGAACCCGGGAGAAAGGAGTCGGGCTCAGGGACACAGATGCGGAGGAAACGGAGAGGCGGCTGAGCCACAGCTCTCTGCTGGCCGCTCCGTGCCACACGCTGTCTGGATTCCACTAGTTCTCCAAGTACCGCAGAGGCAGGCAGGTGCCTCACTAAACGTTCAGAGGAACCAGGGCCTCTGAGAGCAGCCTTTCCGGAGAAGCATCTTTACATCACTGGAAACAGCCTCCAATCGACCCGGGACTGTTTGCCCTGGAACCATGAGGGAAGGTGACCAGGCTCTTACTGCACAACTTCGGGTTACCTGGCGCTGTCACCTGTGTTCAGCTCTCTCCACAAGCGCGACTTTGCGACACAATTTGATCTCTTCCTTTCCTAGCTTCCTTCAAATAATCCACGTGGAACCCTCAGCCATGAGCTTATCTAAACCCTTTCTGGACCGGTTCTATTTTTAGCCTGTGCGCATTCTTGGCAATAATGAGTTGTATCTTCTTCGCAGTCATTGTAAGATGTGCAATCCCCCCCCCCACCGCCCTTGTCTTGAGAGGGCATTAGCGCCTCACCCTCATGCAGCCCTCTGCTTACTGCCCTTCATTCATTCATTCATTCATTCATTTGCTCGATCAGCATTGATCCAGTGCACACTGGATTCTGCGCCATGCACGGGAGGAACAAAGCAACGTGCTTCCAGCTCTCGAGGAACTCAGAGAGCACTGGGGAGACAGACGGGGAAATCCGACACTGCAGCTGGAAAGCGAGCAGGAGCGTCTGAGCAAGGTGTCACAGACGCAGCGAAGGGAAGTGCCTTCCCAACTAGTACGCGATGCTTCATGACTCCGCCTGCCACTTCCACCCTAGATGTGTTAGATCTCGATGGTCTGGTGCTTCTTTTTTTTGTTTTCCAGTGTAAATAATCTGTACCTTTTCATCCAGCCCCTTATGAAAGCTTCTTTAGACTCGACTTTTTAAATGTACGACGGGTCATATCTGTCTTGCCACTTGACTTGAAATGGAAGCATCTTTCAAATGCGGACACAACGCTAGAAAAAGTTAAGAGGTGGTGCCCTCCGACTATTTCGCTCTTAGGTATCAACCTAACAGACAATTTTGCCACATGCCCTGTAGATCTGATCTTGGTTTCTTTGGAAATCCTCTTGAGTTGTAAATGTTGAGAACCTAGCACTCCAGAAAAGTTCTTTTCTTCCCAAGAACTGATTGTGTGTGTGTGTGTGTGTGTGTGTGTGTGTGCGTGCCTGCACGTGTACTTCTGTCTGTCTTCTTGGTGTGCCGAGGCTGAAGTTGGCTAGATTCTTTCACAAATACTAAATAAACCCCCTGCCCAGAATGCATAACTTAAGAATGGCGTCCGTGACAGCTAACGTTCTTAAGAGGATATGTGTTTTCTTGTAAGAGAGTTGAGTGGATGTAAAAGATACCGGTGACGGGCCCGCGAGAAAAATCCCAGGGTCACCTGGGACACCAAGCAGTATAGTGTCGGCCACTGGCTAACTTCAACTTTTCCACTCTGACTCTGACGTTTGTGATTTCATTTCATGGACACTGAAAGCTCTCTGGCTGCCCTGGCAGGAGAAAGCTCCCGAAAGCATTCGACGGAGTGCTGTTACAATCCCTTTGAGTCCCTTGCTCCAAGGCGTCGAGGGCCACCGACCATCTTCCCGCTGCACCTGTGGACGCGCCACAGACCTTTTGGAAACTAAGAAATCACACCTTAAGAATCTTCTCCCACATCTTTGTCTTTCAGGAGCACAGAAGGCTCCATATTCAGTCAAGACGTGTTTATGGCCTGAAGAAAGACAAAGCAGAGAAAATATAAAATTAGACACATTGATTTATGCCATTTAACTAGCTATCTTCATGCTTTCGGTCCATTTACCTACACTGACATGTTCGCATTTATCTTTCCCATCCCACTTAAGATCACTGGACGTATTATATGTTTATCTTTTTGTGCATTGCCCCTCCTCTCCCCCACCAGAAAGACCAGTGTCTTTTGTCTATTTTGTTCTGTTATACTTTGGCTCCTGGAATACTTGATAACTGCTCAAAAAATATTTAGTGACTGAATTCTGAATTTCAAAATGTAGGGCTTGCTCCTCAGTCCTCGTGAACGTATAAGGAGAAAGAAACTCGGTGTCTATGACGATTCCCGATGAATTTAGAGGACGCTCAGAAACAAAGATGATGAGTAGTTAGTGGACATACACTTTTGTTTTCTAGCTACGGTCCCTCCTTAAGGAAACATACCAACAATGCAGACATCCTCAGAACATAGGATCCACTGAGGAGTCTCTATATCTGAGTGCAGGACTGAAAATCCGTATGGCTTAATGCCAGATCCTGATCCCTGCGTTAAGTCATCTAAGATGACATCTCTTAAAAGGAAGCTGCATCTGATAATGGATTCGGGAGCAATAAATGTCATAGACAGAAGACAAGGGTGTTAAACGGAGCAAATCTCAACAGCTTGGAAGGTTGTGAGTCGCAGATCAAATTCTGTCAGACTTGACAGTGTTCTGGCACGAGTGGGCACGCAGCTGTAGACCTACCGCCAGGGCCCCACCTCCCTGCGGCCCTGAGGTCCCCTGAGCTCCAGGAGCCGGAGGAGGAAGGGCACAGCCTCACTGTTCTCAGGACCCCAGCCCAAACACAGGGCAGCAAGGCTGAGGGAGGAGAGAGGCCGAGGTGAGGCTGGAAAGGAGTCGCTGTCTGCTATTTTGTGCAAAGAGCGGGCCCCCCATGCAGACGGCCTCAAAGCCACACCTGAGTCCCAACGTGGGGGAGGAAATGGACTCAGATGAAGAAGGCCCCGAGTCCAGCTGGTGGGCCAAAGTGCACCCCAGGCATGCCTTCCTCGCCCCCCAACCGAAACCGCCATCGGCCTGGCCCTGCCCCTCTTCCGCAGCAGCGAGCCCCCTCCCTGTCGGGTTATCAGCCAAGAGGAGGAAGAGGTGACCTTGACCTCCTGCTCTTGGGAGATCTTCACCCTGAGGAAGGCTTCAGTGAGGCTAAGTGGGCCATGGGGTGACTAAAACCCCAGCCAGCCCATCAGAATTGTCTATGAATACGCAGCTTAGGGTCTCACTCTGAACTTCCAACGTGCTGAGCTCACTGCCTCACTCTCTTCGTGCGGCACCGCAAACCCTGTGTCAAGAAAACCCTTTAGCCCTCCTGACCCACTGGCTTGGCTGAGCTTAGGACCCCTGCCCTCCCAGCCCGGGGCGTCCTGCTCAGTCGAGCATCTCCAGCACGGCTCCCACACAACATTAATTTCACTGTTGAATGACCCGTCGGTGCACCTCTCCACCTCCCTGCTCCCCCTGCTCCCCCGACTGAACTACTTACTAGAGGGCAGGAGTCACCCGGGGTCACAGATCTGAAATGCAAAGGCACCTAGTACACCACATTGGATGGTTGCGGAAAAAGAGAAAGAGATGTGTGTGTGTAAGTGTTAAGAAAATTCAGAGAAACCCCTTCCACCGAAGTTTCTCAGGGTGGATGCATTTGCACTATGCCTTGGAAGATGAGACTGGCTGTGGGCAGGTGGAAATTGGGGAGAGGGAGGGGGCTCTGAGAGCAGAGAGTGTAACAAGAAAGCCTGTATAGGGTAGCACCCCTTGGCTCCTGCCTCCTCCCCGCTGAGGTGGTCTCGAGCAAGTTACTTAACCCCTGTGTGTGTTGGTTTCCTCCTCTGTGAGACGAGAATGATGTTGGATCTGTTTCACCATGTTCTGAGGATCAAATGAGCTAACATTTGTTTAGGCTTAGAACAAAGCTTGGCATACGGTAAGCACTTATGTAAATATCAGCCATTAGCAATACTATTATCATCATAAGTCCAAATAAGAAATGTGGCAGGAACTCAGAGACAGAAAATGGAAACAGTCTGGAACAGACCTGGCTGAGGCTGTCGCTGCTGCTTTATTTTTTCCTTTCCTTTCCTTTCCTTTTCTTTCTTTCTTTCTTTCTTTCTTTCTTTTTTGATAGCCTAACATTCTAGATTTTTCTGCGTGTCACTTTCAAAGAGAGTATTCCAATGTTTCCAATCCATCCCAAGATTTCGTTGAGAACAAGAGGGTCATTGTGTCCTCATGAAGAAGTCATTGGATCTTTTTATTTACGTTTCTAAAATAATCTGTATTTTGACACCAGGCAAGCTTCCTCCCAATTTCATCCTTGATTGGAAAAAAGGCAGAGAACAGATCAATTATATAACACACACACACACACACACACACACACACACACACGTTAGGGCAATAAAAGAAGGCAAATCAAATTTCTCTGAAGATCATGGTTACATGAGATGTATAAACTGGCTAAACTAAAATGTTGCAAATCCCGTTTGTCTGTAATTTTTTTTCTTTAAATGTCCCGGTTGAGGTAAACCCCATTTGCATTTACATGATCGTAAAAAATCACGAGAAAAATATACTGATGCCGATGGACGTAAATATACAAGGTAACAATAATAGACAATAGTGTATCTATGTTTTCCTTAATACCTTCAGCTAAGCCCACATTAGTCTAATTGCTTTGTTTTTTTGTCACTCATTTGTCAATGTCTGGCCCCTTTCTTCAGTTGTTTTCTTTTAGAAAATAAAAGCAAGTTACATAACAGTGTTGGTTGCACCCCAGAGACCATAATGATGAACCCAGAGGCCAGCAAAATGAGAGGAAAAGCCAGTGCTGTGGGCTGACCCCCAGCTCAAGGCTTAAGTTGTGCTCAGTTCTGGACCTGACTTTGTCTAAGTCTGAGAATTGAAACTGGATCTACTGTGATCTTGTTTTCCAAGTCTCCTAAGAGCTCCCAGAGCCAGGTAGCTGATCCAGGCACCTGCCCCAAATGCCCGGGTTCCCCTCCCGCCCTCAGGCTGCCTGGGCAGGGGGCTGTCAGTCTCTACCCTTCGTGGACGGAGATGCTGTCCATTCTCCCCTCGCCCACTCTGTGTGACACTGCAGAAAGGGGGTTGCAGGGGCGCCTGGGTGGCGCAGTTGGTTAAGCGTCCGACTTCAGCCAGGTCACGATCTCGCGGTCCGTGAGTTCGAGCCCCGCGTCAGGCTCTGGGCTGATGGCTCGGAGCCTGGAGCCTGTTTCGGATTCTGTGTCTCCCTCTCTCTCTGCCCCTCCCCCGTTCATGCTCTGTCTCTCTCTGTCCCAAAAATAAATAAACGTTGAAAAAAAATTTTTTTTTAAAGAAAGGGGGTTGCTTAGGTCAGCAAAAGGGTGGGCTTTGAAGTCCAGCCGGCACTTACCAGTTTGACACTTGAGGCCATTCCTTTGGCCTTTGAGCCTTAGTTTCTCTTTCCGAAAATAGATCCATATGGTATCTTACCAATGTCTTCACTCAAGTGAGGAAGTAAACTGGAAAAGAGGAAAGAAGTGAGACCCCAGACAGGGGATCCAAGGAGAAAAGCAGCAAAGGGGCCCTCCAGGGAGGGCTGGTGCAAGATGACAAGGCATCCCTGGGTGCAGAGGGCAGTCCAGCCTGGGGCAGTGGCCAGCCTCAAAGATGGAGCCTAGGGCCCTTGGCTCGGTGCCTGCCTCCGGGCCTACTTTCATTTATTTATTTATTCATAAATGTTTATTATTTTTCAGAGAGAGAGACAGACAGAGTGTGAGTGGGGAACGAACAGAGAGAGAGGGAGACAGGATCCGAAGCAGGTTCCAGGCTACGAGCTGTCAAGACAGAGCCCAACATGGGGCTCGAACCCATGGTGCCGAGATCATGACCTAGGCCGAGGTCGGTAGCCACCCAGGTGCCCCTGTGTCTACTTTCAATGAGTGAACTACTGGAAGATGAACCCCTGCCAAACAAGGGACGACAGCAAGACAGAAGGAGACATGAGATCTAGGGAGCAGCAAATGCACAGGGAAGAGCAGAAAAAGTCAGACGTCAGCAATAGCAGCCTGGACATCATCACCCCAAAAGATGGATGGAGACCCTGAGGAAGGTCATGGCCGAGGAACCCTGGAACTCCCTGGTCTTGGGAGAGGCTATTGGAGAATATGAGGAAAATCAGTAATCCATTGATAAGCCAGGGAATTATTGACTTGCAGAAAACAAAAAGGAAGGAAGGAAATTATCAGAGCACACTAAATATTTAACCGTGAGTAATAGTTGCAAATGCAAGGGCACCTGGGGGGCTCAAGGTGGTTGAACACCTGACTCTTGATTTCAGCTCAGGTCATGGTCCAGGGTTGGGCCATCTAGCCCCATGTCAGGCTCTGCACTGAGCCTGGTGTCTGCTTAGGATTCTCTCTCTCTCTTTCTCTCTCTCTCTCTGTCTGCCCACTTCCCCCACTTGCTCTCTAAAATAAAATAAAATAAAATAAAATAAAATAGGGGCATCTGGGTGCCTCAATCAGTTAAGCATCCAACCTCGGCTCCGGTCATGATCTCACGGTTTGCAAGTTCAAGCCCCACATCGGGCTCTGTGCTGACAGTTCAGAGCCTGGAACCTGCTTCGGATTCTGTGTCTCCCTCTCTCTCTTTGCCTCTTCCCCCACTTGTGGGCTCTCTCTCTCTCTCAAAATAAATGAATTAATGAATTAAAAATAAAATAAAATAAATTTTAAAAATAGTTACATAAGCAGATAGAGGTGAACAGTGAACACAGATTTAATTTAAAATTATAATTATTTTGAGGAGTGCCGGGCTGGCTCAGTCGGTAGAGTATGTGACCCTTGATCTCAGTGTTATAACTTCGAGCCCCTGTTGGGTGTAGAGTTTACTTAAAAATAAAATCTTGGGGCGCCTGCGTGGCTCAGTCGGTTAAGCATCCGACTTCGGCTCAGGTCACGATCTCACGGTCTGTGAGTTCGAGCCCCGCGTCAGGCTCTGTGCTGACAGCTCAGAGCCTGGAGCACGTTTCGGATTCTGTGTCTCCCTCTCTCTCTGCCCCTCCCCTGCTCATGCTCTGTCTCTCTCTGTCTCAAAAATAAATAAAAACATTTAAAAAAATAAACAAAATAAAATCTTAAAAAATAAATAAAAACAAAATTATAACTATTTTGAACAAAAGGAGAAGAAAAAGCAGAGAACATGATGGTGGGATCAGAAGTACAGAAAGTCAGTAAGTCATGTTGAAACTGATTTTAAAACCCAATATACATACACTCTTTAGAACTGTGGTCATGTTTAAGTTGTCAGAACAAACATCTCAAAGAGTTAAAACTGGTTGAAAAGAAAAAGGTGAACAGTGAGCACAGATTTAATGGGGAAAAGTGAAAGCAGGGAATGGTTTTATTTTCTTCTGGGTCTTCCACGTTTGAATTTTTAACCTATGTGTGTGCATTACCCTGATAAAAATAAAAGCTAATTTAAAATCCTCACTTTAGGGGGGGGCGCCTCGGTGGCTCAGTCGGTTAAGCGTCCGACTGCAGCTCAGGTCACAGTCTCACGGTTTGTAGGTTCGAGCCCCATGTCGAGACCACGTCGGGCTCTGTGCAGACCCCTCAGAGCCTGGAGCTGCTTCGGATTCCGTGTCTCCCCCTCTCTCTGCCCCTCCCCTGCTCATGCTCTGCCTCTCTTTGTCTCTCAAAGATAAATAAATGTTTAAAAAAATGTAAATCCCCACTTTACCAGATTGTTACACGGGTTACTGACGATATTTACAAAGTGCTTAGCACAGGGACTGGCACAGAAGGACAGGCTCTCATGGGGACAGTGGTCGTCATTACTGTTGCTGGTAACAGCTCATGAGTTGGTCCAAATAAATATGCAACTGGTTACTTACCACGTGCCAGTGCACTACTCTGAGTTCCATACATGTATGGGAAGGACATTTGCAGAGTGCTTTTACTTCTGTTACAAAATGTTTGTGTTTGAATGCTAACGTTTTTTATTGAGGTAAAGTTTGCGAAGTCGGGTTTTATAATTATATTCCTTGGTAGGATTTAGATCACTCTTTTTCTTTTTAATTTTTTTGAATGTTTATTTATTTTAGAGAGAGACAGGGCACAAGCAGGGGAGGGGCAGAGAGAGAGGGAGACACAGAATCCAAAGCAGGCTCCAGGTTCCGAGCTGTCAGCATGGCGACCCATGCGGGACTCAAACCCAGGAACCTGAGCCGAAGTCGGCTGCCTAACTGACTGAGCCGCCCAGGCACCCCACCTTCTTCTTTTTTTTGCAAGAAAGAGAGAGTGAAAGAAATGTGTGCGGGGAGGGGCAGAGAGAGAATCTTAAGCAGGCTCCACATCCGGCTCGGAGCCCAACATGAGGCTCGATCTCACGAGTATGAGATCATAATCCGAGGTGAAACAGAGTTGCACGCTTAATTGACTGAGCCACCCAGACAACCCTTAGATCGCTCTTGAGTAGGGAATTTTACCATCGGATCTTTGCTGTTAGTGAATGAACTTTAATTTTGTAACCTCTTAGAGTTGTAAGCCAACTGTTTGAGAACGTGTGTCAAAAGTAGAGAATCTATACTTTTCGTGAGATTTTACGAGGTTATGAGACCTAAGAGGGCCCATAAAATGTCTCTGGAGAATACAGTATGTTGATATGACTTTTAATAAGTTTTGACTGCTGCAGTACAAAACCTTTTTTGAACCCCAACTTTACATTTCAAAAGAGACTAAAAAATAATTCCATTTGAGGCCTTGATAGACCTAATGATTCCCTGACTCTAGTTTTTGTGGTGTCACATCAACCGAGGGAAGTTAATAAAGAGAAGTGTTCTTCAAACCAAGCATCATAAGCGACCAAGACAGGGGCTTTGGCTACCTGTGAAGGAAACAAAGATACGAAAAGTAAGTAGGTTTGTTTGCCCATGAGCATACACGTGTAAAGGGGGGAGTCGAGAGGGGAAAGAAATTAAGAAAGAGAGAAATTGAGAAAGGAAGAGTTTAAAATGTGGAAATTTCCTTAAACCTAATTCTACTTCTTTTTAAAAAAAAATTTTTTACCATTTTTATTTATTGTTGACAGAGCATGAGCGGGGGAGGGGCAGAGAGAGAGGGAGACACAGAATCCGAAGCGGGCTCCCGGCTCTGAGCTATGAGCCCAGAGCCCGATGTGAGGCTCTAACTCACCATCCGTGAGATCATGACCCGAGCCGAAGCCGGATGCTTCACCGGCTGAGCCACCCAGGCGCCCCTGATTCTACCTCTGTTGTCTCTGAATTAATCTACTCTTTCTTGGACAGATAAATGTTCACTTACTTTTAAAAAATCTTCTGGGGTGCCTGGGTGACTTAGTCGGTTGAGTGTCCGACTCTTCACTTCGGCTGGGGTGGTGATCCCCGGGTTGTGGGATCAACCCCCGTGTCAGGCTCTGTGCTGGGTGTGGAGCCTGCCTGAGACTCTCTCGCTCCCTCTGCCCCTCTCCCCAGCTCAGGTGCTCTCTCTAAAATAAAGATACATAAATCTTTTATCTGCCTTCCAATCCTCACGCGATCTCTTCTACAAATGAGCATCAGAATCCTCACAAAAAGGTGCTTGACCTCTTTCACACCCCAAACCTGGTGGCGCAAAGTCTGCAGGAGCCGTCACTCAGCGAGCAGGTCATAAGCGGTCTGCCCGGCCTGGGGCTGGCCACTCCAAATGGATGTGGTTTCCGTCTTCTCGGAGCTCGCAACCTGTCGGAAAAGTTAGTCACACAAACAGCTGTGAACCCACACTGGCCGGAAGTGCTGAGAGGGAGGGGACATGGTGTGTGGAGAAACCCGGCGGGTGCTTTGAGGCAGAGCAGGGACTCAGGAAAGGCTTCCCGGGGTGAGTGGTGTCCCAGCAAAGAACCACAGGATGCTGCAAGGAGGAGGCAGGAGTGCTCATGACAGGATGTGCGGCTTCTGCCAAGTCTCGAAGGAACTGGGGGCCTTAACTGTGTCACACTGGGGAGGTGGCTATGATGAGGCCAGACTGCAAAGCAAGAGACCAGAAAGAGTTTCACTGGTGATTAGACCCCAGGTTCCCCGTGTTCTGGGCCCGCCAGGCAGAGCCACTCAGGGGGAAGCACAGGCAGGTGGGGAAAGCCAACTGTGGCCGGGGGGGGGGGGGGGGGGGGGGGGGGGGGTTTTCTTGTGGTTTCCGTGGGAAGGAGCGGGCAAGGCGGGATAAGCGGGTTGAGGATTGGTTTGCTGTGTCTGCGAGTAGAGCCCTCATGAAATTCGTGGTCACTGCGCCTATTAAAACACGAGGCTGGGGGCTTTCTGAAGTCTCCAGATGGTTGGGGGTGGGTCAGGGCTCACTTGGGACCAGCTAGCGGCCATTTCTGTAGACGTTACAACACTGAATTACAGAAATGACGAGTGTGGTTTTATTGTTGAGGGCGAGGTGACCCAGGAGAGGTGGGCAGGCTCGGAGCACCAAGCAGACAATGTTACAGTTACCTTCTTAGCCACGAACACTTTGAAGATGACTGGGGAGGTGGGGGGAGGCATTCTGAAGGAACGGGCCCGCACAGTGTGGAGACGGGTCATGGAAATTGAGTGACCACTGAGGCCTTTAAAATAGTTCGGGAGAGACGAGCCACTGACAGCACAGAGCCTACTTGGGTATCTCTGTCTCTGCCCCTACCCCCTCGTGTGCACACGTTCTCTCTCTCTCTCTCAAAGTCAATAAATACACTTAAAAAAACCCAAAACACTCTGGGGGTTAAATTAAGTTGGCCAAATTCACATGACTGGTTGAAACTGGTTTACCTCCAAGCTTACACATTCTTCACGACTTTTCCCTGTGTGAGTCGAGACAACATTCATGAAGCAAAAAATTCTCCCTGAAGACAAGCTTGCTCTGATGAAAGCATTTCCTAGTAAATAGAAATTCCCTGATAAAGCCTGAAGAGAACTGAGCTAACACAGGAATCATTCTTTTTTTAATTAAGGCATAGTGCCTACAATAAGCCACACAAATCTTACATGTGGTTTGATAAGCTTTGACAAATGTGCACACCGATGTAACTGCCACCTTAATAAACGTGTAGAGCATTTCTCTGACTTTAGAAAGTTCCCTCCCCACCCAGAAGTGGCCACTATTTTGTTTCCTAGCCCCATAGATTAGTCAGCCTGTCTTCCGTTGTGTCGGCCTTATTTTGCTGAGCATCATGTTTCTGAGTTTCGTCTACGATGTGTATTAGGAATCTGCTCCACTTTACTGCTGAGTTGTAATCATCTGTAAATGGATGCCTAATGGACTTTAGCAGGCTTTTGCACATCATTATTAATAGCTTCTCAACTGAAGGAACCTCATATTTTAAATTTCTCATGTTTGCTGGGATCCTGTTCCTTTTATACAACACAGACCGTAGAATTAAGATATAAATTTCTCTTCTTCCTCCTAGTCACTCATCAATATACTGACAGTATCCCTAGGCCAGAATTGCGGGCACTAATTGATGGGTTCAGCTCCCCATTGTTGATAATTAAGGCCATCTGCTTCGAACTGGGATCTGCAGGGAGACTAAATCTCCATCACAAGGTAAAGCTTCTATAAGCTTCGCTGATGTTAACAGATTGTGAGAGTGGGAAGTAAGCGTTTCTGTGGGTGAATTGCAAATGAAGGCAGCTATACGATGAGGAAAGCTGAAACATTTTGCCCTAAAAAAATTAAGAATGTGTTTTTTGGAAATAAATATATATGCCGTTATTTAAAAGGGCATTATGACCCCTGAAAATGATGCCACCCACACAAACACTGACCACCACACACGTGCTAAATAAAGATAGGGTCTAAGAAGATTGTGTGATCAGAAAGAGGGCACAAAATCTCCAGAATATCACCAGGAATAAAAGATCAATATATCATAGTCATCTTATATCTATATATTAATAGCAAATGATTGAAAATGACATTTACGAAGCAAATATTGTCATCTTAGAGCAACACTAAAAACTAATGAAATTAGCTTAAAGGCAATAAATTAACTGCACGGTCTGCTAAAAAAAAAAACCATTTAATACACAAAAAGCAGGGTAAAAAAATCAGGAGTAGAGTAATTTAAAAAAGTGCGAGAGAGATGTGACAAATAGCAAAATGGCAGACTTAAAATAATTCATATCAAGAATTAAATGTAAGTGGATTAAACTCTCCAATCAAAAGACAGAGATTGGCAGATGGGAATATAAAAACAAAACCAACCTATATGCGGTCTACAAAAGACGCTCTTTAAATGCAAATATGCAAATGAGTTTAAAGTAAAAGAATAGAAAAAGACATAGCATGGAAACAGTCAGCATGAGAAAGCCCAAGTAGCTATACTGTAGGAAGGACTTTTACTGGAGACAAAGAATTTCAAAATGATACCAAGATCAAAAAGCAGGAACATAGAACATTTACAAATGTGTATGAACCTGATAACAGAGTTCCAAAACACTAAACATTGACGAAAAGGAAAGAAGAAATAGACAAATCCATGATTTTTGCTGGAGACGAAACCGTACTCTTCTGGTTAACGACAGAACGTGTAGACAGAAAAGCAGTATAGTGAAAATTTGACCAACATTGATAAAGCAGGCAGAAAATCAGTAATGATAGATAAAGCCTAAGCAACATCATCGGCCAACGAATGACCTAATTGGCATTCACAGAACACTTGCCACATGGAAATACATTCTTTTCAAGTGCATATGGAATACTCACCAATATAGAATATCTTGAGCCATAAAAACAAATCTCAATAAATATAAATGTAATGGGATTGCTTAGAGTATCTTCTCAGACCACAACAGAATTTACCAGAAGCCAGTAACAAAAACTCCCTGGAAAATCCTCAAATATTTGGAAACTAAACATGATTCTAAATAATCTCTGAGGAAAAGAAGGCATCGGAATTAGAAAATATTTTGAGTTGAACAAAAATGTAAGCACACAGTGAAAATGCTTACAGGAAACTTTATAGCATTAAAAAGCTTATAAAGAGAAGAAGAAATGAATAAATCCAGTGATACAAACTTTTTTCTTAAGGAAATAATAAAAGAGCAAATTAAACCCAAAGCAGGTAAAGAAATAATAGAGGTAACAGTAGAAATCAATGAAACAGAAAATAGACAAACTAAAGAGAAAACCAATGAAATTGGAATCTGCTTCCTAGCAAATCTCAATGGAACATAAACTTTTAGGTAAACTGGTCAATTACAAATGTACAAATTGCCAATGAAATGAAAAAAATGACAGAGGATTCTCACTATAGTTCTACACTCACTAAAGATTGGACAGTAAAGGAATGTTATGAACATGCCAAAAAATTCAGTGCCAGGGGCACCTGGATGGCTCAGTTAAGCCTCTGACTCTTGATTTCGGCTCAGGTCATGATCCCAGGGTAGTGGGATCAGTCCCCAAGTCAGTCTCTGTGTTAAGCTTAGATTCTCTCTCTCCTTCTTTCTCTGTCCCTCCCATATTCGTGCTGTCTCAAAAAAAAAACAAAAAAAAACAAAAAAAAAACAAAAAAAAAACAAAAAAGTCAATGCCATATGAAATATACAAATGCCTAAAAAGACAAAAATTACAAAAACAGACTGGGAAAACTGAAGATGTATAACAAATAAAATGTTTAAATTTCCATCTGATTTCATGGTAATTCTATCAAACATTTAAGGAATAACTGATACCCATCTCTCACAAATTACAGCAGAAAAAAGAGGAGGAAATACTTTACTGCATTACTCTTTAATACCTAACAAAGACATAAAAAGAAAAAAAAATATATACCAATATCCATCGTGGACATAAATGTAAAAACCCTTAAGGAAATATTAGGGAAAAAACTGAACCCAGCAATATATTAAAAGCATCATGAATCATAAACAAATAGGGTTTGTCCAAGAAATGTAGTATTGGGGGAACCTGGGTGGCTCAGTCAGTTAAGCGTCCTACTTTGGCTCAGGTCACGATCTCGCGGTTTGTGAGTTCGAGCCCTGCATCAGGTTCTGTGCTGACAACTCAGAGCCTGGAGCCTGCTTGGGATTCTGTCTCCCTCTTTCTCCCTCACTCTCTGCCTCTCCCCTGATCACGCTGTGTCTCTCTCTGTCTCAAAAATAAACAAACATTAAAAAAAAATTAAAAAAAAAAAAGAAATGTAGTATTGGTTTAATATATGAGAATCAATTCATGTAATTCATCATATTAATAGAATAAAGGACAAAAACTATATGATCATCTCAACAGATGCAGAGAAAGTATTTGACAAAGTTCAACACCCATTCCTTTTTCATTTAATTTAATTTTTATTTTTTACATATTTTTATTTATTTTGAGAGGGAGAGAGAGAGCAAAGGAGGGGCAGAGAGAGAGGGAGAGAGAGAGAGAGAGAGAGAGAGAGAGAGAGAGAGAGAGAATCCCAAGCAGGCTCCATGTTGGCAGTGCAGAGCCCAACGCAGGGCTCAAACTCATGAACCACGAGATCATGACCTGAGACTTACCCAACTGAGGCACCCAGGCGCCCCTCAACACCCATTCCTGATAAAAACTCTCAGCAACCTCAGAGTAGAGTGAGATATCTTCAACCTTGAAAAAGAGCATCAGTGAAAAACTTAGCATGAGCATCATACCGAATGTTGAAAAAGTAAATGCTTTTATCCTAGAACATGAACAAGACAAAGATATATACCCTTGCAACTTGTATTTAGCACTATTATTCAGCTGGAGGTCCTAACCAGGTGAATAAGCAAGAAAACATATAATAGAGCATAGAGTTTTTAAAGAAGTAAAACCAAATTTACAGTCAACATGATCACATATGTAAAAACTCCTGAGGTGGGGGTGTATGGTTGCCTTATTTGGTTGAGCATTTGACTCTTGATTTTGGCTCAGGTCGGGATACCAGGGTTGGGGATCAAGCCCTGAGGGGGACACTGCACTGAGCACAGAGTCTACTTAAGATTCTCTCTCTCTCTACCTCTCTTCCCCCTCCACTTCTCTAAAAAAAAAAAAAAAAAAAATCCTGAGGAAATATACAAAATCTACTAGAAATAATAAATGAGTTTAGCAAGACCTCAAGATAAAAGATCAATATGCAATAATCATTTTATTTCTATGCATTAACAGCAAACAATTAAAAATGACATTTAAAAAACCAATACATTTACAACAGCATAATAAAAAAAAAAAAAAATCTTTAGTGGGGCACCTGGGTGGCGCAGTCGGTTAAGCGTCCGACTTCAGCCAGGTCACGATCTCGCGGTCCGGGAGTTCGAGCCCCGCGTCAGGCTCTGGGCTGATGGCTCAGAGCCTGGAGCCTGTTTCCGATTCTGTGTCTCCCTCTCTCTCTGCCCCTCGCCCGTTCATGCTCTGTCTCTCTCTGTCCCAAAAATAAATAAACGTTGAAAAAAAAAATTTTTTTTAATTAAAAAAAAAAATCTTTAGAAATAAATTTAATGAAAGTTGTAGAAGATTTTTACAACGTTGAGAGAAATTAAAGAAGACCTAAATAAATGGAGAGATATGCCATGTTTAAGAATTAGAAGATTCAATATTAAGATATCAATTCTTCCCGAATCAATAGATTCGATGTAATCTTTCTTTCTTTCTTTTTTGAGCGCGACACCCGTCGTGGGGCTTGAACTCACAACCCTGAGGTTAAGAGTCCCATGTTCTACCAACTAAGCCAGCCAGCTGCCCCAGATTCAATGCAATCTTAATCAAAAGCACAGCAGGCATTTTCTTTTAGAAACTGACAAGTGGATTCTAAAATTGACATGGAAATGCAAAGGGCCAAAAATAGTCAAACAATTTTAAAAAGAAGAAAAAAGTTGGAAGACTTAAACCACCTGGTGTCAAAACTACCGCGATCCAGAGTGTAATATAGGCCCACCAATCAGTGGAGCAGAGTCAAGTCCAAGAATAGATCCAAACATATGTAGTCAATTGGTTTTTAACTCAGGTGTCCAAATAATTAAATGATGGAAAGGATAGTCTTTTCAACAAACGGCTTTGGAACTGTGCCGTACTGTCCATATTGGGGGGGAAAATGTCTTGACTCTTTTACCATATGCCAAAATTAACTCAACATGGATCATAGACCTAAGTTTAAAAGCTTAAGTCTTTTTTTTTTTATTTTTTTTAATCTTTATTTATTTTTGAGAGAGACACAGAGTGTGAGCGTGGGAGGAACAGAGAGGGAGACACAGAATCTGAAACAGGCTCCAGGCTCCAAGCTATCAGCACAGAGCCCGACGTGGGGCTCGAACTCGCAAACAGTGAGATCATGACCTGAGCTGAAGTCAGCCGCTCAACCAACTGAGCCACCCAGGCGCCCCTAAAAGCTTGAGTCTTAAAACCTTTAGGCAGAGAACATGGGAGAAAATATTTGTGATATAAAATCAGGCAATAATTTATTGAGACATAAAGGCATGAAACAAAAGAAAATATTGATAAATTGGATTTCATAAAAATGAAAATCTTTTCCCCTTCAAAAGACTCTCTTCAGAAAATAAAATGGGGAAAAAATTTGCAAAGCATCCAACAAAGGGCTTGTGTCCTGAACATAGAACTATTACAACTTACCAATAAGGAGACACACAGTTCAGTCAAAAAATGGACAGAAGATTGAAACAGACACTTCATAAAAGAATATATATAAAAGGCCAATAAGGAACGAAAAGATGTTCAATGTCACTGGTTAGCAAAGAAGTGCAAATTAAAACAACAAAGAGATACTGCTATATACTTCCTAGATTGGCTAAAATTTAAAAAGCCTGACAATATGAGGTATCTGCATGGGGATGAAGCTATTGGAATTTTCAAATATTGCTAGTGGTTATACTATAACAATACTATACTATACTATATCCCCTTGAAAAACAAGTTGGTGCTTTCTCAAAAGGTTAAACACATCCCAGCAATTCCACTCCTAGCTATATAACCAAGAATGAATACATATATCTACACACAAAGATACTACAGACAAATGTTCATAACAACGTTATGCTCCATTGCCCCAAACTGGAAACGATCAATATATTCATTAAGCAGTAAATCGGTGAACAAGTTGTTGTATATCCGGACAATGCAACCCTGCTTGGTAAGACCATGGAATGAACTACTGATACATGCAAAAAAACATGGATGAAACTCAAAAATATGCAAAGTGAAGCAAACCAGACACAAAAGCCAACAAATTATTCCATTTGTATGAAATTCTAGAGAAGACAAAATCATAGGGACAAAAAGCAGATCAGTGGTTGCCTTGGGCCAGAGCTGGAAGAAGAGATTGACTGTTGAGAGAACATGAAATTCTTCTGATTTTGGTGGGGTTTGCATGATTGTATACATTTCCCAAACTCATAGAACCACACTCTTAAACTCTGTGAATTTTATTGAAAGACAATGTATCTCAAAAGTTGCCAAAAAAAAAAAAAATCTATATGCAAAAAATCAGTATCTTTTCTTTCTTTCTTTTTCTAATCAGCCAGTAGAAGATCCAGTGGAAGAAAGGACAATATGTTGGATATCCTGTCTTGCCCTCCAGATTCATTCTCCACCTGACTCCACCCTGTTCTCCATCCAGATAGGCTTAATTATATTGCCTGTTGACTATATCAATGGGCTCTCTTATCCTTTTGCCTCTGGTTGGGTTTGGCCAATGGAAAGCTCCAGCAGGAGATCTGAAGGGAAGGATTAGGGGAGGTAACATTTTTTTTTTTAATGGTTATTTATTTATTTTGAGAAGGGTGGGAGGGGCTGAGAGAGAGGGAGAGAGAGAATCCCAAGCAGTCTCCACACTGTCAGCACAGAGCCGGATGCAGGGCTCGATCTCACGATCTCACAAATCAAGTGAGGTCGTGACCTGAGCCAAAATCAAGAGTTGGATGCTTAACCCACTCAGTCACCCAGGTGCCCCGAGATAGCGTGCTTATTTCTTCCTCTACCACTGTCCTCTCTGCTGGAACCACAGTGGGCCAGTGGTGCCCCTGGAGCAGGAGTATAACTCCTATCTGCAATAAGGCTGTGTATGTGGGTTACAGCAACTCCTTGCCCTCTACCATCCATGCCCAGGTGTGAAGATGACGAAGGACCTTACAACTGCTGTTACTTTCCCGAAGGTACTACTCTGTGCTCTTTGTTCTTCTATACCTTGTTCACATATTTGCAAATACAACTCTCCTCTTATCTCCCCAAGCCATCCAACTGAAATGGGACCATTTGTTTTCTTAAGAGAACCCTTACTGATACAGAGTTCGCTCACAGCAGCACCAAAAAAATAATAATCCCACTGGAATTCACACACTAGAAATTGTAGGAGTCACGTAAAAACACTTCAAAATCAACAGCAACAAAAGACTTCGACAAATGGAAAGATCTCTGTGTACCGGAACAAAAAGACTCAACACTGTAAAGATGTCAATTCTTCCATAGTTAATTTATTATTTTTTTAAAGATTTTTATTTTTTATCTCTACACCCAACGTGGGGCTCAACTTTACAACCCCAAGAACAAGAGTCACATGCTCTACTGACTGAGTCAGCGAGGTGCCCTATTCCATAGTTAACTTATAAATCAAATGCCAACAGGTATTCTTACTGTTTTGTTGCTACTACTGTTATCGTTTCATTTTTTAATTGAACGTACCAGTTTTAATATTTATGTTGAAAAATAAACAAATAAGGATAGCTAGGAAAACTCTGAAAAAGAAAAGCAAATGTTAAAACATAAAATTATCATTAATGTCTTAAAAACCTGTGGTACTGGCATGTGAATAGGAGACACCAATGTCATTGAACAAAAAGCCCAGAAAATATACACGAATACTTATGAGACATTACAATAAAACTTGCACCTGGCTCGCTTGGTTGGTGCACCATGCACCTTTTGATCTCAGGGTGGCGAGTTCAAGCCCCACATTGGGTGTACAGCCTAGTTTAAAACAAAAATGCATCTAGGGGCACCTGGGTGGCTCAGTCGGTTAAGCTTCCAACTTTGACTCAGGTCATGATCTCACAGTTCGGGAGTTCAAGCCCCGTGTCCGGCTCTGTGCTGCCAGCTCGGAGCCTGGAGCCTGCTTCAGATTCTGTGTCTTCCTTTCTCTCTGCCCCTCCCCTACTGGCACTCTGTCTCTCTCTCAGAAATAAACATTAAAAAAAAATTGTTTTAATTGCATCTCAAATCAGTGGGGAAAAGGACTATTAAATAAATGGTTGGGAGACAACAGGGAGCATTCTGGGGAAAAAAATATAGTTGAATCCATGCAGTTCAACATACACAAGGATAAATTCCCAATGAATCAAAGATTTAAGTGTAAATGTGGAGTTGGAAAATATTAAAGGTAATTATGAGAGCATTTGTTATAATTACGGAGTGGTAAAAGACTTTCTAATTATAATTTAAAACCCAGAAGTAATAAAAAATTTTTAAGTCTTGTATTACCAAACACCACTGGAAGTAATAATGTTGAAAGGTAAAGTGGGAATCAAACAACATACTCCTAGAGATCTATAAGAAACAAAAAAGACCAAAAAAAAAAAAAAAGAAGAAGAAGAAGAAGAAGAAGAAAAGTACAGAAAAGAAAGGCCAACAATTCAATAGAAAAATGACCAGAACAATTAACAGAAAAAGAAATGCAAACGAGTTTTAAACAGAGAAAAGATACTCGCAGTGCCTGGGTGGCTCAGTCAGTTAAGGGTCCGACTTTGGCTCAGGTTATGATCTCACGGTTCATGGGTTTGAGCCCCGCGCCGGCTCTGTGCTGACAGCTCAGAGCCTGGAGCCTGTTTCAGATTCTGTGTCTCCCTCTCTCTCTGCCCCTCACCCACTTGTGCTCTGTCTCTCTCTCTCTCTCTCTCTCTCTCTCTCTTTCTCTCTCTTTCTCTCTCTCAAAAATAAAAATATGTAAACAAAAAAAAACAGAGAAAAGATAACTCAACTTTTCTCATAATAAGAGAACTGCAAATTGCAACAACACTGAGAAATCGCTGTCCACTTATCAGGTAGGAAAGCTCAAAACCATGGTAAAGTATTCCTGGTGAGGCTGTGGCCAACCGGGTTCTACCACGCACTCTGCTCTTAGGAGTACAAATTGGTACCAGCTCTCTGCAGGGCTCTTGGTGCTATTAGAATTCCAAATGTATTCACTCTTTGATCTAGCTATCTTCTTCCTGTATATTTACCCTGTAGATATATTTGCACAAGTGAGAAATTATGTCCACATAAACTTTCCACTTCAGTATTGTTTTTAATAGCAAAACCCCCAAACAAACTATCTGACAATGGAGAACCGGCTGAATACATTATGATGTACGCACACAACGGAGTACTTTGCCGCCTAAACCAACATGGAAAATGTGCTCTGTGTGCTCACTGGCATGAAGTTAATTGGAAATGCTAATTGAAAAAAGCAAGGTTCTGAAGGATTGTAGGGCGTAAACAAGAAAGGAAAGTAAGAATATATATATATATATATATATATATATATATATATATATCTGAAGTTGCGTGTATATAAACACAACGCTCTGAAAGGATGCAAGAAACTAGTCACGGTGGTTACCTGAGGGACAAAGGTGAGGGGTGGTGACAGCTGGGTGGATAAGCGACAGAGGTGGGAGGGAGGCTGGTCATGATATACTTTCTTATATTTGCAAAGGTGTCGAGCCCTGTAACTATATCCCCTATCCACAATTTTCAAAACGTAAAGACATATCATTCTTAAAAGCGAAACCCCAGACTGACAGATACTAGTATGTTACTTCAGCAATACTCCTTAACTTAACAATGGGTTCATCACATTCACTGTCCCCCATGTGGTACAATGAATGTTTTCTGTCCTCATGTAGCAAAAACAGACAAGAGCAGGTGTTGTAGCCTTTGCTTCCCAGCTTGGTTAATGAGATGTGATTAGATACATTTATTCTTGGGCTCCTAACCCCTCACAGGACTCTGACCCACGAGAATTGCCCTAGGTATGATTCTCTCTCTGCTCATTGGCTTTGAGTCTCTACACACACTGATTTTCATAGCCTCAAAAGTGTGCATTTCTGTACTTCCCTATTCGGACAAGTACAAAGGTGCGATTTTGTACTTCTGTAATTTGGACAAGTTAATATACACGGTTGCAACACTGGCAACCCCACTGAACAACTCAACACCATTGACAGTAATAATACGCCATTAGTTAATCTTGACAGCCCGTGTTTGATGCTCTTCATTTTTCTTCTTCTTCCTCTTCTTCTCATACTCCTCCTCCTTCTTCCTCTTCTTTTTCTTCTTCTTTTTACAGAAGAAACGACTTCACTCTGCCTTATTTGTGCATAAGACAACCTTAAATTTTATCTGCAAAAGCATCTAAGACTAGATGGTTCTCTACGGATCATTGGCTGTCTAGCAGATGAGCATTCAAACCTGTAATTGGTGAAAATCATGAAATGAAAGAAAAGCTCCAAAATAGGGAAGAGAAAAAAGGGTAGGATTTAGGCAAGTGAATTTATTTTCCCTCTTATTTTGGAAACCATGGTGACCCAAGAGATTTGATTAAACCACGTAATATGCCAACCAACATAAATCAGAACCATCTTGGAAGACATATATCCTTTTGACCTATTCAGTTCCTTTTCCTACCAGGCAAAATTTTCCCACAGAAATCAATCTGTTTGCCAGTCACAATCAAGATTTTCTATAAACCATAATACAATGGACAGATTGGCTGTCCAGTGGAAATGACCTTTTAATGCATGGTCTAGCCTTGTTTCTTTTTTTTTTTTTTTTTATGTTTATTTATTTCTGAAACAGAGAGAGACAGAGCATGAGAGGGGGAGGGGCAGAGAGAGAGGGAGACCCAGAATCGGAAGCAGGCTCCGGGCTCTGAGCTGTCGGCACAGAGCCTGACGCGGGGCTCGAACTCACAAACTGTGAGATCGTGACCTGAGCCGAAGTCAGTCACTCAACCCACTGAGCCACCCAGGCACCCCGGTCTAGCCTTGTTTCAAATGCCTTAGTGTCACTGGGCATGGGGTTACAATCCTCAGAACTTCTGGGAAAATTTGAAAGTGAAGTTATAAATTAAATCATGGGTCTCCAGCCCAGAATTTTGGTGATTCCATCCCAGTTCAACTCCACCCAAGTGGATAGCCTATGAGCAGCATTTTTAGGAAATAAAAGCTAGTCTATATTCACATTTTTGTGATCTGCTTTCCTATCCATTTACACACTGAAATGGTTTTATTGTGCTGCCTTCTTTGAAAGAAAAGAGCATTTTGCATTCGTTAATGAGGCAGAAAATTCACCACACATTTGTAAATAATCACACCCTTCCTGGGCTTGCTTTTTTTCACGACTGCATTCTTAACATGATGACTGTGTTCCTGAAAAGCTGTGTATTGATTTAATTTTTAAACCTCTGATGAATCTTGTGTTAGTGAAGACGAGGATTTGAAGATCTGTTCTGAATTCTTTGTAATATGAACAGACCTTCCCAATTGATCTTCCTTGTAGGGCTGGACCTTTTTAGAAGGGTTTTCTTAAACAGGATGATTTCAGATTGTCAATTACTTAGATATGTAACGACATTAGGTCCCAAGATTAAGGCTGTGTACCTTTGAGTATAAACTTCATACTTAAAGTGAATTTCCAGCTGACCTTAAGAGAATATAAAGATATATTATTAACATTATGTATTGATTATATATTTCACATAGTTATTTTATAGTTATATATTTATATAATATATAAAAACAGATATCATTATGTACATCATATAATAATAAAATAGCTGTTATAAATTCAGCAACACTTTAAAAATTATAACATAATTAATTTTAAATTCTATGTTTAAAAAAATTTTTTTTCATTTTCTTTTGAGAGACAGAGAGAGAGAGAGAGAGAGAGAGACCATGAGCAGAAACAGAAAAAATTCTGTTTTTTTAAAGATAACTAATCAAAGATACAAACACATGTAATTTTAAAAGTTTAATTGAATAGGTGGCTATGTCTGCTCCTGATCACAATATTCACTTTCAACCATCTGCTTTTTAAAAACCACTTAATTGAGGTATGATGGCTAGGCAAAAAGCTGCATATATTTAATGTATACAATGTGATGAGTTTAGGGTTAACGATATACCCCTAAAACTATCCACAATGGAGGCCATAATCTATTCATCATCTCCAAAAGTTTCCTTCTGCTTCTTTATTTTATTTTATTTTATTTTTTCCTTTTGTAAAGGAAAAGGTAAAAGGTAAAGGCTATTTAACATAAAATCTACTCCTTACCAAATATTTAAGAATATAGGATGGTATCGTTAACTACAGGCTCCCTGTTGTACAAAAAATCTCCAGTTTATTCATCTCGCATAACTGAAACTTTGTACCCTTTCACCAACACCTCCCCATTTCCTCCTCCCCCCAGCCCCCGGCAAACTCCACTCTACTTTCTGGTTTCGTGAGTTTGGCTATTTTGGATTCCTCATAAACGTGGGATCACGCAGTCTTTGTCCTTTCCTGCTCGGTTTGTTTCACTTAGCGTTCCTCCAGGTCCAGCCATGTGGTCTCAAGTAGCAGGATTTCCTGATTTTTTAAGGTGCAATAATATCCAATTCTATGTATATGCCATATTTTCTTTATCCATTCATCCTTCAACGGGACATTTAGTTTGCTTCCGTCTCTTGGATATTATAAATAATGTTGCGATGAATACAAGAGTACAGATATCTCTTTGAGATCCTGACTTCAATTTCTTTGGATATATACACATTAGTCGGATTGATGGATCAAAGAGTAACTTTATTTGTAATTTTGTTGAGGAACCTCCCTACTGTCTTCCACAGTGGCTGCACCAATTTGCATTCCCACCAACAGTGCACAAGGGTTCCCTTTTCTTCTCATTGTCACCAACACTTGTTTTGTTTTGTGTGAGAATAGCCATTCTAACAGTTGTGAGGTGACATCTTGTGGTTTTGATTTGCATTTCCCTGATAATTAGAGCATCTTTTCATATACATGTTGGCCATGTATGTCTTTTTTGGTGAAATGTCTATTCCGGTCTTTTACCCATTTTTTAAATAGGGTTATTTGGTTTTTTGCATTGATTCGTAGGAGTTCTTTGTATATGTTGGCTATTAACTTTTTATCGGATATTTAGCCATTTGTTTTTAGTGTTCTAGTAGTTGGTTTTCATTAATCATAATCATACAGTTATTTCTTGGTTTATGAATCTTGTAGTATAACTATTGACTTTTTTGCTATGATAGATGAGCATATTATTTATTTATCTATCCCCTCCTCACCTATTCCTCCCCTTTCTTCCAGTTATAAGTATCACTATTTTTCGTTCTTTAACTGGTAATAGAAGTTAATATAAACATTCATATTATACTGTCATTATACTCAGTAATGTTACATCTGGTGAAATGTATAAAAGGATAGCCCACTTAAGCCTTTTCCTTTGAGATTAGCAGAGGCCATGACATTGCACCACAGAGAGAGAAGTATGATCATATGACTTAGCAATATGCTATATAGACAGACTCACTATATATATAATGGGTGTGCATATACATACAAACATTTGCACATAGTGTATATGTATGTAACCAAAATAGCATAAATGCTATTTATTGATTTTAACTTTTGGATTCAATCTAGAGGTAAATTACGGAGAACCTCATCATGGTTGTATAAATTCTGTATATGTGGCATAATTATACCTAAATGATTTTTAAAGCCCAAAAAATCAGAATGTTTATATTTGAAAAAATATAACAAAAGATTTGAATTTTATTATTTATTCACTGACGGATAATGTTTGATGTATATATTGTATATATAACAGCACTGCAACCCTCAGATGTCACTGGTTTCCGAGTTGTTAAATACCAGTTTACTGATGGGCTTGTTAGCAGTACCTCAAGAATTTAAGTATTTTCTTCTGTCTTTTTAAAAGGGCTTATGTCCGACATCCTTATTAGATTATAAGCATCTTAAATTCAGGAAGTGGGTTTCGTATAGCAGGTAATTAAGAAATGCTTATTGGTAGGCCAATATCATACTTCCTGAGGAATTTTATATACTTAACGTTCAAGCGATTAAATTCCGATAACATTTCTCAGAATAGCTGAGGGAACACTGTGTACAGAGATATTCTAGGTGATGTGGGAGGTATAGAAAGAAAGAACTTCCAGTCCACAGTCCTGAGGTTCACCCTGTATGGCTGGAGAGGCAGCCAGGGAAACAAATCATGTCTTGTATCATAATAGAGGCATGAGCCAAGTATGTGGGAGAAGGACAATGAATTCCAACAATGAGATCTTGGAGGACTTTGTGAATGAGATGGCATTTAAGCTGAGCTTTTAAAGATGAGTAGGATTTTGACAGACAGTCAGGAAGAGAATAGGTGTTACAAAGTCCAGGGAATTCAAGCAAAGGCAGATGACTGCTCACCAGCTTTTACAATCCCTTTCCTTCCATGGAAGGCAGTTGTCCCTGGAAAGTGGCTACCCTTCCAAAGTCTGTATTTCCCAGTTCCTTGTTGCATCTGGATATGGCAGGTCATTGGGGGCACCGCTGCCGGGTGGCTCCGTTGGTTAAGTGCCCAACTCTAGATTTCAGCTCGGGTCATGATCTCACGGTTCATGGGATCGAGCCCCGAGCTGAGCTCTGTGCTGACAGTGCAAAGCCCGCTTGGGATTCTCTGTCTCCCTCTCTCTCTGCCCCTCCCTCTCTTGCTCACATATGCATTTGCTCTCTCTCTCTCTCAAAATAAATGAATAAACTTAAAAAAAATATGGATATGGCATGTCATTAGTTCTTACCCAGAGAGTGTTAGTGGAAGGGATATGTGTCATTTGAAGCAAGGCTGAAGAAACAGGTGTATTTTCCATCCTCCCTTTCTCCATCTCCTGGAGAAAAAGGAACCAGAGACGGATGAATCCTGGGCCCCCAAGTCGCCCCAGGAACAAAGCTGCTGACCAACTAGAAACACTTGCCTTGAACTGTCCCGATGAACAAATTATACACTAGACCTCTACATTGGACATTTCCACATAGTAGGTCGGTCTAAAGGCGGATGGAGTCATATTCCCTGGAATAAAGCTGGAGCTGAATCTTGCACCCAGGACCTGGAGGGAGAAGAAAGCACGAAGTGAGATAAACGGGCTGCAGTCCCATCATTACAACACACGACATTTGTGACACAAAGGGGGGGGACACATCAAGAGACCCTTAAGACAGTAAGTTTCTAATCAACTGAAATGTTGGAAGAAAAAAAATATACTTATCTCCTTCGCTACACATTTCCCTGAAAGGATATTATCCAGTGGGGTAGGGGAGGCAAAACAGCCATGGCCTAGAGGTTGAGAGCAAGAGGAGAAAAATGTGCCCCTAAAAGGATGAGCCTCCACCCAAGGCCCCGGTCTGCAGCTGAGAACCCTTGGTGCTTAGTTTCCCTGGGGCAATCAATGGCTACCCGTAACACTGAGAAAGACTGGATAATTAAATGTTGCGTAAAACTCTCCTCATTTCTAAGAGCTCACTGGGAAACCCCTACCCAGAGTGTCACTCCTAATAGACAGTACTAACAGTGTAAGTAACAGCCACTGGGGCTTTCTGGGCAATTCAATTGATGGGCGATGGGAAGTAATTGGACTCCCTCAAGGAGACCAAAGTCCATGTAGGTGACAGGCCCACCTTCTGGAAGACTGGCCCGAAATTCAATCAGAAAATAAGTGTCAACTCTGATCATATCACTGGACGAAAGTTGACACTGGCCAGTTAACATTTAACCATTGGCCTTTAGGATAAGTCGAGAAGAAGCTTTTAAATAAATAGTGACTATTCCACTCTCAAATCAAATGTCTGTTAAGACTTGTACATACAACTGCACACAAATCTACATAATTACCCACGATCCTGAAGCCTACACCAATAATGTATGTTGACACAAAGCACCCAGGGCTCTACGAGCATCCAGACACAATTGGGATCTACCACCTGGGTTTGAGAGCCACTAGAGTAAAGAGAGAGCGTTTATCGTAATGATTTATGGAGAGCCACATTGGTAAGCACTTTGGAAAGAAGAGTAACCGACTATCTGTCCCATCCCTCGGCTTCTACTTCCCTTCTGAGGAAAACGGTGAACCATACTAGCCAACAGCCAGCCTAGAGGAGACAGGCACGGAGAAATAAACCCAGGATCTACTTTGCCAAGGGCACGTTTCTGCGCAAACCACGACTTGCCATGAGATGGAGTATTTTCATGAATCGCTGGCTTTACCTTTTTAAAAATACCTGTCATTTAAAGGAAAAGGCTGCAAAGATTTTGAGACTAGCATTCTCTAATAAAGGACAAGGAACTGTGTGTATCCGGATGAGGTTTGTGTATCTGTTGAGTGATGAGCTTTCGTGGTAGCTAGAAATCTGGGGCGTGGATCAAGGGCAATTGTGGCTTCCTAAGCCTAAATAGGCAGAGCATGTTTACATTAACGCATTTAGACCACAGTGAAATGAGGTACTTTAACAGCATCGATACAGGCATCGTGGGCTTTCTACGTCAGACTGCTCTCAACAGTATTCGAGGAAGGGACACAACTGTGCTGTTAAGGGGCGGGAAGTCAGTGGGCAGGGAAACCATGAAGCAGCCTCGAGGGGGATTTATGAGAAAGAGAAGACAAGTACCAAGATTGGGCACGGCACATACTTTGAAATATGCTTTGATGTTTCTAACACAATGCCAGGATACGCATGTGAACTAGAACCAGGAGTCTGACTGCAATCATCAGGTGGATGGATCTAAGCAAGCAGCTGGGGAGAGAAACATCAATTGCCCAAGGAGATGTCTATCGCGGCATTTTAAAAGGAGCTATTTTCTTCTGATGCATTTTATAAAATAGTTCATGTCACAAACTTCAGAAGTCAGCAGGCCACCAGATGTCCACCCAGCCCGCCAGAGTGACACTGGCCCATCTGATATTTATGGATTTGCGGTCAAGAGAACAGAGGCCTACCTATGTCTGAGTACTAAAAGTTATAAATCAACTTAAGAAACAGTCAAAGAAAATGTATCTATTACCTTAAAATATAGCTTCATAACAGAGGAATAGGAAAATAAGTGTCTCAGAGCTATGATTTATATATGAGTCAAGTCCGAAAATCACTATTTAGGTTTTTAGCATTAAGACATTAACACAGGAGTGCCTGATTGCCTCAGAAGGAAGAACATGGGATTCTTGATCTCAGGGTTGTGAGTTTGAGCCCCAACTTGAGTATAGAGATTACTTTACAAAAAGACATTAACATAATTTCCATTGTTTGGCAATAATAATCTAAGGGATCCAAAATAAAATTTAACGGTATTAAAAGTGTGAAAACTTTCAATATATTATTAAAGTGTAGAGTAAATGAAAAAAATAAAGTATTAGTTTTTTTTGAGAGAGAGGGAGAGAGTGAGAGACTGTGAATGGGGGAGGGGCAGAGAGAGAGGGAGAGAGAGAACCCCAAGCAGGCTGCGTGCTAAGCGGGGGCAGGGTGGATGGGGGGGGGGGAGAGGGTGTGCGGCTGGGAAGGTAAATCTGTCTGCCACGGTCGCTGTGCTCCTTCCTGCGTGCGTCTGAGCAACTCGGGAGCACATTCAGAGCTGCTGCCGAGAGGAGGAGGACAGTGGGTAAGCCGCACTGCTGGAAAATGACGGTTCATTACCCAAAACTGACTGCAGTGTGCTGAGAGGGAAGCTCCGACGCGTTAGTGAATTTGCCTTTTATCAGAATGCTTCATCTCCCTTCTCCCTCCGCCCCCGATTCTCCCCGGGATCTGGAGCCATCCCCATCCCCAAAGTCAGCCACGGCACCCCCCAAACCTTCGTGGCATTAAGATGTAAGACACGGATTCTCTGGGGCCTGAACACCACCGGCCACGAGAGCAGATATGTCGGCTTATGGTGGCGCTGTGTCCGTGCCGAGCGCCCCGACTCAGAAGCGCCCGTGTGTTCCTTAACACATTCATCTGTGGGCAAGCGTCGCACCCAGGCCAGCCCAATCCCCGCCAAGTCTAGGCAGGCACCGTCTACACCAGCACTATGGCAGAGAACTAGAATACAAGCCGCATGTTTCCTTTTAAGTTTCCTAGAAGCCGTGGTGAAAACTAAAAAGAGGTAAAATGAATTTCAGCAGTTTGTTTTCTTTAAGCCAAAACATCCACATATCATTATTTTAACACGTAATCAATATAAAGACTATTAACGAGGTATTTTACATTCTTAAAAAAAAAAATCAAACTACGATTTTATAATCGGGTGGTAATTTCACGCTTACCTCACATCTCAATTCAGACCGGCCACCTTTCCAGCACTCAGTCGTCACATGTGGCTGCTGTGACATGTTAGCACAGGCCCGGACATCCACTCCCCGAACCCATTTTCTGGAATGAATGTGAACACCTTACAGCAGATAATAATGGCTACCGTTTATTAAGCATTTATTTTACCAGACACCATAACAAGCGTGCTGTGCTAATTTTCTCATTTTGTTCACCCTCCGGTAATATTTCTTGGCCTATTTTAGAGCTCAGAAAACAGGCCCGACAGTAGTAGTTACTGGAGCAAGGAAAAAAGAGATCTCAAACCCAAGAATCCTCACTCCACAGCCGTGGATGCCACGCCTTTGGGACGCCCTCAGAGCTCTCTGCTGTGCTCAGATTCCCCAGACACACTTCACAAAAAAAGGGAATCCGGAAACAAGAAGTTTATTTTCATGGCTTTGCCCTCTACTGACTCATTTTCATGAGCTCCATTGTGGATTTCCCCTCGTTGGCTCTCCCACCAAAGACAAATGTCCCTCCACCCCTCTGCCCCTCCCACCCCCCAGTGCAGGAGCCAGCTGAAATTCTGCATGAGGATTAATTTATTCCTAGTGAAGGCAGCCAGGCATGTTGAGAAATTACATCCTGTTCTGATGCATGAATAATGAACTTGGAATAAGGACACAGTTACTTGTTAGTCTTGTCGTAACCAGACAATTTGGATAGGCAGCAGAAGTTTCATCAGATCTATGGATCATGCCAATGTGAAAAAAAAAAACAAAAAACGGGCAAACTTTGCAGGTTAGATCATTGTTCTAATAGCACCCACCAATGTGGACTCTTTTGATAGATTGTACAGATCGATAAGGTACACAAAAAAGAAAGATTTCAACTCTCCTGCTCACCTGGAGACTAGAAGACACAGGGAATGCAGATATCTATTAATAGCATCGAATAAAAAAAATCCAGGGGCGCCTGGGTGGCTCAGTCAGTTAAGCGGCTGACTTCGGCTCAGGTCACGATCTCGCAGTCCGGGAGTTTGAGCCCCGCGTCGGGCTCTGGGCTGATGGCTCAGAGCCTGGAGCCTGTTTCAGATTCTATGTCTCCCTCTCTCTCTGTCCCTCCCCCATTCATGCTCTGTCTCTCTCTGTCTCAAAAATAAATAAACGTTAAAAAAAAAAATTAAAAAAAATCCATGGGGTCAGGTTTCTTTCGTGTAAAGAAAGCATTTACGGATTAATGATTTTTTCTGCTGTGATTAAAAATAAAGAATTATGGGGCGCCTGGGTGGCGCAGTCGGTTGAGCGTCCGACTTCAGCCAGGTCACGATCTCGCGGTCCGTGAGTTCAAGCCCCGCATCGGGCTCTGGGCTGATGGCTCAGAGCCTAGATCCTGTTTCCTATTCTGTGTCTCCCTCTCTCTGCCCCTCCCCCGTTCATGCTCTGTCTCTCTCTGTCCCAAAAATAAATAAAAAACGTTGAAAAAAAATTTTTAAATAAATAAAAATAAAAAATAAAAAATAAAAATAAAGAATTATGATTTTGAAAAAGAGCCCTCTATCTCTTAGAGGTACATGCTGAAGTCGTTACAAATGAAAGTATATGATGTCTGGGTTTGCTTTAGAATAATCTGTCTAAGTGAGGGGGCCACGTATATCTGAGACAAGACTGAACGCGTTGACAATGGTTGAAGCTGGTACATGGGGTATATTATATTCTTCTCTGCATTTTGTATATGTTTAAAATTTTCCATGATAAAAAGGTTTTTTTTTAATTTTTTAATGTTTTTTCATTTTTGTGAGAGAGACAGAGCGTGAATGAGGGAGGGGCAGAGAGAGAGGGAGACATAGGATCTGAAGCAGGCTCCAGGCTCTGAGCTGTCAGCACAGAGCCCAATTCGGGGCTCATACCCGCGAACCACGAGATCACGACCTGAGCCAAAGTCGGTGTGGTGTGTAACCGACTGAGCCACCCAGGCGCCCTCATGATAAAAAAGTTTCAACAAACCGATCGAAGAAGAAAAGATATCCTCAAAAACAGCCCTTCCCTGGTTTGCCATTTCTACCCCTTGGTTTTCTACCTGTTTGTGTGATCATTGTCACTTTAGGACAGGATTCCTCGGCCTCACCACTTTCGGGCCTGGATAATTGCTGTGGGGCCTGTCCTGCTTGAGCTGGGAGGTTAGCAGCAGCCCTGCCCTCTCTCCACCAGATGCCAGTAGCTCCAGAGCGAGCATCTCCCACCCCTCCCCCCAGTCCTGCGACAACCAAGATCAAAACAGCTCCAGACATTGCCAAAAGTCCCCGGGGGGAGTGGGAACGTGCAAGCCCACCCCAGATGTGCACCATCGCATTAGACTGTGAACAATTTGAGGAGCGTTTTCGACTTCGGGTTCCTGGTGACTCCAGCAAAACTGGTACATAGTATCTGATAAACGCTCCAGCAATTCGCCTGGAGATGGTACCAGGAGCTGTGGGTAAAGCAAAGTAAAAAAGAAAACAAACGTACAGAAGGCAGTGCTAGGTGATGGTTAAGTGGTGACAAGGGCATATAAGCTATTCTTGAGAATAGGGCTTTTACAAAGATCTTTCTAGGGGCGCCTGGGTGGCTCAGCAACCGACTTCACCTCAGGTCATGATCTCGCGGTTTGGGGGTCGAGCCCCGCGCCGGGCTCTGTGCTGACAGCTCAGAGCCTGGAACCTGCTTCCCAATCTGTGTCTCCCCCACTCTCTGCCCCTCCCCTGCTCATGCTCTGTCTCTCAACAATAAATAAATGTTAAAAAAAAAATTAAAATCTTTCTAACTGATCTGGTTTGTTATTATAAATAAGTAGAACTTATTAACTGAATTTATAAGCTACAATTTTTTAATTATGTTGTATACAAGAAGTTGATTTTATATCTTATATGAAATTTTTATATTTTCTATAAAATGTGTGCATGACTGGTATTTGACTTCACTATTATTGCTCTCAGCTATTCAAATTTGAATTAAGTCAATTCTGCTTGGTCTGTGATATATTCAAATATCATAATAGTCACTTCTTCAGCGATCTCAATTATTTAAAACAGAATTGAATACCAGAGTGTTATAAGAACAAGGCCTCAAGCAGTCCATATAAGTAACACAAAGACCCTGAATTCATTTCTCCAGGAACAATGGATATACCCTCACTCAGAACTGAGTTACTCTTACTTTGCATATAGTTCTAACAAGGTTGGTGAGCTATTTCTTTCTCATTAAAAACCAAGTTAAGGCAGGGAGCGGGGCGGAGAATGCCAGAAACGAACACACTAGAAGAAGCAAGAAGTAATACTTGGTAGTCAGATAGCAAGAAACAGGTAAAAAGCAACATAAACACTCGACAGAAACAACACCAGCAGCAACAATAAAAACCAAACCTAGGGGCGCCTGGGTGGCTCAGTCGGTTGAGCGTCCGACTTCGGCTCAGGTCACGATCTCACTGTCCGTGATTTCAAGCCCCACGTCGGGCTCTGTGCTGACGGCTCAGAACCTGGAGCCTGTTTCAGATTCTGTGTCTCCCTCTCTCTCTGACTCTCCCGTTCATGCTCTGTCTCTCCCTGTCTCAAAAATAAATAAAACGTTAAAATAAATAAATAAGTAAATAAATAAATACCAAACCTAGTGTGTGATGTAGTTATTAAATGCACTTCATATCCTTTAAATATTCTAACTAACGGTCATTAATTTATTAACCAGAACAGAGAATAAAAGGCACATAGCAAATATTTGTGGAATAAATGTCTGTGACAATATGTCTCCGCCATTAGGAAAAAATGTAGTTGTGTTCATTATATTATGATTATAGGGGCACAAAAGCCAGCAAAACAATTTAAAAATATTCTCACTGCACCCAAAAAAAGGATTAGAGAAACGTTTTGTTCTTAGGGTGATAATAAACCTTATTTATATGGAAACCTCCTTTTTCTAGGACTGTTGTTAACACGAAAGATTATTGGGGCTTATTCTAGAAATAAGAAGTTGGTTTAACATTTGAAAATCAGTGTAATTCATTATATTAACAGAAATAAATGAGAAAAGTCATATATCCATATATGCTAAAAAAGCATTTCATAAAATTTGAGACCCAGTCATAAAAAACACTCTGGAGGGTCTCCTGGGTGGTTCAGTTGGTTAAATATCTGACTCTTGGTTTCAACTCAGGTCATGATCTCATGGTCGTTGTGAGATTAAGCCTCTCGTCAGGGCTCCACGCTTGAAGCTGAGCTGCTTAAGATATTCTCTCTCTCTGTCTCTCTCTCTCAGAACCTAGGTGGCTCAGTCAGTTAAGCCTCCAACTTCAGCTCAAGTCACGATCTCACAGTTCGTGAGTTCAAGGCCCGCGTCAGGCTCTGTGCCGACAGCTCAGAGCCTGGAGCCTGCTTCAGCTGCTGCGTCTCCCTCTCTCTCCCCCTCCCCTGCTTGTGCTCTGTCTCTCTTTCTCTGAAAAATAAATAAAAAACATTTTTTAAAAAAATTAAAAGATTCTCGCTCCCTCTCTATCCCTCTATCCTCCTCTCCCTCTTCCTCTGCCCCTCCCCCGTTGGTGTGTGCGCACGCTCTCTCTCTCTCCCTCCCCCCTCGCCCCCAAAACACTCAGGAAACTAGAAATAAAATATATTTAACAAAAAACCTAGGATATCACACTTAATGATGAAATATTAAATGCTTTCCTTGTCAATTAAACAAGAAAAAGATATCCATTTTTATTCACATTGGTACCCCACATTGGGTGTAGAGATTACTTAAAAATAAAATACTAAAACAAAAAAAATGCCCAATACTAATAAGTCACTTTTCTTAATAAAAATCAGGAAATTGGCCTCAAAAGAATTCCACCTCATGTTCCACCTGTTAGGATTATAGGAACATTCATTTCGGGGAGGATAGACCAAATATATTTAGTGGAATCTCAGGATACTTAAGGATCTAGAAAGAGTGACATTTGAACTACACCCAGGGAATTGTAAACATTTTTAAATGCTTCAAGGTATTTTTATATCTCTTTCTAAACAATATTCTAAAAACATAAGCTTTTCTTTAAAGATTTTATTTTTAAGTAATTCCACAAAGTGGGGCTCAAACTCACAACCCCGAGATCAAGAGTCACATGCTCCACTGGCTGAGCCAGCCGGGTGCCCCAAAAGATAAGCTTTTAAAGCAGAATGTCATATATAATCTATCCACGACTAAAGAGTTCTACAGCCAGGCTAGAGGTCACAGTCACTTAAATTGCATTTGATATATTTAGAACTAGCTATAAAATTATTTGTTCAATAAGCATGCTGAACACTTACCATGTTCAAAGAACAACAACAGACACTGTGAGCGTAAGAGGTTTTGTAAGCCTTTGTCTTCTACTCCAATGTCTTATAATCTATTTGGGGTGATGGCACACACAGGTAGACAGTGATAACAGTAATGAAAATAATAACTAGCTGGCATTTATCTAGCACTTCTTATATGAGGGACATTTTCTATGTTATTTCACTTAACCTAGTCCTCAGACAACTCTAAGAGGTGGGTGTTCTTGTTTAACAGACGTAGAAACAAAACTCAAGGAGACCCCACTGCACCCCTAAAGTCACTCTGCCAGAGAAACCAGGACGGGAGGTGTTCTGTGTATTGCAAAAGCCTGACCTTTCAACCAGCAAGTAGACCGTGGTGAAAAAAGAGCCAGGAGTCTGGCATCAGTTGGAAATGATTTGGATTTTAGGGGAAGACGTGATCAGGTGGCCCAATAAAGAAAGGCTTTGGGCTGGAAACCCAGCAATGTTGAACGTATTCTCAGCAGGCAGAAATAAGTACACGGAGAAAGAATATCAACAATGCATGAAGGCAGAAAATTCCAAGGCTGGTCCAGGAGATAGAGTATCAGCAAATCACGGATTCATGCTAAGAGGGTGGGACGGGGTCAGGTTATGGGGTAGCAGAAGTTAAAGCACGAGTTTGGAAATTATCACGTAGGTGCTAATGAATTGAAGCTTTTCAGTGGGTATATATGAAGCAAGACTCCTTTACAGTCATAATCCAATATGCAAAATGGATTAAAGATGGGGAGAAACTGGTTAGCTGCTGGTCCTTGGTCCTAGCTGCATATTAGAAACACCTAAGCAGGTTTTTTTGTTGTTTTTTTTTTTAATGCCAATACTGGGGCCTCAGCCAGGTCCAGAATCTCTGAGGTTGGGACCAGACATAGAATGTTTTTAAAGCTCTTCTAGGTGATTCCAATGTGGTATCAGAGCTGAGAATCACTGAGATTATTGCAGTCATGCAGTGTATGTTTTTGAGCTAGGGTGATAGCAGGAGAAATGATCGAATGCCACAGACATGATGGAGGCAGAGGAGGAAATAATAATATTTGGGGAGAAATTATTTTTTAATTCAACTTATTTAAACTAAAACAAAAACAGGGGCGCCTGGGTGGCTCAGTTGGTTGAGCATCTGACTTCGGCTCAGGTCATGATCTCACGGTTTGTGGGTTCGAATCCCACATCGGGCTCTGTGCTGACAGCTCGGAGCCTGGAGCCTGCTTCGGATTCTGCGTCTCCCTCTCTCTCTGCCCCTCCCCTGCTTGCGATCTGTCTCTCTCTCAAAAATAAATAAGCAGTAAGAAAACTTTTAAAAAATAAAAGCAAAAACAAAAACAGTTCACCTATTTCTCTCACCCTCAGTCCCCTGCCTCTGGTGACAACTAATCTGTTCTCTGTATCTATGGGTTTGGTTTGATTGACTGACTGACTGATTGATTGATTGATTATTCCACATATAAGAGAGATCATACGGCATTTGTTTTTTTCTTCCTGACTTATTTCACTTAACATAATGTCCTCAGGTCCATTCATGTTGCCTGTCGTGAATAGCAGTATTTCCTTCTTTTTTATGGCTGAGTAATTTTCCACTGTATATATGTACCACATTTTATGTATTCATCTATTGTTGGACACTTAGGTTGTTCGCATATCTTGTCTATCGTAAATAATGCTGTAGTGAACCTGAGGGTGCAGATATCTTTTCGAGTTAGTGTTTTGTTGTATCCGGATTAACTCCCAGAAGTGGAATTGCTGGATCGTATGGTAGTTCTAGTTTTAATCTTTTGAAGAACCTCCATATTCTTTTCCATAGTGGCTGTACCAGTCTCCATTCCCACCAACAGTGCACAAGGGCTCCCTTTTCTCCACAGCCTTGCCAACCCTTGTTATGTTTTGCTTTTTTGACAATAACCATTCTAACAGTTATGATGGGATCTCATTATGGTTTTGATTTGCAGTTTCCTGACGATTAGTGATGTTGAGCATCTTCCTATGTACCTGTCGGCCACACGTATGTCTTCTTTGGAAGAGTATCTATTTTTTCCCATTCCTTAGGTTGCCTTTTCATTTTGTGGATGGCTTCCTTGTCTATGCACTTCATTATGATTTTGATTACATTTCCTTCATCATCGGTGATGTTGAACATCTTTTCATGTGCTTATTGGCCATTTGCACACCTTCTTTGGAAAAATGTCTATTCAAATCTTCATTTTGACTTGTGTCTTTTATGTAACAAGTCCCTTTTAAGATACGATTTGTGTATATTTTCTCCCATTCTGTGGGTTACCTTTTTCCCCCTTCTTTTTTGGTGGCGTCCTTTGAAGTACAATAGTTTTTTCTTTTGATGCAGTTCAATTTTTCTATTTTGTTTTTGTTTTTGTTTTTGTTGCTTGTGCTCCTGGTGTCATGGCTAAGAAACCATGACCTAATTCAAGTTAATGAAGCTTACTCTGGAGTTTTCTTTCTTACATTTGGGACGATGATACATTTTGAGTTAAGTTTGCATGTGGAGTGAGAAGAAGTCAAACTATTTTATTTTAATGCAAATACTCAGTTGTCCTGACACCATTTGTTGAAAAGACTGTTCTTTCCCTGTTAAATGGTCTTGGCACTATTTTCAAGAATTAATTGGCCGTAAATGGAAGGGTGTACCTTTGGGCTCTGAATTTAATTCCATTAACCTCTATGTCTATCTTATGTCAGTCTCATACTATCTTGATTACTGGAACTTTAAAGTAAGTTTTGAAATTGGGAGGTGTGAGTTCTCCAACTTTATTCTTTTTCAAGATTGTTTTGGCTATTCTGAGTTCCTTGCATTTCCATATGAATGTTAGCACCAGTGTGTTAATTTCTGGCCAAAAAAAAGGTAGCTGGGATTTTGATAAAACTGTTAAATGTTAAATCTATGGATCCATTTGTGGTATATTGCCATTTTGACAATACGAAGCCATTTGATCTATTAACATGGGATGTCTTCCCTCTTACTTAGTCGTCTTCAAATTTTTTCAACAATGTATCATCATTTTTTTAGGGCACAAATCTCACATTATTTTGTAAAGTGATCTTATATATTTTATTCTTGTCTTATGCGACTGTAATGGAATTGGGCTTTTTTAATGTTTATATTTTTATTTTGAGAGAGAGAGAGAGAGAGAGAGAGCGCACAAGCAGGGAAGGGGCAGGGGAAATCCCAAGCAGGCTCTGCACTGTCAGCACAAAGCCTGACGTGGGGCTCGATCTCATGAACTGTGAGATCATGACCTGAGCTGAAATCAAGAGTCAGATGCTTGAGCCACCCAGATGCCCCTGAAATTGTTTTCTTAATTTTATTTGCAGATTTTTAACTGCTAGTATACTGAAATACAACTGATTTTTGTGTATTCATTTTGCAACCCATACAGGTATATACACTTGTTGAGTCATTGAATCTTACGTGTAAGATACAATGCATTTTCCTGCATAAAGCTTACCTCAGTAAAAAAAATTTTAAGGTTTTAAAGAAAATAAACAGGACTGGTTATTTTTAGCATGAGATTGTTCTACTAACTGGAAATACTGAAGGTTTATATAATTGGACTGATTAAGGAGGGCTCGTCCAATGGAGAGAAGGAGGTTGTGGTATTCTATAGAGCACAGCTAATGGCTGTTAATGGAAAAATAAAGTGATTCCATATTGATACTTCAGAGAGTTAAGACAACTCCGTAAATCAGCAACTATGGTGATAGAAGAAAGCGTAGGCTGTGACTCGCATTACCCTGGCACGTTCCTTGTCAGAGCAATCTCGCAAACGAAAAAGGCTTTTGTTTTCTTTGGTCGTAATTGATGAGCACCCAAGTCCCAGAATCTCCGGGCCCCATGTTCTCTCCTGTCTTTTTGCATCTTGAGGCGCCTTGAGAATGAATAGAACATCTCCACTGTCTCTTTAACCACGTCATGAACACTGAGACTCAGCTGTTTGGTAATCACCGAGAGAAGTTTCAGCCATCAATCAAGAAATAAGGCTCTTTTGGTGCAGATCTTGTGAAAATATAACACCTATTAGCAAGTGTGCTTAACTACTGGGGCCGGCAGATCCGTCTTGTGTAGTAGTAAATTTTATTTCTTCTCGAGAGTTCGTGCCCTGAGAAACCCTAGCGAACGCTTGGTACCTATGCCATGTTTCCCATGTTTCTAGAGTTTACAAGGAAAACTTCAAGACCAAAACCTCCTGGAGACATTGATCTTCGCGCCCTTGTATTTGAAGTTAGAGGAATGAGGACCACAGGGGGTAAAATAGGCCTCAGGGGCCACATGTGTTTTGAATATTTCATTTTAGATATTTCAGGATAATTCATCTTCAAGGTTCTTAGGCCTCATCAGACTTAGGTCTTACACTAAGGTCTAAGAAAATACTGTGTGAAACTAGCCAACGTTCATTGAAGACTATCTATTTCTCTTCAGTCTTCTAATGTGAGCTGCTGTCATGTAAATACTCTAGATATTCCTGAGATGATTACAAACAATCACCCTTCAAGTACACTCTATAAACAATGGTATTAACATTTGTTGAGTGACTGTGTTCCATGCATTGTTCTGGTGCTTTTAAACCTGGTCCCCAGTTTAATGAAATTTGACAATAATGCAAACAAATTTAGTTTACCCGCCAGACTTATTCAATAAATTTGTGTTCATTAAGAAGACAAGTGAGGGGCGCCTGGGTGGCTCAGTCGGTTAAGCGGCCGACTTCGGCTCAGGTCATGATCTCACGGTCCGTGGGTTCGAGCCCCGCGTCGGGCTCTGTGCTGACAGCTCAGAGCCTGGAGCCTGTTTCAGATTCTGTGTCTCCCTCTCTCTGACCCTCCCCCGTTCATGCTCTGTCTCTCTCTGTCTCAAAAATCAATAAATGTTAAAAAAAAAAAAAAAAGAAGACAAGTGAAACATCACTGATATATACATATTCCAATATTTTCTTTCTTAACCTTGTTTTCAGCCTCCCTCACATTACCACGAAGACATCAAAACCCTACTATCGCAGTTCTGTCCTTCTGATTTTCCCACTGAAGGACAAGAGAAGAAAATTCCATATCTGTCATCTAAAATCTATTAGTAACTACTTTGGCTAAGCCTCGAAACTAAGATGCCGCGGATCGATTACACAGGAATGAGCTGACATTTGCTTCCTGCCAGGAGGCAATCCAGACAGATATAGAGAATTGGTTTTCTGAATGTAGTTACAGAGAGCACAATATTTACCTTTGTAAGGATCTGAGACTTAGGGAGCTAGTACAAAAAGCTGTATGTTAAAAATAAGGACTTAGGTTTTGGGGAATCACGGAAGGCCCACTACGTTTCTTCCATACTATCCTTTTGGCCAGCTTATTTGAATATGCCGAAACAAAAAGAACGTTCTCTCTTACTTCTGGCCGAGTTGCACAGAAGGAAGGGGAGGAGCTAAATCCTCAACCCTCTCCCAGAACCTCCAGAAGAGGAAATACTGAAATGTGAAAGCTGAAAGAGCCCTTAGAAGCCACACCAGCCACAGCCCTTACTTTATAGACAAAGAAACGGAGGCAAAGGTTGAATGCGACTTTTTTTTTAAAGCTTTTAGACCCTTTATCGTCCCTTCTGCCTGTGTGCCACTTACAGAATACATCGAGAAGTTTCGCTGGTGGCACTGGGATTCAGGTCCTCTGCGATAGAGTTGAAACAATTGTAAAAATGATTTTTCTTAGATGTATGATAACAAAATATCACAGAGTGCACACAGGACTGTGGACAGCAAGAGTCAGCATATTCCATTTTCAGAGAACGACTATCTGTCTCCACCATGGCCCTCTAAGGAATTTCGGGTACATTCAGATGAACTGTCTTTTATCCCAAATGCAATTTCCACCACTCGGGGCAATCTACTAAGGTAAGGTGCCCTGTGCTTCACGGTTAGCTCTGGGATTTGCCAGCTACAAACAGCTAGCCATAGGCTGGCTTGCTTTTAAGAATAACACTTGGCTTGGGGCACTTGGGTGGCTCAGTCAGTTAAGCGTCCAACTCTTGGTTTTGGCTCAGGTAATGATCTCACGGTTCGTGGGTTCAAGCCCTGTGGCAGTCTCTGTGCTGAGGGTGTGGAGTCTGCTTGGGATTCTATCTGCCTCCTTCTCTGTCTCTCTCTGCCCCTCTCCCCCTCAAATAAATAAACTTAAAAAAAATACCGCTTGGCCCAAGGACAGACCTCTAAGGCAACATCCATCTACAGTCTTAGTATAAAATGAAATTACACTTTAAAGAACTTTTCCTACGATGTGAATTGTGATCTATTTCTATATACCAGAGATTCATGGCAGATATATAACTCTTAAATAAGAAAAATATGCTAAGCTATAAATATATACGCTTACAAAGTACACGCATATACAGACACTTATTTTGGAAGCTCTGCATTTCTTTTGGAATAATAATTAGGTTTATACTTCAGCCTACTTATTTTAACAAAAAGAGCATATGCCTTTCTAGGAATATACTTAACTCTTAACCTGTCACTAAAGCAACTAAGTTCAATCTTCTGTTGTCCAGAAAAAAGACCAGTTTACTTTCTGAGACACCCAAAATACTGCACGTCCCTTTTACCAAAAGTCTGTATTACATAGGAGAAATCCAAAATTTCAGTTTTTCAGATCTTATAGCGAAAGCAAGTGTCCAAGCAAAAGACAGTGCTCCTGGTTGAAGCAATGAATTTCAAGAGTATTCACCACGTTTATTTTCTGGAAATTGGGACGCAAACACACAGCCCTCGGATTAGAGGTTGCAGGAAAAGTGGACTTTCTTATTTCTCTTATTTTACAAGTGAATAAGATTGAATGAATGACTCATCCTGTTATGACTGTAGCACATTTAGTGAATATTTTCACTGGTAATGAGTCATAACACAGGTTCCAACACGAGGAGTGCGGCTGCTCACGCACGATGTGAATGTTCTGGAGTCTGAGACTATGTGGCGCTACTGTCTTAGTGCTGCCATCTACTGGAGACTCCTGTCTCTGCAATGTTGACCAGATGGTTTTAAAACTCAGACAGCCTCCGAATAATTAACCTCACTTCTTGAAAAAGCCGGTGTTGCTACTTTGGTTGCTCCCAGTGTGTTTGCAGCGGAGAAAGCCTGGCTTTCTGATGTATGAAAGGAAAATCACGAGGAATCAATCGTGGAGTGGAAGGCATCATTCCTGCTCTCTTGCACAATAGCTAATGGAAAGAGCCTCTCCTGATGTAACCGCGCTATCCTGGCTTCTCCTTCCCTTGGGCCGTTTTACTCTGAAACAGGATCAGAGCCCATGAAATCCTGTCTCAGCCCTCCCACCTGCCTCTGCTTCTCTCTCTGAATGTAGCCTCTGAAGCCACCACTGTCCCCTTTCCTCGACTCCCCGATGCTGCCTGCCAGCCTGGCCCCAGTGAGTGGGCCAGGTGCAGGTTCGGAGAGCAGCTCTTGGGATGTCAGCTTGCCTGATGCGGTTCTGTGGTCAAGGTCATGGGCACGCTCACCATCGGTGGTACTTCCCTCCCCCCTCTGTACAGGTTCCAGGCCATTTCAGGGGAGCTCACTGGGGAGGGCACACTGTGGTCTGCTCCAGTGGCCGGCTCTGACCGCGTCCTCCCGTTCGGCCTGTCGTAACTCAGTGGCAACGCGGGAGACGTCCTCAGAGGCCCCGCTCGCAGTCACCAGCTCACCTTGTAAAGCCTCAGCTGTCACCAACCGCGGATCCTCCACCAAATGGAAATACTGGGTAAACATCCCATCATAGGAGGCTGCTCAAGAAAGGACTTGCCGTGGAAATAAGGAGAGGAAGTGCTTGTCGGTCAATCCAGGCACCGTCCTCAAGGTTCAGAAACTCAGTGACCTGCGTTCCAAGGAGAGACGTGTGTGGGATTGGTGGTTTATTTTTTATCCTCACTGCACCTCCTCATACAGCCTCGTCTCACCCTTTCTCTATCCCCCAACTACAGAAACACACACACAAATGCAAACACAAACACACAAATGCACATGCCAACACACACAGACACAAACACACGCAAATACACATACACATAACACATACAAACACACCAAATGCGCACATACAAACACACAAATGCACACATGCACACACACACACACACACACACACACACACAGACACTCCTCTCTCTCCTCTGCCTTGAAGCCAAATGCAGGAGTCCTTGAATGACACACAAAAGAAGTTTTTAACGGGAAACTGCAATCTTTGAAGAAGGGAGAAACCTAATAATACAAATTATTTGTGGAAGTTTAATAAGCTGGATCAGCCAGAACGGAGACTGGACCAAGTAAATGTCTGTCTGCATCTTCCTTCTAGCCAGCATTCAGTTAACTGTGCCAGCTACTCAACTGGGTGCTGGGGATGATTCAGACATTGCTCCCGCCTCTCCAGCGACTCACGTGTCACGAAGCCTTGCAGACTCTGGATTCTTTCTCACGTCCTTTCTCCCAGCAAACATTGACTGGCTGACGCTGTTAATTGCCAAATGTGAACTAATTCTGAATGCACGAGCCTGAATTCTCCAGGCGATTTTGTTTCTAGAAAGGAAAATACAGATGCGAAAAGACAAAGGAAAGAAAGCTTTACAGTGCACAAACACGAAACAGAGAAAGGATGGAATAAAAATGATCTATACTCATAAACCCAGATGACGAGGAGATGGGCAGGGGGCCCGTAATGGAAATAGAGAAGTCAGCAGGGCTAGTGTGAGGGGCAAGGTGACATGTGCACTTTGAGACGGAATGATGTGAAGTGACAGGGAGAAATAAGTGTCATTGATTGGCAGACCTTCAGATGCGAGGGGTGGGGCTTGGGTCAAGAGTGGATGGTCAGACTAGAGATGGTATTTGGGAACAATCTGTAGGAAGGGGATTTAAATCGGCGGGGCGTGAGATAAAAGAGGCACCATGATTTAATTAAGTAGAAAAGGTCATTTCCTCCAAACACCGTTGGTCCACATCGAATAAGCCATGGGAAGGCTGTCCTGAGGCAAAACTCTGGGCCAAATCCTTCCTTCTGAGCAATGAAGGAGGAGAAGAGGGGCACGGTGTGAAAAGGCAGGGAGTGGGAGTTCTGGCCTTAACCGGGGTGTCACTACAGCTTCACACAGCTCGGGAGGGGCATGCTCTCCTGAGTGCCTCCATAGCCTGACGCGGTTTTGCTGCCTTGTGTTGGGGCGGCCCCCACGGAGCCTCAGTCCCGGGTCCTGAGGTGTTCAAGGCTCCGAAATCACTGAAAACACAGCATCAATGTGATGAGGGAGCGTAAAGCAAGCTGAGGGCAAAGCACAGCTCGCAACCCCTCACCCCCACCCGGGTGGGATGTAGGTGACATTCCTCAGGCACTCCCGGCTGCCCAAGGGCAAAGGAAAGGGCAAAATCAACGGTTAACTGACAGAGATTCCAGACATGCAGGACACGGGTCTCCATCAGTTAACAAATGTCTTAGTAAAACTACAAGAAAGAGGCAATCTTATCAATAGCCTAATCTCCAGAAACCTAGAGACTCACTTTCCTGGAGCCCCAACATCACCCTCTCCTCCGGAGTGCTGTAGGGAACAAGGACAAGAAGGAAATGGCGGGTAAAATTAAATTTCTTTATAACCTACAGCCCATCGACAAATACTTGAGGCAAATAGAGTCTAACATTTCTCCAGGAACCCCCTACCGCCTTAATAGTAATGCCTGACTGGTGGGAAAACAACCTTAGCCTGACAATAGCAAGGATCCTTTGCCTCAACCTCCCCTAACTGCACAGTGTATAACCAGTCACTCTTCACAACCCCAGTGCAGCTCTTTCTGCCCACGGGTCCTGCCTCCATGCAATAAAATCACCTTATTGCACCAAAGACGTCTCAAGCATTCTTTCTTGGCTGTCGGCTCTGGACCCCCACTGCTCCAAAACTCCATCAAATGGACAAAGAACTCAACCACACAAGACACGAGGTGCACACTAGCTGAAATCAAAATAGCCTTTTGCTGTGCTTGTATTGCCAAATCAGGACTTGGGCGGATGAAGTTCATTTCCGTGCCCTTTGTCTTGCCGATGCCCCAACTGACAGCCCCAGCTGTCTTCTGGAAAACCCGGCACCTCCATTCACACATGACACCGTTTCTCTCATTTTCCTGAAGAGTCCGCAGCTCTCTGCTCCTGCTCCGCTCTTCTCCATCGCCGCAGGCTGACCTTCGTGCCCTTGTTACTGGCTCAGGCTTCGCAGTGTCTGCATTTCAATCCAGTGCAATCGGAGCGAGCCGAACGCCTGAGCCAGCTCAGCATGGGGGCTGTGACACCGGGCCTGCGTTCTATCGCCATCTCCATCTCCATCGCCGCCTGCGTTCTCTGTCATAGAGGAGCTGTCAGCCCGCGGCCCCGCTTTGCCTCCACCTCGCCACGCACTGTGGAGCGGACTTCTGGGAGCTGATCGTTCTCCTTGATCAGTGTAGCTGCACGAAGCTCACCCCACTTCCTGCCATCTCCAAAGCAAGGCTGTGCACGGCCCCCCGCACCCCAGTGGGCATTTGTCCTTAAACCACCTGATGACGCTTCTTGGTCTCAATTACTTCTCAGGCAAGTTTTCCATTCTTGATTAAATGCACCAGAGGAACTCCCCCAAACCCAAAACAAGTTTTAGGTCTGGGTTAATCCCTTTCAGGAAAGATTCTGTTCCTATAAATGCTGATGATCTCATTTCAGCAACATTTATTAGGTGCAACTTGTATGCCAAACTAAGAAGGCCACAGGATAATGGGAATGTCTAGATATATATTTAGAAATCACAAAATAGATATTTTGCTATCCAAGTTATTCAGGGACGCATTACTATAGCAGAAAGAGGCCCAAATTAGGGATTATTGGGGATTCTAATCCCCATTCTGCCAATCAAGGCTATGGGAACTTTCCATGCCTCTGCTTCTTCATCTGAAAATACAGGGGTTGGACCTGATTTCTTGCTAATGTTCCTTTACGTTTTACCATGCTGGGATTTTTCTTTTAATTGTTACCTTCTTATGTGATGTGGTTTAGCAATTAGGAACTCCCAAGCTCCTATTTGACATCGGTGTTTGAGCTGTTAATAATGGAAACACTGATTCCCCTCAGATCAGCTTTGCAGATAATCTTGTGTTTTATGGAGATGTCAAAGAAGGAAGTGCTTTGCCAGAACGTCTGCAGAAAGCTTCGTCTTTCTGCAAGGTCATGATGTTCTAGGTGCTCCTGTGGCCTCTTATCTCACTCAGTAAGAATCTTATTTTTATTTATTAGCCAAAGGTGATGTGGTAAATTCCACAGTGGCTTATCCTCACTTCTGAGTTAGCATTTTTTTTCAAATCTGTGCATCCTGTTTCCTGGGCAAATTCTCTAGGTAGAGTTTGAAAAAGCACTTTTAAGAAGAATACAAAGCAGGAGTGCCTCAGTGGCTCAGTTGGTTGAGCATCCAATTCTTGGTTTCGGCCCAGGTTATAATCTCACTGTTTGTGAGCTCAAGCCCCTAATCAGGCTCTGCCCTGGTAGCACAGGGCCTGCTTGGGACACTCTCTCTCTTCCTCTCTCTGCCCCTCCCTGCTCTGTCTCTCTCAAAATAAATAAATAAATGCACAAAAAAAAAAAAAAAAAGAAAAGAAAAAAAGGAAGTTTAAAAGGCAGTCCTCCAAGTGAATCCCAGACCCAGGGAAGGGGGTGTCTGCACTGACTCCCACAGTTCAGGGTCCCCAGCACTGCAGTGGGGGTGAGCCTGGCTCAAGAGCAGCAACTGGCCTGTGGGTGGGTCTGTGCCATGATGAGCCGCAACTTCTAGACCAGGTGTTGCCAACAGCTTGGGCACATGCTTCCCCAGCAGCAGTTCAGGTTCCCAGGAAGGGTTCTCTGTTTCCCGGGCCAAACTCTGACACCCGAGAGCTTGCTCCAGATGGGCTCAGGCCTCAACCATCCTCTCCCTCTACTTCCCACGCGTTCCCCTATTTGGGGCAGGTTCTCCTGTCAAAACCACCCCCCCCTCCCTGTGCAATGGAGACATTCATCCACCCCCAGGACCTTCTGAAGGCACCTCCTTCTCTAGGTCAAGAAATAAAATCCACAGGCTTGATTTTGTGAGAAATAAGCCCACTGCCCCAATCAAAGGAGGGACACGGAGACTCAGAGCACTGTGAAGCAAGGCTTTAATCAACGTTCTTGCAAGACCGGGTGTCTGATGAACAGGCCCGCTCTGGGCACTTGCAGCAGACAATTTATCTCCTAGTATGCAAGTCCCTCCCCCTAGTATGTTCAGCCTCATTGGCTGAGCACTACAGAGGCAAATCCCTCCCCTGATTCCTCATTGGCTGAGCACTACACAGGTAAATCCCTCCCCTGGTTCCTCATTGGCTGAGCACTACAGGGGTTACAGCCTTACCCGGAAGTCACCTGTGCCCATGTAAGGCAAAAAGTAGTCTGATTGGAACAAATGTACATTCCTTGAGGTGTGGCAGACACTTCAGTTCTTTGGCGCATGCTCATTGCAAAGCCCGCGAAAACTAAGCCCGCGAAATGAAGGGGCAGGGATTAGAACCAGGAAGTGAAGTGTCTAAGCGTTTGGGACTCTGGTTGATGCATAGGTTGTAAGGTTGTAATAGGTTGTAAATCTATTGTAAATAGGTTGTAAACCTTTTGTTAACTAGACAGCACAGCTTTTATTTGGTATTTGAAAATGAATCCTCTCACTTCTCACAATTCCCACCTTTCACAAATAATTTCTAAATACTTGGGAGTTTTGGCACCAATAATTCAACGCATGAGTAGGATTTGAAAAACCCATCAGCAAAACGCAACAAAGTACCTCACAGGTCCTGTGGAAGGCTGTATTGTACTTCACCGATTCCTTTCTCTCTCTTCTTGTATTCATTATTTACTCAACAGACATTTACCTGAGGCCTTCCTGGGTCTAAGGCACTGAGGTTTCAAAGACAGAGAAGAGTTGGTTATGGTGGGACAGACAGACGTAAATACAGCACACCACAACTGTTACTGGGCAGAAGTTACAGCCATGGTCCCTGGGGACTGGATCCAGGTCTCCCCGCTGGCTCCCGCATTCTGTAATTCTGAAGGAGTTGTGCTTCTGCTTTACAGGGGAGAGAGCAGAGGCTCAAAAGGGTCACTCAATTCCTGCCTTCCAGGCAGAAGTGGTAATGACGTGGAAATGTTACGGTTTGCAGCCTACTCTTGAGATGCCTTCCGTGCAAAAAGGTAGTTTTATTAAAGCATGGGGACAGGACCCTTGGGCAGAAAGTGCTGCACTGAGACTGTGAGGGGTGACTGATTACATACTTGGGAACTGGGGGAAGTGAAGACGCGAAGTTTCCAAACGGACTTTCGTATGCTAAAGACTCACAGGATCCTGGAGGCCTAGCTATTGTCAGGCTAAGGTTGTTTTTCCCTCCAGCAAAGCATTGACTTTAAGACATTGGGAGTTCCCGGGGGAAGGTCCTACTCTGCCCGCCTCGAGTATTTGTCAGTGGGCTGTGGGTTACAAGGAAATTTAATTCTATCTCTATTTTTTTTTGCCTCTGTTCCCACATCAGTAACATTAGTTTTGTCCTTTGGGCCACATCTAACACTGACGTCTCCTCTCTGAGATGCGGAAGTCTGCCCTGATCGTGGCATGCTGCTGTTAAAAAGAAATCCACAGGCTTTTCTTTTTCGAAAATGGGTGTTACTGAGACCAAGATCCCAAACTAGGGCTTACCAGCTCAGCTGATGCAGTTTTTACCTCCCGCGGAGATGCGCTTTTAACCCCTCCGTCGGGAATTGTTTAGTCGAGGCTGGTGAGCCTGGTTCTGGGGCCTTCCTCATCCTCTGAAGGAAGGTGAGGTGACTGACTTGGTAAAGCCCCCACCTTTCCCCCTAAGGGAAAGGGGCTTGGCCTGGAACAATCCTTTTCTTTTGCTAATCACGTTCTTGCCACACCCTCCTCCTAAAAACCCTCCAGATTTTACAATTCCTCTGAGTTCCCCTCTCCTTGCCAGGTGGGATGCTGCCTGATTCTCGAATTCATTAATAAAGATCTTTAAAACGTCCTCACTTGGGTTTTTGTTAGTTATTTAACACTGCTGAAGACCGCAAGCCTGCTGGATCCCTTCCCCCCGTCGAAGGGTCAGAGAAGACAGAGGAACGCCGTGTATGGGGGCTGGAACTCAGGGTCCCATGGCTCCTGCACCCTGCGCTGGTAACACCCCTTGGGCAATGGGTTGCTCAGAGAATCTGCCCCTTTCTTACATTATTCAAAAAGTAAAACCAAGGAAAACCCCTGAAGCTCTTCTAATAAATTCACCCAGACTTTCATTCCGTGAACACTCATTCATTGAACACGGGCCTTGGGAATACAGAGATTGATAAACTTGTCCACCATCAGCTGGAAGCCCACACAGACTGCCTCTCAGTGCAGCGAGGAGACTGAGGAAGCTTGGCCAGCCCACACTCTTGTTCTGAGCCCAAAGGCAAGAGCCTGCTCCACTCACCAAGTCCTTCCAGGGCACCTGTTGGGGGGGACCAGAGTCCTCCAACGGCACTCCACTCTGCCATGCCCTATGTCTCTCCAAGCCTTGGTCCCAGCATTCCTGGCAGATGAAGGAGACAGTCCCTTGAACTCGGCATCATCACCATCAAGCTAACACTCGGAGGACGTGATTGGAAGGGGGCTGGCGAGAGGGAGGCCCCCGGAGGTCCCGGCCATCTGAACGCGTCACAACACCAGGTGCAAACCAAGAATATCATCTCGGGGAAGATCCCTCAGAGAATATCAAGAAGAAGAGCAGGAGGGGGAAGGGGACGTGTGCTCCCTGGGTCCTAGGGCTCCTCTTCTCCATTCCATGAGCTGAAGACATGGAGGTGACGGTTGGGAGAGGGCGGGCAAGAAAATGAAGGGGCAGCGAGAGCAGCAGGGCCAGAGAGCCTTACCTGGATGGTTCCACACCGTGATGGGGGGCTGCCGAGCTCTCTGCCTTCCTGGAGTTCAAGCGATGCCTGTTTCATCTTCATGGAAGGGACTCTGATCGAAACACAGGTGTCGGGGTGCCCGGGTGGCTCAGTCGGTTGAGCGTCCGACTTCGGCTCAGGTCGTGATCTTGCAGTTCGGGAGTTTGAGCCCCGCATTGGGATCCTGCTTCGGATCCTGTGTCTCCCTCTCTCTCTGTCCCTCCCCCACTCGTGCTCTGTGTCTCTCTCAAAAATAAATACACATTTAAAAATTAAAACAAAACAAAATCCCACAGGTGTTGAAGGATGAATAGGAGCTCATCAGAAGAGAAATAACAGGAAAGGCATTCCGGATACCGGAACAGCACATACAGAGGCATGAGCTGGTTCATAGTGTATAGAATGGTGAGAAGTTAGATATAAAAGAACGTAAGATATGGGATGGGGACAGGAGGAAGGTGATATGGAAGGGTCTAAGTTTTCAGTGAGAAGCCAGAATTTATTTTTAGGAAAATCAATGTTCAAATGAACCCAAGAGGAGAGATTCTGGAGGCAGCCAATTGAGTTCACGGCTTCTGACCTGCTGAGAGGTGGTCTGGTAATGACACAGGATAAGAAGTCGGGTCAGTTTGGGGAACAAATCTGAGATACACTTGACACGGCTCGGAACAAGTTGAATAAGGAAGGTGAAGGGCGAAGGAGACGAGGGGTGTTTTTAGGAAGAAGGAAATGAGCTCCATTTTTAACATGTTCGATTTGAAACACCTAACGATGTCCCTCAGGAAGAGGAAATACGGGAATGTGACTGCAGCTCAATTTAGAATAAAAATAAAGCTTGAGGTATTGATTTTGGAGTTGCCGGGGTATACGGTGACAGTCGTGAGTGTTTGAAGTAGGTCAGACCGCTCAGAAGGAGCATATAAAGTAAGGAGAGAAAAGGACACTTTCCCAGGTAATAAATGAGAAGAGAGAGGTCAGTAAGGGGATGACAGTCCCCAGGTTGAGGAAGAGAATCAAGAAAAAAGGGGCCATGGAACTCTCAACCCAACAGATAATAACACAGGGCGGGAGAGCTGTGCAGCCTTAGAGGGGGACCGCAGGGCCCCAGGGCCAGCTCCTCAAGGCACGGGAGGGCGGGCTACGGGGTGCAGGCACAGACTCACACACACACACCCCCAAACAGGCACACACATAGACAGAGACACACACAGCATCCAGCCACACGGCAAGGCCTCCCTGGACACGCCGAGGGGAGAGGTTCCATCCCACCCGGCCCAGTTTATCACAGCAGCGGATTGTGGCCCTTCACGACCTAAAACCAAAGTACTCTGCACGGAGCTGGTGCCCCACACGTTGGAAAGGTTGGAAGACACCTACCAGGCCGGTGTTGACAACAGGGAGGCGGAAGGCAGGGGTCTTCGTTCCCCTGGGTAGCACAGCCTTCCTTTTCCTACGTGCAAATCTTCATTTTATCCACTCTGCAAGGCCCGTTCTTAAAATCTTTCTCTGACCCCTCCAGCTTGATGGGATCTTTCCCCCCAAATCCCCAATCCCCTCAAATATTTATTGTCCTAATTTTCCTCTGACTCTCAGTGCTTGCTGATCAGGCTCTGTCCCCCTCTATTATTACTAATACTTTATGTACTACTGTAATCCTCCAACTAGAATATATGCCCCTCCCACATTATATCTGCCACATGCACACGTATAAACTCGGTCAGTCGTGTATCTAAATCGATGACTTTCCCGGGCATTTGGACATCCAGGAGCCTCTAGAAGTTTCCAGACTGAAGAGGGGGCCGGCGGCCTTTGAGAATCAGGTCACTCACACCCAGCCTATTTCTGAAGCCTCTTCCCTCTCAGGGGGGCTTCAGGCCAAGAGTGACAGAAGCCCAGAGCAGTATGAGGATATCCGGGGCTCGGAAACTAGAATAGAGCACTTGCCTCGATTATGAGGGCGTGACTGACTCAGCCATTCGCCATTCTTCACGGATTACGATCTTATTAGTACTCAAACGTCCTGAGTGTGGCAGCAAAATTGGGAGACCACGTCACTTTTTAGTTTGATTCCCAGTAAAAGAAGGCACAGACAGAAAGGGAAGAGGGAGGGCCGGCCATGAAGACCGTTCTCAGACCACCACACACGCCACACTCTACGACAGTGGTCCAAACCGTGGTTGTCATCTTGGCCTGAATCCTCGCACTTGTATATATATAAGTTATATATATATTTTTACAAGGGTTGCTGCTGTGTGTGTTCTGCACACAGGAAGGGGGCTCGGTGCTGCCACAATTCTGCTGCCTTGGTAACAGCTCACAGTGTAGGGGCACAAGTCTTGCCCAGCTAAATTCCTTGTTTAACTATCTCCGTTAAAGCAGATACACGTTTAGGGTTCTTGCAAATAGCCCAGGGAGGCAAACTTGTGTTTCCTCTTAGCTCTGCAAAATTTTCAGTGGAAAGGATCAGAAATTCAATTAAATACAGGTAATTCAATTCAGACAGAGAGAATCAGGCTGATGGCACATCAGGACACTACCTTTATTATAGACAAAGCCACTCCTGGAGAATGTGGCTTCTGTCTGTGGGAGAGTGGGCTTCCTTACGCCTGACCCCCAATGGGCAGCTGGCCCACCGGGTCCATGCCCCGGGCGGACGCTGGTAAACTTGCGGCACAAGGAACCGTGTGGGATGTGTTCTCCCACCAAGGAGCCGGGGCGTCGAGGGGAGGAGGAGAGGACTGGGCTGCGCCTTCCCACGCCCCCCATCCGGACGCAAGGGCTGTTGAAGCTTGGACGAGGGTACCCTCCTGCACATGGAGACTGAGAACATGGAATGTGCAGGTTTGCTAAATGAGACAAAACTTTCACCTACCGGCATACAGCTTCCCTTCTGTGTTCCACCAGCCCCTTTTGCTTTGGGGTAAAAGATGCACGGAGGGTCAGGTTCTAAGACACCAAATGACCAAGACCGCAGGGCTGCTCTGAACGAACAGTGGGTTGCTTTTAAGAGATACGCAGCTTGTACTCATATGCCTGCCCCCAAATCGTCTGCATCCTGCTCCCTAAAGAGAAAGACAGGATTTGAGTGGTGGTGAGCACCCCAGAAACGCCAGCATGGGATGGGTGACGATGGGCCCCGGGACTTAGTGAGAGACAGAGGGGCTGAGAGGGAAAGCCGCTGGACCAAAGCAGCTGGGTTCTGACGCTGGCTGCGTGTGTGCATGTGTGTGCGTGTGTACGTGTGAAGTCCCTTAACCTCTGGAGCCACTGCTTCTCAAACTTGAGGGCACTTGTCACCTGGAGAATTTGTTAAAAATGCCAAGTGCTGAGTTCTACCACAGCGATTCTGACAAAGATCAGGGACCCAATTTTTAACCAAGTGCTCCCCGTGTGAGTCTGACGCGGGTGACCCGTGGACCAGCGTTGCAGAAGCTGCATTTGGCCTCGCGTGGGGTAGCTCAGGGTGACGCCTTCCTGTGTCCCTGCCAGGGCCTCAATGGGGATGAAGAGACACCACTGACGTAAGCCCATGTAGTCAATTTAAAGTCCTGTACAACTGCAGCATCATTCTGTGAATAAAGCCTCTGTTATTCCCCAGAAAACCTTTTGTGGCCCCCACTAACATGGTCTAGATTCTTCCCTAGGCATACAGAGTATGTGGCCACAGAGTCTTTTGTGATTTCTAAGTCGCACTCTGTATTCTAATGTCCGTTACCTTCTTGATGTGTTTTTCTCCCTCTGTTTTCCCCAAAGTCAGACGCTGCCTTTCCATGTTGGGTCTCATGTGCTATTTGTCAGCCACATCTCGATTCCCTTGCGTTTCTCTACAGCAGATTCTTTTTGAGCTCCCACTCTGTCAGCCTCCTGGAGAAACCCGTCACTCAGAGACGGAGCGGGCAGTAGAGAGGTTTGCAATGGATTTGGGCCACCCCAGCCCTACGGAGTCCCCACTGGGACTTCTCCCGGGCCAGAGGACTTGTCCTACCTCGGTCGGTGGTGCTTTTGCTCCTGGCCCCCAGGGCCTCTGCGCTCACTGCCCTTGAACTGTCTCTGGCCCTGGGTTGAGCTGACACGGTCCAGGGCCAGCCTCTCAACATGGGGCATGGGGTCACACCTTCAGTCTTTGCCGGTCCCCAGAGGAACGGGCTGGCAGGCAGAACATACCGGACCTCAATTCTGCACTTCCCAAACTTCTCAACGGAAGACACACACATCTCTTCCTCTTGTTCTGCCATGAATCTACTATATTGCCTCCTCCCACGTGTCAGCCAGCTAACAGACTGAAATAAATGTTTGGCGAACGGACAAATCGGTGAATAAATGAACGGAACTGACAGGAGAGAGCCACTGATGTGATATCTAATCCCCGAGCTGTGTGGGATCAGGGTGGGGATAGAGGCCACCATAAAAGTCCCCCGAGAGTGGCCTCGATCCTAGTGCAAAAGTAAATGCCACCGGGGGCTAATTACATCTGAGCCTTGGAGACTGTGTAATATTACCACGCTTTAAGTTATTGTCATTTTCCCATTTTAAAAATACATATTCACAGATTCCTTTTTCTGTTAATAACACCCTTTTCTGTTACTTTGTGGCTGGGATGTATTCAAGCCAACTTAACAGAGAAACCTGGCAGTTCCATTTTCCTGCGTTTGGGGGACGTTTGAGCCAAAAGAATTGTGACATCCTCATAAATACATAAGATATCTGTGGCTCGGGCGTCTTGGAACAGAAGTGTGGTGTGGGAGGTGGCCAAATTGCTCATGCAAGGTGGAAAGGCACTCACATCCTCCTCACGTTTGTCGAGGATTGACTCTGCACGGGGGATCTAACAGAGCGAGGGTGGCAGGAGTTCCAGCGAACAAGACGTCCTCGCCTCCGTGAGATCACTGTCTCGAAAGAAAGGCAGACGGATCCACAGGCAATAGAATACCCTGTAACACCAGGTTCTGTTTTGTTGTGTTTAATCCGGGGGGGAAAAATGATTCTCCTCCCAGTGTCGTGAGACTCGAGGATGATTTTGAAAACTCTATTCATACTCGACACCTACTAGAACACTCCCACGGGAGGAGGTTCGTTCCTGAGTCACAGAAAACACGAAGAGGCAGATGGAACTAATAACAAAAGCTGGAAGATTCTATGGGTGCAGGGTCCGTCTTCCACAGCTGCCATGCAAGACAGCTGTGATGTGGGAAGGCAGGGTATCTTCATATGGGCCAGACCTCAGGGCTAAAGGAGACTTCAAGTTTAAAAAGCAAGATTTGATATAAAGTTGGTTTGGAAGACACTGTTGAAGCAACATACTGTTTAGCTCCGTCACTTCTCAAAGTGTTGCCTGGGGTGCCTGGATGGCTCAGTCGGTTAAGCGTCCAACTCTTGATTTCAGCTCAGGTCATGATCTCATGGTCATGGGATGGAGCCCTGAGTTGGGCTCTGTGCTGATACTGCAGAGCCTGCTTGGGATTCTCTTTCTCTCTCTGCTCCTCTCTCTCTCTCTCTCAAAAATAAATAAACTAAAAAAAAAAAAAAGGATGTGCAGAATCTCAGGTCCTATTCTAGATGCACAGAATAAGAATATGCATTTTTTTAATGTTTATTTATTTTTGAGAGAAAGAGAGAGAGAGAGACAGAGCACGAATTGAGGAGGGGCAGAGAGAGAGGGAGACACAGAATCCGAAGCAGGCTCCAGGCCCCGAGCTGTCAGCACAGAGCCCAATGCGGGGCTCGAACCCACAAACCGCGAGATCCTGACCCGAGCAGAAGTCGGAAGCTTAACCCACTGAGCCACCCAGGCGCCCCAGAATGTACATTTGTAGCAACATCTCCAGGTGATTCACGTGCTCGTAACAGCTTCCGCAGTGCTGGTCTAGATCCGAAAAGATAGAGCCCAAGATAGATTTGGAAAGTCTAGGTCTGGAAAGAAGCTATAATCTAGGACACAGCTGGAAAGAAGATAGAGGGTAGAGACAAGGGCTGGAGGAGACAGAACATGTAAAGATTGCTATAAAGGACAGTCTGGAGGGTGAAGCCATCTCTTGTCTAGGAAACCTCTTCACTGCATTTTCTGAGACCCTGACAGTCTGAAATCATCTGCCTAAACTGTAATAATAGCTATAACACTTATATAGTACCAGACACACTTCCAGGCAGTTTACGCGCAGCAACTAACTTCATCCCCACAACCCACAGAGTGGTGACTAATATTCTCCCATTGCACAGGTGAGAAAACTGAGGCGTTGAGAGGCAGTGCCTCTCCCAAGCCCATACATCTAGCAAGCCCCAGAAATAGGCTTTATTATTTTTTTAAGTTTATTTCTTTACTTTGAGAGAGAGAGAGAGGGAGAGAGAGGTTGTGCTTGAATGTATGCGCAAGCAGGGGAGAGCAGAGAGATGGGAGTGGGGGGTGGGGAGAGAGAGAGAGAGAGAGAGAGAGAATCCCAAGCAGGCTCTGCACCGCCTTCACGGAGCCCGAGGCGGGGTTGAACTCACCAACTGCAAGATCATGACCTGGGCCGAAATCAGGAGTGGGAGGCTTAACCACTGAGCCGCCCGGGAGCCCCAGAACCAGGCTGTAAACCCAGGCGGTGCCACCCCTGCCTCTGTAGCTTGTTATGGCCTTGCTCTTATGCCTCGTAGGATCCTAAGCTGCTTCTATCAGCTTCTTGTTCTTACTGTTTCCCTTGGAGGGTTTTGTCTGTTTGTTTAAGATAACCGTCCTGGGGTGCCTGGGTGGCCCAGTCGGCTTAGGACCAACCCTCGATATGACTCAGGTCATGATCTCACCCTTGTGAGATCCAGCTCAGCCTCGGGCTCTGTGCTGACAGTGCAGAGCCTGCTGGGGACTCTCCCTTTCTCTCTGCCCCTCCCCTGCATGCATGTACTCTCTCTCTCTCTCTCTCTCTCTCTCTCTCTCAATAAATACATAAACTTTTTGAAAAAGAAAAAAAGGAGGCACCTGGGTGGCTAAGTCAGTTAAGTGTCCAACTTCGGTTCAGATCACCATCTGAGGGTTTGTGAGTTCGAGCCCCAGGTCGGGCTCTGTGCTGACAGCTTGGAGCCTGAAGTCTGCTTCGGATTCTGTGTCTCCCTCTCTCTCTCTCTGCTCCTCCCCCATTCACACTCTGTCTCTCAAAAATAAATACATGTAGGGGCGCCTGGGTGGCGCAGTCGGTTGAGCGTCCGACTTCAGCCAGGTCACGATCTCGCGGTCCGTGAGTTCGAGCCCCGCGTCGGGCTCTGGGCTGATGGCTCAGAGCCTGGAGCCTGTTTCCGATTCTGTGTCTCCCTCTCTCTCTGCCCCTCCCCCGTTCATGCTCTGTCTCTCTCTGTCCCAAAAAATAAATAAACGTTGAAAAAAAAAATTAAAAAAAAAAAAAACATGTAAAAAAATAAAAATAAATTTTTAAAGCTCACTACCTAGAGATAAACTTTGCTAACATTCATTAATGGTTTTTTTTTGGAGGGGAAGGGGGTTGCCTGGGTGGCTCAATCGGTTGAGCATCCAACTTCGGCTCAGGCTATGATCTCGCGGTTCATGGGTTCAAGCCCCGCGTCAGGTTCTGTGCTGACAGCTCGGAGCCTGGAGCCTGGAGCCTGCTTCAGATTCTGTGTCTCCCTCTCTCTCTGCCCCTCCCCCACTCATGCTCTGTCTCTGTCTCTCTCAAAAATAAATAAAATGTAAAAAAAAAAAAAAAGAAAGAAAGAAAAGAAAAGAAAAGAAAAGAAAAGAAAAGAAAAGAAAAGAAAAGAAAAAAAGGATCACATCCTAACTCTGCTGTTCCAAGGAGGAATAAGGGGAAGACGCTGGTGCGTCCTGGGCCATTTCATCCCCCGGCTTCGTGCCCTCCCACCTGTCACTGTCATGTACAAATTGGCAGGCTCCAGGCTGAATTCAGTGTGTTTTGCTTCACCATAAGTGTTTTAAAACTCAGACATTTTCATACAAAAATCTGCATATTCACACTGCTCGCTCCAGATGGCCGCGGTACCCACGGCTCCCTGGCCTGCTTCATTTGTACACACTCAGTCTCCCCTTTTGTCCCCGCCTCCAAATGTGAGCGCCGTGAGAATGTGTGTCTCCATCAGGCATCTGGGTTGTTCCTTGAGCCTAGTGCCACGCATCGGGATGGAGGAGCTGTCGTCGACGCTTCTCGGCCTGGGCACCTTGGGCAGGAGCCAAATGGAGAGGAGAGGGGAGCAGGGCGCCAGAGGAATGGCCGAGGAGGGGAGAGCAGAGGAACCAACGCGGGGAATCCTAGACTTCGCAGGGGAGGCTTTTGCGAAATGACTGTAAATCAGGGTGATTCAAACACAGATCCTTACTTAGGAGCAAGCTGTTGGGAAAGCCCTGTCGTCTTTGAGTCAAAGCCCATGCGGTCGTCTGTGGAAACGTGCCATGTTCTATCAAGGAGCTGATTTCTTAATAAGTGAATTCATTTTCTCCCGTAACATGCTCCCCTTCATTCACCATCTGTCCCTTCGAACGTGCGTTGGTGGATCCCTTCCAAGAGGTTCGCAGGTTTAGAAGTGGGATGAATGCGCGAGAAAACGCTTCACTGCCAGGAGGGCTGTTCTGTTCCCCACCCTCACCAGTGTGCCAGCGAACGTGTCCTTACCTGTCCTGTGCTGCTCAGAAGCATGAGTATTCATGACACGTGGGTGCAATACCACAGTCGACGTTTTAAGGGAATATGGTCGTGCTCTGTCTGCGTTACCAGGGAAGCTGATTGCACTGTGACTTGTCGTGGGCCGGACCAAAGCCTCCGTATTTCCCACCTGTCAGCTGGGTTCTGGAATACAGTTGCAATAAGACAAGATTTAACAAGATTGGTGACTCAGTTCACTGAGTTTTTGCCTAAGTTCAAAAAACGAATCCCCACGTTAACACAAGTGATTATTTCGGTCCGCTGGAGGGAATTCTGTAAGTATATTAAATATGCCTGCACCTTGCTTTTTCTACTGGGAAAATATCCAAAGGGAAAAAGTCAGAGTCTGGAAGGAAGAAAACCGAACCTCCTGTATTTGGACACTTAGACTTTAATTGGGCCTTAAACTTGAAATCCTATCATTTCTCTTGGTCTCAGATTCTCCTTCTCTCTCTGCCTTTTGCGCTTCCCTCTCTCTCTTAAGCATATCTTTGAACTGTGTATTTGGTACCATTTATGCCACTTAGTTGTATCCTTTAAAAAAATTTTTTTTAATGTTTATTCACTTTTGAGAGAGAAACAGAGCGCAAGTGGGGAGGGGCAGAGAGAGGAGGAGACACAGAATCCGAAGCAGGCTCCAGGCTCCCAGCTGTCAGCACAGAGCCCGGGGCGGGGCTCGAACTCACAAACCGAGAGATCATGACTTGAGCTGAAGTCGGACACTTAACCGACTGAGCCCCCCAGGCGCCCCAAATCTTCATCTTCATACACTCACTTGCACAGCACCTCCTGAGTATCTAAAAAGCTTTCGGACAGATGCTTAATCTCATGTGATCGTCTCAGAACCCTGCGAACCAGGAGCTACTATTTCCATTTCATGGGGAACCTGAGATGCAGCAAGAGAAAGAAACTTATATGGGACAAATGGCCAGTGGCAGAGCTGAGATTTAAAACTGAGCCCTCTTGGGGCACCTGGGTGACTCAGTTGGTTAAGCATCTGACTTCATCTGACTTCAGCTCAGGTCTTGATCTCACAGTTCATGGGTTCGAGCCCCGTGTCAGGCTCTGTGCTGACAGCTCAGAGCCTGGAGCCAGCTTCAGATTCTGTGTCTCCCTCTCTGTCTGCCCCTCCCCCACTTGCACTCTGTCTCTCAAAAATGAATACATGTTAAAAAATTAAAAAAAAAAAAAGCATCCAACTTCAACTCAGGTCGTGATCTCACGGTTTGTGAGTTCAAGCCCCATATCGGGCTCTGTACTGACAACTCGGAGCCTGCTTGGGATTCCATCTCTCTCTCCCTCTCTCTCTGCCCCTTCCCCACTCTCACACACTCTCTCTTTCTCTCCAAATAAGCTTTAAAAGATACAATTAAAAATAAAACTAAAAATGAGATTTCCTGTGTGCTTTCTTGCATGTTAGAGTGTTTCAATGGATATAAGGACTTACCGATATATAAATATCAAGAGCTCTACACGCAGACTTCCTGGAGGTGAATCCTGGCCCTGCCATTTACCATCCAGGGAGCTTTGGACCCGTTACACAGCCTCTTTGTGCCTCCCTCTTCATCTGTAAAATGGAATAATGTCTACATCATAGAATCACCATGAGAATAAAATAAGCTAACACACGGAAAGCACATATGAAAGCGTGGACAGGACCCCGCACTCGCCTGTCACCAACCTAACACTGCTGGTGAAGGTTCAGCATAAAAGGCAGTATCCGCACCAGAATCGTATGATCGGGTGTCCATAGCTAAATGACCAGGAAGGAAGAAAACTCAGCAGGTTTTCTGGATATCAGTTTTCCTTAGCTCTCGTCAAAATGCCATCCAGGCTAGAATTAGCAGAGGCCTGGGATTCAAACGTTTTAAAAGCTGGTGAGGGTGTCCTGTGAACTGCTTGTTTAAACAGCACATATAGTAGATGGAAAGAGGGTCCATTACTGCAGGCTCTTATCTCTTGCAAGGTTAAGAAGCTGTCTCTTCTAGAATCATCATTAGTCAGTGAAATAAAGGGTGACAATAGCTTACATTTCCACTTCAATCTTCTCGCACAAAAAAAAAAAAACCCCACAAAAAAACAGTTTAATCTGATAAGGCAAAATGCTAACATGTTTCAAAGCTCCCATTACACAATTCAAAGAGAGTTTAGGAGTTTTCTTTATTTCTCTTAAATTATTCATAACATAAATCTTTGAAATATTTAAACTCCTTTCTCCAGTAGTCAAAGGAGAATGCTGATGGAAAGCTCTCTGTGCGTGCCCAAAAGGGACAGATCGATGCTTGCCGATGGGGGAGGGGGCAGGGGGAGGGGCACCGCAGCCTGGAGCGGGAATGGCCTCCCCATAGAACCTTCAAAGGCTTTCATTCTGCACGCTCTTGCTTTCTGGGACTGGGAATGTCTTCCTTTTGAGATCCAGGTTTTACCAAATGGGATTTACTTTTTCTAACGTTGCTCTCAAGGAAGAGCCTTTAACAAAACACAAGCAAAACATGCGAAGAAGTGGGACCGTCCTCCTACAGCAAATGAAAAGTCGCTCATTAGCAAAACACCGGGGTGCTACCATCCAGACGCCAGTGCAGCTGGCACCAATTCTGAGAGGAGAATGATTCATTACCATGGTTACTGATGCCCGAAATATTACCTTCTGCAATCAGCACACACAAAGATCCTTTAAAGAGAGTGTAAAAATTAGAGCACTGTAAACAATTAGTGAAAATTGCCAGCGGGCACGGAGGCTGAACTTACACAATGCTGCTTTCAGGGCCGAAAACCAGAGGGGACCACTGCGGCACCAGCAAATCTTGCTCAAGGCAAAAAAAGACACTCCTGTTCAGGGAGCCAGCTGCAGGCCTCGCCCACAAACATTTCTGTACAAATCTGTTATCAGTCACCAGGGCGGGTTAGGAACAGACCTATCTAGTTGGTAATATTTGTACGATCAGATTCTAGTTCATTAGACACATAATTTCATTTTTTCAAAATTTTTTTAACGTTTATTCACTTTTGAGAGACAGAGCACGAGCAGGGGAGAGGCAGAGAGAGAGGGAGACACAGAATCCGAAGCAGGTTCCAGGCTCAGAGCTGTCAGCACAGAGCCCGATGTGGGATTCGAACCCACAAACCACGAGATCATGACCTGAGTGGAAGTCGGAGGCTCAGCCGACTGAGCCACTCAGGCGCCCCTAAACGCATAGCTTTTTAAGGCTTTTTTTAAAAAAGATTAATAAACCTTATTTAAAATTTTTTTTAATTTTTTAAGTGTTTATTTTTGAGACAGAGTCAATTTTTGAGAGACAGCGCCCCAATAAAACTCATTTTTAATGCCAGTTTTAAGTTCCCAACAAAATTGAGCAGAAAGCACAGAGATTTCCTCCCCCCACGTTTGTACAACTATCAACATCCCCTGCCAGAGTGTTACATGTGTTGTAATTGATGCACCTATAAAAACTGATGAACTTACACATCATTATCACCCAAAGTCCATGGTTCACATTAGTGTTCACTCTCGGTGTTGCACGTTCTACGGTTTGGGGCAAATGCATAATGACACGTATGCACCATGATAGCACCCTGCGAGTATTTTCACTTCCCTAAAATCGTCTGTGCTCTGCCTGTTCATCCCTCCCCACCCCCACTCTCCCACCCCTGGCAATCACTGATCTTTTCACTGTCTCCACAGTTTTGTCTCTTTCAGTATCTCATATAGTTGGAATCACACAGCATGTAGCCTTTTCGGATCGGCTTCTTTCACTTAGTGATAGGCATTTAAGTTTCCTCCGTGTCTTTTCGTGGCTCGATAGTCCATTCACCTACTGAAGGACGTTTTGGTGGCTTCCGAGTTTTGGCAACTCTGCATAAGGCTGCCATAAACAACCGTGTGCAAGGTTTTTGTGTGGACAGAAGTTTTTGACTCCTTTAGGTAAAACCCAAGGAGTGTGACTACTGGATCATATGGTAAGAGTATGTTTAGTTTTGTAAGAAACTTCCAAACTGGCTGCACCATCTGTACTCCCATCAGCAATGAGTGAGAGGCCCCCAAGGTCGGTGTTTGCAAAGCATCTTGCAAAATGCTCTGTGTCCTAACACTAATATTACAGTCCAGTGCTGTTGCTTCTTAGCAATAAGATAGGGATGCGAAAGTGGGAGGAAAGGAAGCGTGGTTGTTAAATGGCAGAAGTTTGCCTTTCAAACTGCAGTGGACTCTCTTCCAAGTCTTTAAATAGGAAACTAGATTAACTTCCATAAAAAAAGCTTTCACTGAGTGGATGAGTCATTCCCGTACATATCTTATTCTATTTAAAGAATGTCAACACCTTGAGGCAATCTGTGCTTTCCCAAAATCTGGTCCAAACTCAGCAAATCCCAAAGCCCCACCCTGCTCTGCTGAAAATGGCAGCAGTAAAAACTCCGTCATTCAAATCTCTGATTTACTGAAATGTACCTTCCACCGCGTAATTTCTTCATAAAGAGGTGGCTAAATCAATTGATAGTATAAACAAGATAATAACCTATAAGGAGCAGGCACTTTTGCATTTTGCAATGTAATTTGCAAAGTCAGTTAAAACGTTGATGTTTGGGGCACCTGGGTGGTTCAGTCGGTTGGGCGTCTGACTTCGGCTCAGGTCATGATCCCGAAATCCGTGAGTTCCAGCCCCGTGTCGGGCTCTGTGCTGACAGCTCCGAGCCTGGAGCCTGCTTCCGATTCTGTGTCTCCCTCTCTCTCTGTCCCTCCCCCCGCTTGTGCTCTCTCTCTCTCTCTCTCAGTAAACATTAAAAAAATTAAAATAAAAAACATTGATGTTTATCATCTATTCTTTAAAGAACAGTGATTCATCAGTGCTTTATTAGCCACTAGTATGGTCTCAAGTGGATGAGATTTGATAAATACATGCATATATGCATTCTGTATACACATATACAGAAATACAGATAGAGATATAATGTGATCGCCACATGAGCAAGGTTTTTTTGTTTTTTGCTTTTTTTTGGGGGGGGGGGAGGGTTTATATTGTCCATTGTTTTATCCCGAGCACCTGGAAAAGTTGTAGCACATAGAAGACCATATACAAATGTTATACATATTTGTATATGGTCTTCTATTATCTACATTGCCTTCAAATACACACGCACGTTGGCATACATGAATGAATGAATGTGAAGGCTCTCTCCTCTTTTGAATTCAAAGAGTTGTTGACAGATTTTTGTGAGTTTTCTTTTTCTGAGTGCATGAGCTCTGTAAGGCTCCATGAAGGCTGGAACAGGGTCTTATAGTTCTGTGTATTTTTAGTCTCATCAGATTCTTGCTCTCAGCTTCGCCAATTTCTTTCTGGTCCACTGGGTCCTGGCCTGGCCCTGTGGGCTCCTTCTGCTTCGCCCCGGATCTTGTGTCTCCAAACTCAGTTGGAAAGGGCCCTGGTTTCTTCTTTGCTTCTCTTCGATGTGCTTCTTTTAACCTCCAAAGAGTAACTAAAGGTGATATAACTAGCTTTTCCACAGTGCCAGTGGTTGATGTGCAATTATATGCAACTAACAGCTGACAGGGAACAAGGTCAGCTGTTAGGAAATATCCATTGTACGCCAAGGCATGGTCAATGAAAGCAAACTGGCCAAAAGGCTGGGAACTGGCGAAATCGATGGGCTTATCCTTATGTAGCTCCCCAAACAGATTTCACTTGAGGGGACTGATCTAGCCGTCCCTACCCCTGATTTTTTTCTCTTTAGAACAATTACGTAGGTTCCTGAGATTCACGGGGCCTGAGTTCAGTCGTGTGTCTGCCGGGACTTCAGGGCAGAGGCGTTAAGGACAGGTGTAAGAATTACAACAAGAAACCTCACCGATACAGGCTGATGGGGGCCTGCCCCGTTTCCCACAAAGTGAGGCTGGGGCTTGGCAGGTGTGGAGCTCCTGTAGGGACCCTCGTGTCGGTGCCTCAGTATCCAGGACACCTCTGCCTAGGGAAGAAATCGAAGAACAAAGGAAATTTCCAGTCCTACTCTTCTTCCTCAGCATGATGGCATAGACAAGGGCGCCGGCTTGCAGCCCATCCCAGATGGATTAACATCTCTGCTCGCTACTTAACCACTGCATCATTTCAGGAAAGTTGCGTAACTTCTCTGAGCTTGAGTTTCTGTAACTGTTAAATGACAAAAGTAATCGCCTGCCTCATAAGGTTGTGACAAGGATCGGCTGCCAGTGAGTATAGTGCGTGGGGTCCACCGGAAGCCCCTGGCGATTCTGTCTCAACTATTCTCCTGATGTGTTCTAACATGCTCTCCTATAAGATGTTACCATGGTAACAGCGACTGGACGGACCGGCCCCGCGTGGGCTGCCTCTGTTCACTCCTCTTACCCGCCCTGAGCGGTCTAGACCTTAGCACTCTGACCCGTCTCGGGTGGCTGACCCGACTCCACGATGCAATAATATGAAACATACATATTTCATTTGAGATTTTATGAGGATTCAGTGCAGACGTCTCAGCACCCAACGCACAGCAGAAACAGTAGAATTTCCCCATTAAACACCCCAGTTCTTTCTTCAAAAACTTCCCTGGACTGTAATCAACCTCACCTCTTCTCTGGAAACACAGATTCTAAAGACTTTGCTTGATGCCGGGAGCAAGCCAACCCCACCCTCGGCTTTATGCCCCACATCTCCCAACACGGGGCTGTGGTCAGCAAATCCCTGCCTGGCCCAACGGCTGGTGTGGTTCTGAAGCCCCACAACCGTGGCCTAGTCACGTCTCTCTGTCCTCCGCTCTCCTGTCCTCCAGGAAGGAAGAAACACAAGGCAAACCTAGTGTGAGAAATGACATTCATTCGCAGTGTTTCTGGGGCTGCTCAAGTTTGCATGGCCAAGGGGTTCAGGGCTGCCCATGCCGGCCCCTGATTCCAAAGCCTTAACTTTCCACTATGTTTCCCTTGGGCTTCGAGCAGACAACTGGTTTTTCTGTCCCATCCTGCACTGGTGCATTTTAAGGAGAATACTGGAGATGTCCAAATCGACTCCCTCCATCAGTCATGACGTGAAGTGAACCAGAGTTCGAGGCCCTTGACTTCCTAAGAGTAATTGAACAAAAGGGATGGTTTCTCGGCAGACCAGACCCTCTCTCCCTTTCAGCCTCCTCCCCGGCTTACCTCTCCGGCCACACCCTGCGGGACTGGATCACACCTGATACCCTTCTGTGTGGTGGTAGGAGGTACGCTGTAAGCTTTACCATCCTTACTGCTCAGAGTTTGAATCTTGAGTTCCCCAACTTGCCACTGGGCACGTTAACTTAACCTCTGTGAGTCTCAGTCTCCCTACCTGTAGAACACGGATAGGATTACCTTCCTCAGAGGTTTATGGGTAAGACCCAATGCCTGGAACAGCACACATTCCCCACAGAGTGGCTATTGGTTCCTGATCTGGGCAGAGCTGGATTTGGGGATCCTGTGCCCATCCGACTGGCTTCGCGATGAGGGTCAGGTGGAGAGGTCGGCATGCCTTCCCCAGAGGCTGGCTCCGCCAGCACTGGGGCACATTCCTTTCTGCCTCGCTGGACATGGGATTTCATCCTTCACACCCTTTGCTTTCCTCAGATAAGGAAAAACGGGCCAGTGGTTCTCAACTGGGGCAACCATATTAAGTCCCGCACCCCTCACCCTCTGGAGGCGTTTTTGGCTGTCTCAGCTGGGAGGGGGTGGGGTTACCCCCTGCACCTGGTGGCGGGTGAGACCAGGGATGACGCTAAATATCACACAACGAACAACAGGACAGCCCCCACAACAAAGAATTAGCCAACCCAAAATGTTGATCGCGCCGAGGTGGAAAACCCTGGAAACAGACCCCGTGTCCAGAATGTATTCGCTCACAGATAAAATGCCATTCTTTATGAAGTGGGGGGGGGGGGGGGAAGCTGTTGGAGGCAACTACGTACAAAGTATGCTCGTGGACAAATTCTCTGAAAAGAAAAACAAGAATTACCACTGGGAGGGGATGATATCAGATGATCTCAGATGGTTCTCTTGCGTTTTAAATCTTCCTATCGTGTGGTTTGGGCCATAAGTAAAGGAAAGAAAAACGAATCGTCCCAGAGGGTGGCACAGGATGCGGCTACTAATTTAAACAAGATAACCAGCACTTGGAAATTCACTGACCCTCAAACTCTCTCCATTCACCCAGTGGGCCAATTTGTCCCCACCCAAGTCACTTTGCAAATGCACGAGATAGAATCACACCAAGAGATATCAACATTTAGAGGGGCAAGAAAATCCATCCATGCGAAAATAATTTCAGTAGGGTTTTTAATATTCATTTAAGTTTTACTTCATTGTTCACTAAACCAGAAAATGACAGCAATCGCCGTGACTGGTTAGGTCACTTGGGCCAAAAAAATTTCTGGTTTGCCTGGCTTTTCCCTTTCAAATTTTTCTTTTTTCCTTTTTTCTTCCCAGAAACTGTTCTTAACTGCCAAGTCATTAAAAACTGCCGAACCAATCTGTGCATAAAACACAACCGAAGCAGAACAGGTCAGAGGGAAAAAAAGGATGCACTGAAAACACTTCTACATTATACGACGGATGGTTTCCATAATAACAAAAGAAAAAAGAAAATAGGACATTTATAATGAAATGAAGTGGCTGAACATCAGAAGACATTCTTAAACTGAGGTGGAAAAAGACTCCAACACATAAGACAAAAGGCCAATCAGGGCAAGACGTATAAAAGTCCTATTCACTGAAGGCCAAAGAACGGCTTAGCTCCCAACATACTATTAAAGAACCACTCACACCCCACATTTCTCCTTAGCTGAGCGTGGGAGACACAATAACTGCTCTTAGTCACTGTCAGCACAGGGGGGGTAATTTGCATGTGATTTCCATACAATCTTTTTGCAGGCAGATTATGGCATTCACAAGTCTGAACTTTTCATTTTATTTTTTTTCAAAGAGAAGGATCCATTGACCAGCAGTATGGACAGCTGTTGTTATTTCTGCCCCTAACCGCTGGATGTTTGCAAGCTCCCAAATGGTCCTTTTGATTTATGTTTTAACACTCTGATCAATGCAAGGAAACGTGAAAACCTAACCTTTAATCTTTGAGATGGTTGAGATGGAATGAGCTTAGCTCTCCACGAGAAAATGCCAAAGTTACGAAATTATAAACTACATTATTTATGGAAGAGGAGTATGTCTTGACAAAAATTAGCTTTAAGGCAGAATTCTGTAATGGGTACAGATTATTTGATCTGCCCATTCTATCCTGTCTAGTCTTGCTGTCTTGCTGTCATAATCTGTTTATTTATTCATTGATTCATTTATGCCACACTCCACAAATGCTTCCAGGAAGTGCGCGCGCATGCACACACACACACACACACACACACACACACACACACACACACACAGAATACTTGAGGTGATAAAGCTGAGGAAAAAGAATGAAGCCAGGGAGAGATTAGAATATAGAATATACACCATGAAGTGTTGTGAGTTCCTATGGTGGGTAACAAATTTGGTGCCAGTCTTCTTAGTAGCCAAAGCAAAAAGCACATTCCCATTATTACAAAGTTCACAGAATAAAGAATGGTTCAGTTGTTCAGTGTTTTTCAACTATGAAACCTGAGAGAAAATTCTCTATTGTGCCTTGTGATGGCAGTTTCTTGAGGGATTTGTTAAGTAATCTAACAGTCGTGTTTTCTGTTTCATTACTTTCTGCACTTACCTGTATTGTTTTCAAAATAGGTAATAGAACACAATTTTGAAAAATCACTGCCTGGGGTGCCTGGGTGGCTCAGTCGGTTAAGCATCCGACTTCAGCTCAGGTCATGATCTCACGGTCCGTGAGTTCGAGCCCTGCGTCAGGCTCTGTGCTGATGGCTCAGAGCCTGAAGCCTGCTTCCAATTCTGTGTCTCCCTCTCTCTCTGCCCCTCCCCCATTCATGCTCTGTCTCTCTCTGTCTCAGAAAATAAATAAACATTAAAAAAAAGAAGAAAAAGAAAAATCACTGCCCTAGAGCAATTCACATATGTGCACAAGGAAGCATGCGTGGGGGCACTGGTCATAGCACTGCCGGACAGAAATAAAATAAATGTTCATCATTAAAAGAATGGATAAAGTTTGGGGCACCTAGGTGGCTCAGTTGGTTAAGCGTCCAACTGTGGCCCAGGTCATGATCTCATGGTTCATGGGTTCAAACCCCACATCGGGCTCTGTGCTGGGCTCTGTGCTGACAGCTCGGAGCCTGGAGCCTGCTTTGGATTCTGTGTCTCCCTCTCTCTGCCTTTCCCCTCTTGCACTATGTCTGTCTCTCTCTCTCAATAATAAACATTTAAAAAAAATTTTTTTAAGTTATTTCTGTGGGGCGCCTGGGTGGCTCAGTCAGTTAAACGTCTGACTTTGGCTCAGGTCATGATCTCACAGTTTGTGACTTAGAGCCCTGAGTTGGGCTCCCTGCTGTCAGCACAGAGCCCGCTTCGGATCCTCTGTCTCCCTTTCTCACTACTCGTCTCCCCTCTTGCTCGCTCTCTCTCTGTCTCAAAAATAAACATTTTTTAAAGAGTTATTTTGGGGCACCTAGGTAGCTCAGCTGGTTAAGCATCTGACTTTGGCTCAGATCATGATCTCACAGTTCCTGGCTTCCATCCCCGTTGGGCTCTGTGCTCACAGCCCGAGAGAGCCTGGAGCCTGCTTGGGATTCTGGGTCTCCCTCTCTCTCTGCCCCTCCCCAGCTTGTGCTCTCTTACTCTCTCTCAAACAGAAATAAACATTAAAAAAAATTTTTTTTTAAAGAATGGATAAATTTTGATATAGCCATACATGGGAATACAGTATAACTGTTGAAATAAATAGATGAATTAGATCGACATTACTAACATGGATAAATATCAAAAACATTGAATTTAAAAAGCAAGTTAGAAGGTGATATGTATAGTGTGATTTAATTAATACAGGAGTTTAAATCTCCTTGAATAATACTATATGGTGTCTACAGAAACCTATAATTAACGAAAACACATAAACATGGATAACAATGATGCAGAACAACTTCAGGATAGTGATTCCTTCCGGGACGGTCATGACACTTTGAACTCTACACGGGCATGCAGGGTAGCTGGGAGCTTCCACTCTATCTGTAAGACTTTTCATTTTTTTGGTAGATAGAAATAATTTTATTTTGTATTGAGGCACAGCAGGCATACAATCCGTATTACTTCCTCGAGTGTGCAATACATTAGTTATTCACATTATAAAATTAAGGACAGAAAGCCTTGTATGCAGGGGATATTAAAAATGTGTGTCTAATTTTGAATCTGTCTCTGACAGCACCCATGACCAGCTTTATAAATCTGAATGCATACGACACGAGACACATTTGGACAAAGTATTCATATGGGTCCACTCCAGATGCTAATTCACTCTACAGATAACTCACTCTTCACCTTGGTCATTGGCACTCCAGGGTCTGAGGCACATGTGGATCTGAAAGACACTTCTGGAAGTACATTTATTACACTGGCCTTGTAAAGATTTCTGTTTCTTCTATTCTCCTTTAGAGCAAGGAGACCTTTTCTCTTTACAAGCAAGAAGACCTTCAAGCTTGTCTTTTGTTGGAAGAGTCTGAGCATAACAAGCTTCTTCTATGGCGAATCCTGTTACTAAATCAATCTCCATCCCTTGATTAATTGCTAATTTTGCTATTTTTATTGCAACAGGTCCCTGAGGTAAAAACTTTCCTGCCAGGTCCAAGGCCTTGCGTGGGCTGGGCAGCATTCCTGCCTGGTTCTGTTCTAGAACGTGGCTGATCAAGCCCACTGCTTTGGCTTCTTGGGCATCGAGCACACGTGCAGAGAAGATGAAGTCTTTGATGAGGACCATCCCGATACCGCCTGGCAGTGGCTGTGACCCCCCTGCCTCTATTTCATTCATCACTGCTCTCATTTTGGAGACAAAAGGACCAACTTCACTGGGATTCACTTGGACTCTCTTCTTAAGGTCAGCACCAGCACAGAATATTCCTGGGACTTCACTCCTGACTATTACCGTCCGCACTTTTGAATCAGATTTGAAAGCATCCACAGCTTTTGAGAGCATTTTTATCAGCTTTTACTGAATGGGTTTTTGGCATCGGCTCTGTTTATCCCAAGCACCGCAGTTCCTCGGTTCTCCTCTTCCAGGTACCGAACAGGCTGCTGGTCCTCTGTCCTCACCTCAGAGCGGTACCCCTCCATGGGGCCGACCCCCTGGCTGATGGCAGGCACCCAGCCCCACCCTAGATGCCTGGCCCACCCACAGGCCGTCAAGGAACCAGGCAGTGCCCCCCCCCCCAACCTGTGGGGCCAATGCAGGTGCCCAAGGTCCCAGGTGCCCCCGAGGCCTTGTCTTAGACTTTCTTTACACAAAGAGATGAAACAGATATGGTAAACCAACGAACAGTCTAATTTTTCTTGTGGGCACTTGGGTGCCTATCATCGTCTTCTCTGAACTTCTCTGTGTATTGAAATATTTAATATTTAAACATAAAAATTTTAAATCATGAAAGGAAAGTTTGGGGACAGAGCTTGAAGGATCTAGAATGCCATGCCTAGGGTTCTGAACTTTATTCTTTAGGCATTAAGAATGTTTGTGCAAACTTAATAAAAAAAAAAGTGAGCAGAGGACAGAGTGGTCAGAGCTGTGTTCTAGAAAGATTACTCTACCAGGCACATAAAACTTCACTCTCTTGTTCTTCCCATGATACGTACTTAAGTCCATCCGTATCCTCTGATGTCTTCCCTGCCCAGTCTCAAAGTTGTCCCGCCACCAGACTCAGTGTTTCTTGTCTCAGCTGCAGCTGTGTGGTGTGGAAGATTTTGGTTATTGCACGGAGTGAATGGGAAAAATTGAGACCGAGGGCGGGGATGAGTTCGGGAATCAAGAAACATCGCTCCTATTAAGAACACCCTAAGGGGAGCGACATGAAATTAAAACTCAAAGCAGATGCTGTGCAAATCCCATGCCAATTCCCTGGTGGCCCAGCTCTTTCAAGTCCTGGCTTAGCTACATGTGATTAAGGGGAGCACATCAAATCCAAAAAGGCACACATGTCACAGACCCTCACTCGTTCCTCATTGGGGACCATTCCAAAGTATGTCATTACATTTTTCCCAGGAGTAAATTTGCCTGCGCAGGAGGCTGTGGGTCACGTCAGCTCCTCGACTGGGGACTGCCTATGTCAGAAACGAGTGCCTTCAAGGGTAAGTCGGGGCAATTTCCCACTCTGCAACCTGGCCATAACTCTGCTATGGGTGCATCCCTTCCTTCCTTCTCCTTCCTTCCTTCTCTTTCTTTCCTTCCTTCCCTCCTTCCCTTTTTTCTTTCTTTCCTCCTTTCATTCCTTCCTTTCTTTCAGTTTATTTATTTTTGAGAGAGACCAGAGGAGCAGGGGAGGGGCAGAGAGAGACAGGTAGGGACACAGAATCCAAAGCCGGCTCCAGGCTCTGAGCTGTCAGCACAGAGCCCCCACGTGGCTGTGGAACCCGTGACCAACGAGATCATGACCTCAGCCGAAATCAAGAGTGGGAGGCTTAACCCACTGAGCCACCCAGGTGCCCCTGCGCGTGTATTTCTATCAACATTTCCTTATCCTCCAGGGCGGGCCAGGAGGTGCTGCTTAACAACAACAACAACAACAACAACAACAACAACAAAAGTTTCATAACGGTGCTGACGGACTCAACCAGGTATTTGTGCTAACCTTGGGGCCCTCCTCACAATCCTTTTATTCGTATTTTGCTGTCTCCTCTTCTCCGTGCCGGCGGGGCTGTTTCAGACGGCCAGTCATCCGAAGTTCCTCCCTGGCTCGGGCAGCAGAAGGCTCCCCTTTCCACCTGACGAAGAACATAACGAGCCCTCCTCGTCCTAAACCAACGCCTGGGGTTGGCACTACACGTCCTTCCCTCCGCCGTCAGGGAAATTGGCCTAGAACCCGTCCCCGCACCGTCCGCAGGGCGGGCTCTTCAGCGCGCTGAAATCCCCCTGCTACAGTGATTGGGTCAGAGGCGATCACATGCCCTGGGGCCAGCCAATCAGAGTACTCCAAATCTGGGCCTTGGTGATTGGTTGGAGGATGAGTTTAAGGCCCAAATTGGTCTGGTCCAGCTCCTTGTCAGCGCTTGGGCACGCCCTCCTCCGGGAGGAAAACCACTCCTTTTCCCCTTGTCAGGGACTGGGCAGTGGTGTCCGAGAATTGGAGCCAACATTAGCAGAGGGAGGGAAAGAAACCAAGTTCTGCTGGCATTGTTTGAACTCCTAGGTGCCGCTCAGGCCTTGGACTTTTCACTACATGGACCAGGAGTTCCTTTTTCGTCCCAGGCAGTTTGAGCAAGGTTTTCTGTCACCTGCTGTTGGCCAAGCGTGACAGCTCCAGCGTCCTTTCACACGCCCCAAAGCGGCCTCTGCAGTTCACCACACAGACCCTGTCACCGTCCTTCTCGCCATCGGCAGGTGGCCTGCCCCTCCTCCGCAGAGAAAGGGAAACCATCCTGCACAAAGTCCACACTTCTCTCTGAGTTCTCGTGCATCTTGACCACCATCTTTGTTGAACTGTCCTCGGAGGAGTACTTCCTCCTGTGCAGAGTGAGCTGGGCCCCCTCTGCTCCGGATCCTGTCCCTGCTGCCCTCCTCTGGGACTTAGCCTTATCAAGTACTCCTTCTTCCTTTTATCTTCAATCTCTCCTGCCCCAGTGGCTCTTTCTCTTGTGTCTATGAACTAAAAAAGAAAGAAAAGAAAAGAAGGAAATTAAAAGAACTTTCCTTCTTCCTGAAAATCAGCCTATCATCCTTTTTCCTTCCTTTACTTCACAACGTGTTCGCTTCAAAAAATACTCGCTACTCCCTGTACTTTCTTACCGTTCATTCACTTCTCAATTCACTGCTGCAATTAGAATTCTGCCCCTTTACTTCCCTGAACCTGCCAAGTGCAGTGGCCTAATTTCAACATTTCACTCCTCTGTAACAGTTGATTCTGCTGCTGTGTCCTCTTCTAAATGGCCCGTTGAGCACTTCCCTCATAGATTTTACTGCTTTTTTTCAGGGCTTCTTCCTCCATTTCCTATCGCTTAAGCCAACACATGTGTTGCCTTTTCTGGATTACAAAACCTGTTGAAAAATTGACGAGGCCTATTGTTTGTTTCCCTAGAAGCATGTACTTTGCAGGGTATTGATCAAGGTTGTTAGTAACAAACTGAAAAATATACTCCAGCTGGTGGAATCAAAAGGGGCTTGCCTAAGAGCACAGACAGTTCACATAAAGGTCGGGAGTGCGAAACTTCCAGGAACCCCGCACACGCAACGGAACTGCTCTGCCTCTGCCCAGTGAGAAGGCTCCTGAATCAAAGCCACCGCCAAGCTGCTGGCACCAAGCAGCTCTAGCGGGAACTGTGCCGGCAACGCGGTGCCCCGCACCCTGTGCCTCTCTCCGCATGCAACTCTGTGCGGATCAAGTCCCTCATGAGGGCAAGTGTCTTCAGACGACCCGGTTTCCAATCAGGGTCTCTCCCAGGCTCATCTTTCTGGCAGAGCCTCAGTCTCCTGCAGAATCCTGGCTTCAAAGGAGGTGAGAGATGTGGCTTCCACCTTTCCTGCTCGGGGCACTGTAGAAAGAGGCTAAGCAGACAGCCGTTGGGCTAATCAGTCAGCTGTATCACCATGCATGTGTAAACGCAAACTTCAAACACTGAAGAAACACATTTTAAATGTTGATGTTCCTGAGTGCTTTAGTCATGATTTTTTTTTTTTTTTTTTTGGTTACAAGTGTCAGATCACAACCGAAATTGCCTTTGTTATTATTTTTTTAATCTTTATTTTTGAAAAAAAAATTTTTTTTTCAACGTTTATTTATTTTTTGGAACAGAGAGAGACAGAGCATGAACAGGGGAGGGGCAGAGAGAGAGGGAGACACAGAATCGGAAACAGGCTCCAGGCTCTGAGCCATCAGCCCAGAGCCCGACGCGGGGCTCGAACTCACGGACCGCGAGATCGTGACCTGGCTGAAGTCGGACACTTAACCGACTGCGCCACCCAGGCGCCCCTTAATCTTTATTTTTGAAAGAGAGAAAGAGAGTGCGAGCGGGGGAGGAACAGAGAGAGAGGGAGACACAGAATCCGAAGCAGGCTCCAGGCTCAGAGCTGTCGGCACAGAGCCCGACACGGGGCTTGAACTCATCAACCGTGAGATCGTGACCTTAGCTGAAGTTGGATGCTTAACCAACTGAGCCACCCAGGCGCCCCTGAAATTGTCTTTCAAAGGAGAAGGAATTTATTGGCTCAGACAAGAAGTGCAAGAACAGAACTAGCTTTGTCAGAACATGTCCACTCAGGGTCTCTGTTACTGTCTTAGCTCTGTTCCCCACTGCTTCTCTCTCAGGCAAGATGCTCCTGCAGTGACTAGCTGGCCAACAGCAATTCTCTGTTCATATCCTACTTGTACAGCAACCCCAGCAGACAAAGAGCCTCCTTTCCCAAGTAGTTTTAGCAGAAGACCCAGAGTGACGTCTCCTTGGACTAGTGAGTCAGATGCTCCTCTTTGAATCAACCATCGTGACCAGGTTTGCAGCACTCTGATGCACCATGTTTGAGTGATGTGTCCCATCTTAGGTCCAGAATGTGGGGCCATCCCTATATGAACACGTCGAACTGAGGGGTAGGAATGGAGGTGCTTTCCAGAGGAAATAGTATGTTGTTACCCAGAGGAGGGAGAATGGATCCTGGAAAGGCGAGTTTAAGAGCTGTCCCTTCCACCAGAATTCTGCATCCCGCCTTCTGTTCCAGATTCCCTTGGGATAATCTCAACTACTTCTGTGGTTTCAACTACTGTCTGATTTAGAACGCTCTTGTCTGGAATAAACCTTACTTTGATTTTTTTTCATCCAGTGAAATAGAAAATTCAACAAAAGACATAGTGCATTTGAGGGGCACCTGGGTGACTCAGTTGTTAAGCATCTGACTTCAGATCAGGTCTTGATCTCACGGTTTGTGAGTTTGAGCCCTGCTTTGGGTGAGCCTTGCTTCTCTCTCTCTCTCTCTCCTTCTCTCTCCCCCCATCCGTCTGCCTCTTGTGGGATTCTCTCTCTCTCTCTCTCTCTCTCTCTCTGCCCCTCACACACTTGTGCCCTCTCTCTCTCTCTCAAAACAAAACAAAACAAAAACAGTGCATTTGAAAGGAATTTTTTAAAAGGGATTTTTTAGAAGGAGGAAGGGTACAGTCTTTTTTTCCCCTGTTTAAAAACATGTTAAATGACATTCTGAAATGACTCACAGTGCTTCTGGTCCTCTACCAAAAATGGAACTGTTCGCTGTCAGATAATCCAGTTTATTTTGCCCAAATGGTGGACACAGACATTTTTGTCCACAAAGGGAATATTATTTTTTAATTTTTTTAAGTTTGTTTATTTTTTGAGGGGGGGAGGGGCAGAGAGAGAGGGAGAGAGAATTCCAAGTGGGCTCCAGACTTGAACTCACGAACCATGAGATCACGACCTGAGCTGAAATCAAAAGTCGGTCACTTAACCGACTGAGCCACCCAGGGGCCCCCACAAAGCGAATATTTTTTAAAATATATTCTTCTTCTTCAGGAATAGGCCTCTTGATCCTTGGGATCTTCAATTGAGATATTTACTTATTCATTTATCTCATTTAAGGAAGGTTCAGTGGTCATATCTAATCTCAGTTGTCTTAATTCCCAGCAAGCATGATTTTGAGCAATTCTGTCAGGGTTGTATTTTCTCTTCCCTTAGTGTAGCTTATCTTCTGGGAAGGAGGCACACAGATCTGAGTAGGTGACTACCTTAATACCAATTTCTTTAAATGTGTTCCAGGGATAGAGGAAAAAATGCATTATGACCTGGTGTTATCTGTCAGTATCCAAAGCAGGATCTCCACCCAGATCCAGGTTCTTTATTTCGTTTTAATGTTTTAATTTATTTTTGAGAGAGAGAGTGTGTGAGCAGGGAAGGGGCAGGAGAGAGGGAGACAGAGGATCCGAAGCAGGCTCCACGCTGATAGCAGCAAACTTGATGCAGGAATTGAACTCACAAACCATGAGATCATGACCTGAGCTGAAGTCGGATGCTCAACTGACTGAGCCACCCAGGCACCCCTCCAGTTTCCTATCTTTAAAGGGCATTTTTATCTCAAGGTCCTGAAAACATCACAACTCAACACACCTCGAATAAACTCATCTTTAACGTTTGCTTTTTGTTCAATATTCCCTATTTCAAGTAATTACTAGCTATCTTTCAACAAATTAGAAATTTCTGAATTGTCGGTCATCTCTCTCTGCTTTCATATCCAATGGGTCATCAAGTATTGCTAGTTCCTCCTGAATCTGTCTTGAACCTGTATCTTTCCATCCTCCTCTGCATGAGCCTTAATTTTTTTAAGATTTTTTTTAACATTTATTTATTTTTTAGAGACAGAGAGAGACAGAGCATGCGCAAGGGAGGGGGAGAGAGAGAGGGAGACACAGAATCCAAAGCAGGCTCCAGGCTCTGAGGCATCAGCACAGAGCCTGACGCGGGGCTCGAACTCACAAACCACAAGATCATGACCTGAGCCAAAGTCGGACACTTAACCCACTGGGCCACCCAGGAGCCCCTGCACAAGCCTTAATTAAGAACGCCCTTTTCAGGAATTGCGGGCGACTTACTTGGACATAGAGCAAAAGCCTGAAATGCTCTTCTGCATTCCATCTATCACTGGAAAGGAGAACCAGACAAGGAGCTGACTTCATTCAGCTCTGGCTTTAAACCTGCCCCCTCCCTTACCACGCCATCTCACTCACCAGGGGGAAATCACTTTTCCTCTTCGGACCTCAGTTTCCTCACTTGTGAAAGGAAGGGGTTAGACTACATAACCTCCAAGCCCTTCCAGCTCAACAGTTCTGGAATTCTAGTTCCGACAACCCTGTCCCTACCCCATTTATCTCACGGGGTTAGTGTGCAAATTAAAATGACTGTACTTTCAGTGCCTGTTGGAGGGAACGCTGATGAATTCACACTCATTAATCCTATGCCTAGGGATTTAAAACCTAAGAAGTCAGGGGCTTCCAGGAGAGTCACACGCATTCAGCCCAGGGAGCAGAGCTACTGGACCCCTGTCCCGTCACTGGGGTGGGCTGGGGGACAGCTTCCATGCAGGCCTGGAGAGGTGGCTGCAATCACACAGGCAAGACCTTCAGAGAAGGTCACGGGCCCGAGTCATTATTAGCAGGATCACCCGAGCAGTCTATGAAAGACTCCCCCCAACGCCCCCTTTCACTCCTTTGTTGTTTTCTCTCCATTACTTAGGCAGCAAGGGTGGGGAAATTGTTTTAATAGCTGGCACCAGATTTCTATCAGGGAGACACCTGTTTAGGAAAACCCTTGAACCGGCCTATCGGCCTATCGGGGGATAGTGGGAGAGCGTGTTCATCTAGGAGACTGGGAGAGAAGAGGAAAATGCGAGCTGGCAGGGGATAGAAAAAGAAACCCAAATGGCCAATGAATATGGAAACAGCTGCCAGGTCTCCCAGCTAGTGGCTGCCTGGTGAGGAGCACAAAAACCCTGTTCGCCTCCAGGTGGGATAGACTTTGCAGTGAAGTATATTCTCCCTGTGGAACCAGGAGGAAGGAGCTTTCCCCCAAAATACATCCTTGCTTAACTGGATCTCCCGCCATTTGAAGGATGTTATTTAAACCCAGAGGACCAGGTAACCCCAGCGATCACTTACCTTACGTTAGTAACATAACACAACTGTACTTATTACCTTCTGAGTTTTTTAAATTAAAAATGTAGACGGGAGCCTGGGTGGCTCAGTCGGACAAGCATCCGACTTCGGCTCAGGTCTTGATCTCTCAGTCCGTGAGTTCAAGCCCCGTGAGCTCAAACTGACGGCTCAGAGCCTGGAGCCTGCTTCGGATTCTGTGTCTCCCTCTCTCTGCCCCTCCCCTGCTCGTGCTCTGTCTCTGTCTCTGTCTCTCTCAAAAACAAACATTACACATTTCTTAAACTTTAAATTAAAAATGTATTAATCCTGTATTAAGCCTGTGTTTGCTACTACATATCACACCAGAATCCGCTGAGATTTATTATGTCAGTGCTCTTGTTGTGATTATCTAGCAGCTCTTGGGAAAGGAAACAATATAAATAGATTTATCCTGATGTCAAGTAGGGAGGATAGTCGAAATTACTGGTCATGGTCCTGAGTTTCCGTAAAATACCAGTAAATCTCACATGAGTCTGGGGACTTCATGACCGTGTGAAGGGCAGGGGCCCCCAAGCTTTTCCTATGACAGCCTTCATAGAAAACAATGATATTTATGCAGCACTGGGGGCTAACCCGAGGGGAGCCAGGGACAACCCACTATATGGGGCTTGGTAAAAACATTACATTTTGTTCATATCACATCACACAGTTACGTCAAGAAAAATGAGATAGGAAGTATCAGAGAAAATATTTAAGACTGCCTTTCTGTAAAACTCTTCTGTTAAAGGACTTCACTGAGAGATCAGAGCTCCCTCCCCATGCACACGGCTTTCCTCTCAAGGTTTTAAGCCTCAGAGGGTCCCACCCTCCTTTTCTAACCCTTGATGGCCTCCATCCAGGAGGAAACATGTTCATCCAAATGGGTGATAAAAAATTGAAAACCATTTTTGCAAACCTTTCAAACATTTATAACAGTTGGAATTAAGTTGAAAGGGTCTACCAGCTCCAAAGTTTTTGTGATCAGGGCACATGGACCTCAGACCCACCGGGACTTGGACCCGCCGATGGCCCCTCAAGTGGCAGCTGTCCCTGGAGGATCTCACGTATGCGAGCAGTCCCTCGGAGGACACTGGATCCGCTGAAGATGCCCTTGGCCAGAAGCCTGCTAACTGGGGGGACAGAGATCGGGGCCCCGCCGAGCCCTGCCTCGCCTCACGCCGGGCTGCCCCTCGGCTGCGGAGCCCTGCTTCTTGCCCTTTTCCAACACAGACTCCCCCCACCCCTGCCCTCCACCCTTCGTCCATGGAGTGGGCAGCAGCGGCAGAGACGGGGTTCCAGGCGCTGGATCCCCCTGCTTGCATTTTCCAGCCCTCCAGGGAGTCCCAGGCTTTTCATCCGTTCGTGAATACCTCGGGATGATGTTAGGCTCTCTACCCCCTGCCCGAGCCACTCTGTGGATCCCCCAACCAGGGTATGGCCAGCCACTCTGGGCCCTACAGGAGATCAGCGCCACCAAGCATACCTCTGAGAATATCCAGTTAAAGCCACAAGCAGGGAGTGGAAAAGTAACTCTGAAGGTTCAGAGAAATAGCCTCATAAAATAACAGAAACGAGTGTAGCTGGTAGATCTATTGGGCGTGTGTGTAAGTTGTGAGACTTTAACTCATAACTCATATCAATTTATTTATAGCTACTATAACAAAAAGTTTTTTTTTAATTTTTTTTTTAACGTTTATTTATTTTTGAGACAGAGAGAGACAGAGCATGAACGGGGGAGGGTCAGAGAGAGGGAGACACAGAATCTGAAACAGGCTCCGGGCTCCGAGCTGTCAGCACAGAGCCCGACGCGGGGCTCGAACTCACGGACCGCGAGATCATGACCTGAGCTGAAGTCGGATGCTTAACCGACTGAGCCACCCAGGCGCCCCACAAAAAGTATTTTTTTTTTAATTTTTAACGTTTATTTATTTTTGAGAGACGGAGACAGAGCACAAGTGGGGTGGGAGTGGGGGGCAGAGAGAGGAGACCCAGAATCCGAAGCAGGCTCCAGGCTCCAAGCTGTCAGTAGAGAGCCCGATATGGGGCTCGAAACCACGAACCATGAGATCATGACCTGGGCTGAAGTTGGACGCTTAACCGACTGAACCACCCAGGCACCCCCAAAAACAACTTTTTAAAAGTGTTATTTGGGCCTGATAAAAATTAAGCCACCACCACCCTCCCCCCCACCCCTTGCATCCCTGCAATACTGCAGTCTAATTCTGATGCTAGTCACTTGGAGTCAGCAGAGATTCCACAGGTGAAGGGCATGGTCCCCAACTGTCCTCATTTCAGATGCCCGCTGCAAGTGTGGTCACCTGCACTTCTGACCAAATGGCTACCAGTTTGGGGGGTTCCCAAGACCCCCTCAGGTTGGATAATTCATTAGAATGACTCCCAGAACCCAGGAAAGTAGTGTACTTACATTAAGAGTTATTAAAAAAGGATACAAATCAGGACCAGCCAAGTGAAGAGTCACATAGGGCAAGGTCTGGAGGGTCCTAGACACAGACCTCTGTGTCCTGTCTCATGGAATTGGGGTTGTCATCCCTTCCAGAACAATGATGTGTTTACCACCAGGAAGCTACCCTGAGAAGCCTCCGTGTCCAGAGATTTTATTGGGGTTTCATTACATAGGCACGACTGATTAAATCATTGGTTTCAAAGTTGAACTCAGTAAATCTCCAGTCTCCTTCCCTCCCTGGAAGTGGCGGCGGGGGGGGTGGGGGTGGGGGGGGGTGGGGTAGGGTGTCAGGCTGATGTCACAAGGTTTGGGGCCCAGGCTCTAATCACATGGTTGGTCTCTCTAGCATAACAGGTCCCATCCTGAGTCACTTCCTTAGCATAAGCTTAGGTGTGGATAAGGGCCCACCACGAATAACAAAGACACTCCTATCATCCAGGAAATTCCAAAGATTTCGAGGTTATCTTTCAGGAAGCAAGAACATACATCGGACAAACCCTATTATAACCCCTAACAATGCTGGTTTATGGACACAAGACTCTCAGGATAAGCCTCCCGGACAAATCAGGTATTATATGGATTTTCCACTAAAGGAGGACAAACGAATTGTTGGAGATATAATTCTGAGCTACACGTCATATGAGAGAAAGTTATTAGGAGAACAAAGAACAAAGGTGGCAGGAAGAAGGAGAGAGTAAGACCAAAATGTACAGTCATAAGAGAAAGGATTAAAAAGACGCAAGTCCTTGGGGGTGGGGAAACTCTAGACCATCAGAAAAAATGGAGCCCAAGTAGGGTTTCGCCTCTTTATTATTTTTTTAAGTAGACTTGGTGCCCAGTGCAGAGCCAATGTGGGGCCTGAACTCACGACCCTGAAATCGAGACCTGAGCTGAGATCAAAGTCAGTTGCTTGACCGACTGAGCCACCCAGGCACCCAGGGTCTCACCTTTTATTCCTATTTAAGGCTGAGAGATGTCGCTGTCAGAAGACCAGTATTCTCTTGAACACAGTGTTGGATTTGGACTTTGATGGGGCTCTCCACTTAGAAGAGATCTCCCTCACACCCACCAGGCAGGCACAAATTGATGGGTATGGTCATGCATCAGACCTGGTGCATATGTGCCAGACTGAGAAAGCAAGATGTGACAAGAATCTTCTGCAATGCAGTCCCATGGGCAAAAGAAAGATTTAGAAGCTTGTTAAGAAAAACACATTGCCATCTGGAAGTAAGTACAAGACATAGATCTAGGAGACATTGGTGTCTTCTGGGAAACACTGAGGTGCTAGCGGAGAAAGATCTTTTTAGATTATCCCCCGTCTTCTCGCCTGCCCCCTTGGAGGGTCGGGTAAATGAAGGAAGGGCCAAAGATGTCAAATGTACAGGCCTTCATTTTCCTCAAAGTGGGAGCCTTGAAAATAACCCTGTGTGCATGTGAGGGTTTTTTTATGTGCATTTCATGAAAAGTGTATAAATTCTGTACAAAAAGGAATATGCAATTTTCCTAAACACTGAGACCTTGCTTGGGTCTGTTTGATACATTCTTCACCAAATATTAGTATCTGTAGACTCAACATTTGGATAACTGCCTTTTTTCACATAAACCTTCACTGATAAGTGAAGAATATTATTCTTAAAACTTTTAATATATACATCAATATTTGATCCATTCTAGGATGCATATTTTCACACAGTTTTCCATCTCTAAAGCTGGGTACATCTTTGAATCAGTGGTGTCTTACAACTATAATTGCCAGCATTGTTTTTTCCTTTATGATACATAAGAGAACGTACATCTGTAGAACCTTAGATTTGATGAAATATGGACAATTGCTTAAAATGTTACGAGACAAAACGTTGAAAGTTTAAAGAACCCCCCATTGTCCTGAGTAGCTTGAATCCTTTAAGAACATGACAGGAATTAAGTGTCCAAATTCTAGAATCGTTAAAGAACTTTAAAAAGTGCCTTCAGGCATGGAAATCTATGGCTTTCAGATATCATATGCTTCTCCTTGAATCTTTTAATGTGACAAGTTGTAGTAATAGACTTTTTTAAAATGTTGAACCATATTTCCATTCCTGGAGTAAACCCAACTTGATATGATGAGTGTTGGTTTTACACACTACCAGATTCAGTTTTCTTTTTCTAAGTTTCATTAAAGAGAAAGAAAGCGCACACACACAAAAGTGGGGGAGAGGGGCAGAGAGAGAGAGAGAGAGAATCTTTTTTTTTTTTTTTTTTTACCTTTATTTATTTTTGGGACAGAGAGAGACAGAGCATGAACGGGGGAGGGGCAGAGAGAGAGGGAGACACAGAATCGGAAACAGGCTCCAGGCTCCGAGCCATCAGCCCAGAGCCCAACGCGGGGCTCGAACTCACGGACCGCGAGATCGTGACCTGGCTGAAGTTGGACGCTTAAACCGACTGTGCCACCCAGGCGCCCGAGAGAGAGAGAGAGAGAGAGAGAGAGAGAGAATCTTAAGCAGACTCCACACTCAGTGTGGAGCCCAACAGGGGGCTCTATCCCACCACCCTGGGATCATGCCTGAGCTGAAATCAAGAGTCGGATATTCAACCAATTGGGCCACCCAGGCACCCCTGGATGCAGTTTTCTGATCTAATATGGAAATGTTGAATTCCATGATAGAGATACATTTTTAATTTTCCTCAACGAATGGTTCTTCCTTCTCTTAAAGAGATTGTGTTAGGGACACCTGGGTGGCTCAGTCAGTTAAACGTCCGACTCTTGTTTCAGCTCAGGTCACGACCCCAGAGTTGTGGATTGAGCCCCACGTCAGACTCCATGCTGAGCACTGAGCGTGGAGCTTGCTAAAGATTCTCTCTCTGCCCCCTTCCCCGCTCACGCACACCCTCTCTACATAAATAAATAAATAAATAAATTTTTTAAAAAGAGAGAGAGGGGCGCCTGGGTGGCTCAGTTAAGCGTCTGACTTGGGCTCAGGTCATGATCTCGAGGTTCGTGAGTTCAAGCCCCGTGTCGGGCCCTATGCTGACAGCTCGGAGCCTGAAGCCTGCTTTGGATTCTATGTCTCCCTCTCTCTCTGCCCCTTCCCTGCTCATGCTCTGTCTCTCTCACTCTCAAAAGTGGATAAATGTTTAAAAAAATAATAAAATAAAATAAAATAAAATAAAATAATAGAGAGAGATTGTGTCAGATTGAAGTTACCCTGATCATTAGATGTTTGGTAGGACATTGGTTCTGCTATCTGGTTTTACTGTTTTGTCTGGAGGGGGCGGGAGAGTTTTCACTGTCGATTCCCTTGTCTTTATAACAGTTTTAGGACTTTTCATGTTATCTATTTCTTCCCAAGCCACTTTCGGCAATTTATATATTTTTTGGAATTTGTATGTATTGTCTAAATGTTGAAGTTATTGCCATAGCTTTATAGCACTTTTTCTCTTTTTATCGATGCCACAACTGAGATTATGCCCATCTTCCCATTCTGAATCTTTCTCTTTTTTCCTGATAAATACTATAAATGTTTTACAAAAAAAAAATCAATTTTTGTATTTGTTGATCCACTTTAGAGTATCTTTGTTTCCAGTCTCGTTACTTTCTGCTAAGTTATATTACTTAGACTTTCTATGGGTTTATTCTGTTATTCTTTTTCCAACTTCTTACATTAGATTAAAATGGATCTTAACTCATTAATTCTCAGCCTTTTATCTTTTCTAATGTAAGCATGTTGGGCTGTAAAATTCCTTCTAAGTAATCTTTGGCTGTATTTCACGTTTTAATATATAATGTCTTCATGATTGTGCACTTCTAATTGTTTTCTAGTATCCATTGTCATTTATTCTTTGATCCACAAGGTATTGAAAGGCACATTTAAAATTTGTCCCAAATGTATGGAGTGGTTTTAGTTATCTTATCTCTGCTAATTTCTAGCATACTTGTAGTAAAAGACCATATTCTGCATGTAACTGATTTTTTTTTTTTTTTTTTTTTTTTGGAGAAGCTTTACGACTTACTTCATTGCTTAGGATGTAGCCAATTTTAATAAATGTTTTATTTGTACTTGAAAAGAATGTGGATTTTCCAATTGTTTGTTCCAGGATTACATGTGTCCAAAAGTCTTTCTCAAATCTTTATCCTTACTGATTTTGTGCCTGCTTGATCTTCCAATTACCAAAAAGTTCTACAAACAGCTCATCCACTCTGATTGTGGATTCAACTGCCTATTGTATGGTCCCCAGTCCATTCTTAGGCCCTGGAACCAAAAGTTGAAAGTTCTAGGCCTCCAGGAATCAGTAGTAACATCCAGGGATTTCTGGCCTCCCTCCTTTGATAGCTCAATATGCATATAGAGAAATAAAAATAAACATTGGCATTTTTAAAGCGTTCTGTACAAGAAAATTTAAAACTCTAAATTTCTGTATTGCCAGAAACATGTAAGATCTCTAAGCCTCACTTTTTCATTGAAAAGTGGAAATAATAACATCTGAGGTTGAGATTCCCCAGGAAATGACACCAAGACAGAGATTTGTACTCAGGAGTTTGTCGGGAAGCTTTAAGTGGCCTTAGCAGAGAGTGTTATGTCTCACTCGTGTATACCCACCAAGCTGAGCACGGACCTAACACAGCAAGTAGTCGATGGTTGTTAACTAAACCAAATGACATGAATCTATTTTCTGATACATATAATGGATATAACTTTTTCATCAGAGGAAAGCTGCAGTTAGACTGTGGCATCAGACGTGGGACCACTGGAGGACCTGGCCAAGAGTTGTCCTTGAGCTTCCCAAGAGAACCAGAATCCCCTAGTAAGTTCCTATGCTGCCTGGGCAACAAAGCCAACGCGGAGGCAGCTTCCGACACCGAGAACAACCATCAAGGACTCTCAATTATTTCTAAAAGGCCACTTTTATACAGGGTGTAGGGAATCTAGAAATCTCAGGAGCTAAGAAGGAAATTAAGCTCTCAAATCTTAGACCTAGAAGCCAGAAAAGCATAAAATCTTAAATGATCTAAAATGAGAACCCCCTCCCACCTGGGGGATAACTAGGAAAACGGAATGTGTCTGTAGCTTTGGGTCCTGGTCTTTGCCCAGACTTCTATCCTTTCTCAGGAATATCCCTTTCCCCATGTGACTGCTGGCTCACGAGCACCTGCCATGTCCTGGAGGGTGCAGGAGTCTGTGAGCACAAAGCATGGCGGGATAGAAAAATTCAAGGGGCCGTTTTCCATTGCTTTGTTCTCTTTATGACATTGACCTCTTCCTTCTGAGACACAGGTTTTCACTCCCCTTTGGTTCAGTTGCTTCTTCGGGATTCTAAACCTTCAGGTTAAAGTTCTCCACGCGGTGAAAACAGCATGAAAGGCTGAAATCGTGTATGCTCTTAGAACTCTCCTGTGAAGGCCCACATTGGAGACTGACATCTATCAGTGAGTCTAGTGTGGCCAACTACTCCCTCTGCATCAGAACAGATGGGTTTCTCTGAGTTTGGCTGCTCTGTCACATGAAAATGGTGCTATCATTAAATCCCAGAATCCCACATCCCACTCAGGGCAGAGCAATATTCACTCTATGAGAAGTATTCAGCAACTGAGGCTGATTCAGTACATGGGCCTTGCACGTCCGTGGCTTGAAATGGTAGAGGCAATTGCTCTCTGACTTAAATTATTTTCTCTCGAGCCCATAGAGTTACATTTTTTTTTTTCCGTGTTAAATACATCAATGATTTCTCTCCGCTGAGCGGGTGTGTACTCAACCACCCAGCCACCTGCCTTCAATCATGGTTGCTCTCTCTCTCTCTCTCTTCTAGCCCCTTGTTTGGTATCTGGGGGGGGGGGGGGGGGGGGGGGGGGGGGGGGAAGCGCCTTTCTGATTTCAGCGCCATCGTGTCTGTTCACTGCTGTTTTAGATGCCAACACTCCAACCAGCTCAGCTACTGCCCTTGATTTCTTCCACAAAGACTAGGCTTTTCCCCCTTAGTCTCTCCTAATTATATGTAGGCTTTTGATTTCAGAATAACCTGTCTCAGAAGATCACGCTTCAGACCACCTCTACTCCCTTCTGTTTGCTTGTTTGTATATAAGCATCCTGCACCACTCCATACCTCATTCCCAATCCAAGAAATCAGTATTTATCTCTATGCACATAAAAGCAAGTTCTCTGTTCAACTCCAGCTCATGAAATTTTAATTTTTATAAGTGCTTTTTTTAATGTTTATTTATTTTTTGAAAGAGAGAGAGAGAGATAGAAAGCACAAGCAGGGGAGGGGCAGAGAGAGAGAACGAGACACAGAATCCGAAGCGGGCTCCAGGCTCCGAGCTGTCAGCGCAGAGCCCGACGTGGAGCTCGAACTCACGAACCGTGAGATCATGACCTGAGCCGAAGTCAGACGCTTAACCGACTGAGCCACCCAGGCGCCCCTGAAATAATCCTTTTTTATTTCTTTTACTAATAATAACTCTTTGCCCCATGATCCTTCCTGTAAAAACCCTCTATTTTGTACTACTGCTCAGAGAGTCTCTCTACTTGCTGGGAGGGAGTGCTGCCTAATTCACGAATTGCTTAATGAAGCCAATTCGATCTTCAAATTCACTCAGTTGAATTTTGTTTTTTAACACCCCCCCCCTCCAAAAAACAGAACAAAATAAAAACCAGAAAACGACTCTTTAAAAGACTCCAGTCGCGACGCCTGGGTGGCTCAGTCGGTTAAGCGTCTGACTTCAGCTCAGGTCATGATCTCGCTGTTTGTGAGTTCAAGCCCCGCGTCAGGCTCTGCGCTGACAGCTCGGAGCCTGGAGCCCGCTTCCGATTCTGTGTCTCCCTCTCTCTCTGCCCCTCCCCTGCTCATGCTCTGTCTCTGTCTCAAAAATAAATAATAAACGTTAAAAAAAAAAAACATTAAAAAAAAACCAAAAGACTCCAGTTGGTTGGTCCTAACAGTCACAGCAGATTAGCCGGCCTCATGTGTGCTTATGAGAAATGGAGATTTTCTGAGCAAAAGGCTCAGAGATCAGATCCACGTCAGAATAACAAGGCTTTCGAAAGGCAAACAACAGTTTTTCACTTGTTTACAAAGTGTGAAAAGAAATACGGGCCCACTGTGGTTTTTTCCACCAATTTCACGCACACGCACACACACACACACATCACACTGCCATCACCATCATTCGAATCAGTTCTAAAAACTGAAAAGGGTGGAAAGAAGATTCATCCCGAAAAAATAACCTACAGAATTCACTTTAAATGTAAAGGAGCAACAAAATTTATTGGCTGAATTGAACACAACAGTTAAAATGGCAGTGTTGTATTTTCATTTTAAGATGTTTGAATGAAACAAGAAAAGTGCTATTAGTTCAAGCTTCTTACATTCATTAAAAGAGTGGCTATCAAAAACAGCAACATGCACAATGATACATATGCACAAAATGGAATTATATCAACAAATATACAAAATACCCAAAATAAAATATTTACAGGCTTAAAAATATAAACATTGGTTCATTTATCCCATTAAATCATTGGAGGAAGGAGAAAAGATCCTATTGCTATCTGGAATCCTCTTGTAAAACAAGTTTTAAAAACATAGAGTAGTTCTAGAAGACAATTTTGATGTTTTGGGGGGGACTTAACATTCTATTATAAAAATAATATCTATAAACCTACTAACCATTTTCCTCCTGTGCACAAAAATAATACAGCCAAAAGCTTGTCCTCAAAGACATGCCCGACTTTCAGGAAAACTAATTATAGAGATGGAATTTCTCATTTGGGTCTTCTTTGTCATTATTTTCAAAGAACCTGCAATTCCCTATGGTACACTGAGATATTTCATATAAATAACTTGGTCAAAACCTGAAGTTAGCAATGAGCCCGGCAGAGAGCTGGAGTCAAGTAAAAATGACAAAAATTTACTTTGCCTATAGCGTCAAAACCATTTTCCCTGACGTTCTTGATAGAACGACCACTCTCGGATCCTTCGCATTCAGTTAACTTCATCCTAGAAGCAGTAACAATGTCATCTATTACTTTGTTAGCATTTCTCTTCCTTTCTTTAGAAATAACTGTGCAGTGGGGGATAAATGGTTGCAGTGTCGATATCTGAGAAGGCTTACTAATTCCTTTAGGCTGCCCAGGGCCATCTCATGGCATGTCACAAGGATTTGCTGTGTGTCTGCTCTATGCCCCTATGCGGTTTGACCAGGTATTTTTAGTATCTCTGCTTTAGCTTATTAGATGATCCAGGTAGGTATCTGAGAAAGTTTCATATGTCTCTGATAGCCAGTCACCTAGGCTGTATTTTATTAAAAATACTATCTTCCCACACAAAGCAGAAAGTTACTCTACCAATTACTGGGTGGTTACCAAAAAGGACCCAGTTTACGATTCAATAGAATGACCACCTGTCACCGAACTCTTCATTACATCTTATTAATACGAGGTCCAAAATCCATTTTAAAAGCATCTCGCCAAGCATAGGCAGGTCATCGATTAGTAAAATAACCTTGTGACCATGTTACAATTTCAAATGGATTGTCCCTAAATACAGGAGTATTAACAGAAGCGGAGTGGAAGAAACTCAGCTTGCAACCGCTGGGTTCACTACTGAAATTGTTTTTGGTTTTGTTACTGACAAAACAGACAGCAGATTACAAAATCTGTTGGCAGACCTGCTTGTGTGTAACTCGAGAATAACTGGGGAATATAGTCCACAATTTTGACTGGCCCAGGTGAGGAAAAAAACCCGCTAGACTCTGAGATCTTTTAGACTTGCATGTATAAAAGCCATCAAAGAATTAAAAACCAAAAAACCAAAAAACCAAAACAAGTTCACTTTTAACTCAAAGAGTCAGAATAGTCATTCGTTGAATGGTATCCACAATTATAAAAATCTGGTTTGGCTCTCACAGTTCAGAACTTTGATCAGTTTCTTACTTAAAACGACTTATACAAAAATGGAATCATACGGCTAAAAAAGAAGATGTGTAATTAAAGCAGGAGCTATAGAGTTAGGTTTCTCATTCAAATCCTGTCCATTACGTATGAAATGGGCGACTCTGGACAAGGTGTCTCACCTTTGCGCGCATTATTTCCTTCCTCTGCAGGACGGAGCTAATACCCACCCTGCACGGTTCTTGCGGACCGTGGTGATAACAATGCACAGAGGATCGTCCCGGCACAGAGTCGACACATGGTATATGTTAGTTGTTTTACTTCAATATACAACCCTCAAATTCACGGTGGCTGACTTTCTAGGGTCTTCAGTAAATATTAGTTGAATGAATTAATGAATCAGGAAATAGGCGCCAGAATTCAATGGCCACAGACAGAAGGTAGGATGCGCTACTTTTGAAAGAGCCAGGGGCTTGTCTCTGAAGTTCAGAATTGTATCGAGGCGAGGGATCGTTCAGCTAGTTCCTACTTCAACAAACCACACGGAACACCCAGAGCAAGCCTGGGCTGGGTTGATGATAGAGAACCACGAGCAACGTGCCTGGAATGACTGAAATCCTACAGGGAAGAAGTATTGCCATGACAACAGAAGAGATTTCTGTCTATATTTTTGATGTTAAACCCGAGAAAGAGAGGATACCGTCAAAAAAAAAAAAAAAAAAAAGCAGAGCGTTTGCCTGTTAACTGCACAACAGTGCCCCGTCTCTCTGCCAGTGATGGGAGCACCATCGTCTCAGACACAAAACCAATTTTCAGCTTCATGGCTTGGGTTGGCTTTTTTTTCTATTGGAAGTGAGCCGGTCATGCCATGAAGTAGTTTTTAGCTCTTGTGTCACCCTAAGTTAGTGAAGACTTTATATTCCTGTCCCAGACACTAGGGAAAAAGAGAGAAAGGGAAAGAAGGGAAGGGGGAGGGGTAAAGATGGAACGGGATGGAAACAAACAAAAAGCAGGAATGAAAGATGGCACACGAGGGGAGTAACATTGCCCAGCCCTCGATAAAAGAAAGATGTTTTTAGGGACTGTTAAGAAAGTCCCATCACGGTACGGCTACGTGTGAACTCCAAACTGAAGGGGGTTCTATGAAGTATCAGATACAGTATATGCCCCACGAATACAGGTTGCTTTGAATTTAAGTACTCATCGGTCATAAAATGCGCCCAGTTTCAGTTCTGGAGGCTTCGTGGCCATTTTAATCTGTCCTTTTTCAGTTTGAGAAGGGACTCCTTTCCGTAATCATGAAACTATCATTCTGAATCGCTCCTTGAAAGCATTCTCTGCAGTGAAAGAAAAACATTCCTTATAAGTGGACTATTCTTGCAAGAAGCTGACTCCTTTATATCACCAGCACAGTGCAAAGGCTTTGAGAAGCAATTTATGCCAGCCGTCAGGAGATGCTCAGAGCCAGACGCTGACCGCCCTTGAGGGGGAACCACACTTACCCCCTGACCATGTTACAGACACGTCTTTCTATGAAGCAAATGCTTGCCTCTTGCTTTCCCACACAGGTCTGTAGGTCACCAGTCGGCCATGCTAGCGTGTGGTCCCAAGCTGTCATGCATATTTGTGCGTGGGGAATCAAAAATTCCTAAGGCCGAGTTTCCACGAATAAGAACTATGTTGTTCATCCCTTGGGCTGCCTGGAGAGGACGGAGGGAAACGGGTAGGGCCGAGGTATTTGGGTTCCTCCTGTTATTTCATTCGGGTACTTTAAACCAGCCATTGCCACTGGTGAGAAGAGGCAACTGTGATGCTTTCTCCTTATGTTTAAGAGTATAAAATTCTTTAATTAGTTTCTTAAGAATGATTAGTTGCTTAAGAATGAGCACAAAGTATATGCAAATATATTGGAACACGCCTCAGTAGAAACGGAGCACAGGGGACCAAGGCCAGATTGTCATCATTCAGGGGAGAAATCTGGAATGACTACCCTCAGGAAATGTGTTCCACTACGCAAGTGTCAAAACACTCCACCCTCGCGAGAAGTGTCCCCTTACTGCCATCTGAGGGCACCAAGTAAACATGGTGGGTACGGAGAGAGCGGGGAGAAAGCTGCTTTAATTAATCTCTGCATACAAAGTGAATGGTAAAAAGTCTCTGAAGACTAATCTGACAAAGATGTAAGGAATGAAAACTCGGAAAGATTCGTATAAGAAACCTTGATATCTAACATAGCCTTTTTACCTTGGTAACCGTGTAAGCAAAGGGTACTTTGAATATTATTCATTTAAGTGCAAATACTTCAAAACTTACTTCTGAGATGAATGAAGAAACCCTTAAAACTCAGTAAAACGTCACATTCATCAACGTGAAACGTTTTGTATTTACATAGGCAGATAATCTGTGGAAAACGTATCTAAAGGAAGCCCTTAATGTCCTATATGTCTTTGTTGTTATTAGGTGAAATAATAAAAATCTATTTCCTCTTGCAATTATCGAAAACGCTATAGTAAAATTTCTCCCGGTCAGTGCTAATGGAAGAATAAAAGCATCCAACTGCCATTAGAACTGATGCCAGAGTAGTTCAAGTAACATTGTGTGATGTAGACATTAAAGTCAGGCTGTCTTTGTGCAGAGCCATTAAACTCACTGATAAATGCAGGGCCAACAATTGATTTGACTTTCTCCTCCCTAATTTGTTCAGCTCTCTGACTAAACAGACTTAATCAACCAAGCATCTCAGAATCATACACAACATAGCAAAGGTATCATCAGCCCACATTTAATCCTTCCCATTAAAAAAAAAAATCAGCATATATGGCCAATTTAGGAAACGCATAATAATAACTGGAATATAAATCTATTAAAATGCTAAAAAAAAAAAAAAGCCAACTCTTCAATCTCTAGGAACATGAATGAAAGTAGCCCTTGGCACAAAAAAAGCAACTATGATTCCTTGCCTATAGGTGGACAAGGTTACGATCCAGGCTTCCTGCATTGGTCCTGATTTCCCATCAACCTACTGAGGCCATTTAATTAATTGCCTGCATCCTTCATTTTGACTGGCGTGGGTGGAATTCTTAAAGATATAGAGGTTTGGGGGTTTTTTTTTAAATGGAAAACATACGGGAAAAAAAGAAAAAAAAGAGAAAATATTTTACATCTTGCATAACTGGTTAATTGCCAGGCAAGAGAAAATGAAGGTAAACTTTGCTGACACTTTCCTTTACTTATAAAAGAAGACACAGCATCGTGGTGGAATTGGAGAAAGGAGTCCCAGAACTGTGAAAGCAAAAATAGTTTGTCCCAGTGCTTATAAAAGAGATTTATCAATAGATTGCCTTTACTGTTACAATATTCTCATCAGTACTTCAGGTACCCTTAACTTTCCTGTACAGTTGAACAAATGAGCAAACAGAACTTTTGTCATGGATTCACACAGAGGAGACTACAACCCTCACAAGCAAATGCACGAGAAGAAAATCAAGATCCTTTGTTTTACGGCTAGGAAAGAAATTTACGTTCTTTACATTCGCTGGGGGAGAAATGAATGCAGCTGGAGTCTAACTAGCGCTATTGGGGTGAAATCAAATTTAAATCCCTTTCTCAAGACAGAACGTGTAAAATATTTCCAAGTGTGCAGTAGATGCCTTTGTGTGTTAGTTTGTGCACAGTTGAGTGCATCAGCACGTGTGCGTGCGAGTGGCTTTATGAATTCCTGGTGGTGGGTTCAGAGTGCTTAAGGCTATGTCTGATTATAGGACCTCATCTATAGAAGGAAATTAAATATTAAAACAGTACTTTGAAATGACATTAAGGATCTGACACAATGCAATAAAAGCCAGTAATCTGACTAATAATGAAATTCAACAAATCTCTACCACCTCTTCCAATTGAATCACTGCAAATTTAAAATGGGAACAATCTGCTTTATGCTACTGGCTCAAACTTGTTTTCCTTTGATGTCTGTTTATTTCGTTCCTTTCGTACTGTTGAAATAGGTTTCCATATACTTAGCTTGCCTCTTTCCTTCCTTTATGAAACAGAACACAAGCTTTAAAAACATGTACCATCAGTTCATTACTTAGGCAATCTCTCTGGAAGATGGGAGCTATATAGCTCATATAGTGTATGAATGTTATGCCGTTCACATGCATGTAGTTTTGCTTGGGAATATCTAGTCGTCCTGACACCATGGATCAACTCCTAGTAGGAGCTCTGGTCTTTTGATTACACACACTGAAGAGCATTTCACAGAGGATATTACATAATCATTAGAGGCTAATAGCGTTCTAGGAGCTGCTTCAGTTAATCACTCAAAGTATCCAGGCATATGGTAACCTGTTCTGAAATAAATGTTTCATCTAAAATAACAGGAAACATACATATAAGGAAGCCACTTTTCAAAAAAAAAATCTTGGCATAGAGTGTTTATGATACATATGCTTGCCAGTGTCATATTCTGAACATACCTGTCCCGATCACAAGTCCATAAAGCAAAAGTCAACTAACATGAAAAACTGTGTTTTTCTCTTGTTTTTTCTTTATATGTTCCTCATTTGGGGCTCCCTATATTGTAGAATGGTGGAATCCAAAATTTTTATAACCAAGGTAAAAATCTCTGATAAATAGTCTCTTACCCAAGACAAGACATTCCTCTGGGAGGTCAACACAATAGACTTTTCTTTTTTTCTTTCTTTCTTTCTTTTTTTTTTTTTTTTTTTGTTTTTTTCACCCCTGCATTGAAAGCCAGAGAACCCATATAAAACAAAAACAGAATTGCTTTAGGTTACAGTACATAAAAGAACATCAATAGTTCAGGGACAGTTATCATAACTAGTTATAAAACCAGATTTTAAATTCGAGGTTACTGATAGATTATAAAATGTTAACAGCTGGATAAACTGTAAAATATGCATTATGTACACATGAAAAGGTTGCAGTTTATAAATGCTAAAATACTGTGTCTCTTGGCATTTTAGTGAAATCTTTCCCTGATCCTAATTTCTTCACTGGGTGGGAAAGAAAAAGGAGAAAGAAAGAAAGAAAGAAAGAAAGAAAGAAATCCTGCTCTGTTGAGCTTTTTACTTCTCCCCAAACAAATGATCTAAACCAAGCAAACCAAAGTGCTCCTTTATGGTCCTGGTGGTAAATAGTGACCTATTTGCATACCCAACAACTGAAAGTAGGCAAATTTTCTGCCAATCACTGATCCCCTCTGCTCATCAGGTGAACACCAGACTCTTTCAGCTTTGGGGGTGTTTCCCACACAGTGGTACGGCAAAGGGTCTTTTTTTCTTTTCTCTTTCTTTTCTTTCTTTCTTTCTTTCTTTCTTTCTTTCATCTCACCCTCTCTCCCTCTCTCTCTCTCTCTCTCTTTTTTTCCTGGAAAGAAAAAGGAAAAGAAGGAAGGAAGGAAGGAAAGTGTCTTGGGAGAGGAGGGGCTCCTCTGGGGTTGGCAGTGGTTCCTCCAGGCCCTCTTTGCACCCTGCCTGGCACGGCCGAGTATCACGGCATGACGCTTACTTAGGTTTGTTTGGTTAAGTCCTGTTTTCTGCAAAGGCAAGTAAAGGTGACTTCCAAGTGTTGAGCGCATCAAAGCAAAAAAAGGAAAAGCAAAGATTTTTTGTTTTGAAAGGTAAAAAAATTAAAAGTGCTTGAAAATAATTCTCAGGAAACTTATCTTGAGAGGAGAATCCCATGTGTAGCACCCCCTCCACGCTGTATCCTGCTGCCCCTGCTGGCCGCACAGGGACCTCCTGGGTCTAGGCTCTGGAGCAGGGATGGTCCTAAGAGCCTCGGTTTAGGGGGAAGCAAAACTTGTTTCAGTGGTTCCCAGGGAAAGTTGTATTCCTTGACGTGTGGTCCACGCACGTCGGCCTCGGAGACCTCACAACTTTTTGGCCGTGTCGTGGCACGCCGCTGCCCGGATGGTGGTCCCAGCCAAGCCCCTGTTGCTGACCCTGCGGACCAGCACTTTGGAAACCGGGATTTTTGTTCTGGGCATCTCACTCCTGACCGGTTGCTGGTGCGCTACGGGATGGCTGGACGGGAGGTTCGCGAGGTGCTTGATGCTGATGGGGATTTTAGAGTCCTTCAGCAGGCTGCCTGGTGTGCGCAGCGGGCAGGTGATGGTGACCGGGGACACGGGCTTTAGCCGGGACAAGCAGGCCGTCTCCTCGCTGGCGGGGACGACGGCCGGGCCCGCATCCGGATCGGAGTAGAGGTCGTAGAGCGCGTCCCCGCTGTAGCTATCCCGGGGGATGGCCGCCTTCCTGCCGCCGCCGCCGCCGCCGCCGGCGCTGTCCTCCTCCGGGCCCGGAGTGGTGGAATCCCAGTAGCCCTCGTCGCTGTTGGGGACGCCCTCCTGCTGCTCCTTCTCCGGGGGTTTGGGCTCCTCCTTGGGATGGAGCTCCATGGGAACCCGGTTGAGCCTCCGATGCTTGCCCAACGGCACGTCCTTGGCCCCTTCTGCGCACCTGGCGTCTTTGGGGGTCTCCGGCCCCACCTGGGCGTCCAGGGCCGCCGCCGCCGCCGCCGCCGTGGCCGCCGCCTCCTGGGGCCCTCGTCCCTGGTCCTCGGTCTGCGACAGCATGTCCCAGAACTCCTGGAGATAGGTGTCGTCCAGCTCGTCCGGGCTCGCCATCTCCTCCCCGCCGCCCTGGTAGGCCACCACGCCGGGGTTCTTTTTAGACAGGACTGGCTTGCCAGGCCCGGGGGCATGCTTGTCGCAGCTGGGACCCGCCTCGTCCTCCGGGTCTGCAATAATATCTCCGCAGCCTGTAAGAGAGTCAAAGCTTTTCAGTGAAGTCACGTCAGAAAACATCAAACAAATACGATCGGCCGCCGGGTCTGAGGGCGGATCGACAGAGGAAGGGTCGGGGGCGGCCGCCGCCCGGCCGCCGCACTCCGCGTCGAGCAGGGGGGCGGGCGGTGCCGGCGCGTCACCTGTCCTGCAGGCATCCTCGGCCGTGTGCGCCTCCTCCCCCGCGCCCGGCTCCGGGGGTGCCCGGGGCTCCTCGGCGCGCCGGCGCCCCGCGGCGTCCTCTCCCCGGGCGCCCTCGGCCCGAGGCGCGGCGGGGCCGGGGGCCCGTCGGCGGTCCGGCGCGGGGGCGCGAGCGGCGGGGGCCGGCCCCGGCTGCCCCCCTCCGGGCTCACCTGCTGCTGGCTCTGGCGGCGCGTCCCCGCGCGGCTGCTCCGGCTGGCGCGCGGGCGCGGGCGCGGGCGCGGGCGTCTCCTCCTTGACGCACTCCAGGCTGGCGGTGAGCGAGCCCGGCAGGACCAGGCCGCCCGGCGCCCCCGCGCGCTCGCCCTTGGCCTCCGCCTTGGCCCGCTTGTCCTTCCTGGGCCAGCGCATGCTGCTGAAGAGCCCCTTGAGCCCCCTCTTTTGTTTGCCGCCGGCCCTGCTCGCGTCCGCGGGCTCGCCCCGGCCGCTGTCCGGCCGCCCGTTCTTCCTCAGCAGGGAGAAGAAGCTGTGCGACTTGGCCACGGCGCTGGGGGCCGCGGAGCCCCCGCCGGGGCCCGCCGCCCTGGGGGCGCCCCCCGCCGCCGCCGCCGCCGCCGCCGCCGCCGCCGCGCCCGGCCGCCCCCCGCCGCCCCCGCCGCCGCCGCCGCGCGGCTCCTCCTTCTTGCCGCTCTCCAGCACCAGCACCTCGGCCAGGCCGTCGTGGGTCCGGCTCCTCGCCATCCCCGTCGGACCCGAGCCTTTCGCGTCCCCTTTGTTTTTGACCCCGAAAATGCTGGGCATCGCGCCGCCCGATTTCCTCTTCCTGAACAACTTGAACGCGGCCTTGTTGATCCTGCCCGACGGCTGCTCGGCGGCCGGCGTCTCGGCGGCACAGTCGCAGTGCGAGTCCATGTCTGCCGCGAGGGTCCCGGCCGCGGCCGCCGCCTTCCTCCTGCAGCCCCCCGCGGACGCGCGGTCGCCGCCGCCGCCGCCGCCGCCGCCGCCGCGCCCGCTCGTCGCCATGGAAACCGAGCGGGCTAAGCCGCTTTCGTCAGCCGTGCGCTCGCGCCAGGCCCCTGTCATCGGGTTCTGCATCAACCTGAGCCGCTCGAGCCGCCGCCGCCGCCGCCGCCGCCGCGAGAGACGCACACATCAAAGACCCTCTCCCCTCCCGCCAGGGGCTTACATAACTCCCCAGCCCGCTTCGGATCCGGCGCGGCGCGTGTGTGCGGCGGGGGCAGGCGACGGGGCCCCGAGCCGGCTGCGCACCCGGGAGGCGTCATGGTGGCGCTCGGATCGCGGCCAATGTTGCCCGCCGCCCTCGCGGTCGTCCTCTAGAGATGCTCCTTCCGCAAGCCCGGTCGCGGATCACGGAACGCCCCCGACACGGACAAAGAAACGCGAAAATTCGACCCAGCAAAATGGTTCCTCCTCTCCGCGCCTGTCCCGGGCCTCATGAGTCTCTCTCTTTGTGTGTGCGTGTGTGTGTGTGTGTGTGTGTGTGTGTGTGTGTGCGTGTGCGTGTGTGTGTCTTGCCCCCAGCCTGTCGTGTCTGGCCCTACCGTTTGGGCCCCAGGCAGCAGCAGGCAGGCAGCGCGTCTGTTCGCCTCTGCGGCTCGCCCGCCGCTCAGCTCAGCACAAATCTGCAGGTGGAGGTGGAATCCTCGCTATTGCGGTTCTGATTCTGGCCGCAAAAACGCCAGCCCTCCGTCGAACACCAAGTAGCAACGCTCCGCAAGGAAAGTGCAACAGTTCTGCAGGGTGGACGTGGACTGGTCCTTAGGGACAGCCATAGATTTTTATCTCAGACCCCAGCTCCTGGGGCCACGGCGGACGAGTGCAGAGTGGGACACCCTATTTGAGAATCTCAGGTCCACAGGTGGTCCTCGGAGGCCAGGGCCTGCCGCCTTCTTTTTCATTCCGCAGGACACGAGCTTTACTCCTGTCCCCCCGACCCTGTCCCCTTCAACACCCCCAGGCCTTCCTGCAGCCCTCTCCCCCTTCCGGACGGGGAAGAGCCTGGCAGCATCCCTGAGGGCCCAAGAGTCTCTGCGGCTGCTCCAACCCACATGATCTGGGGAGAGGAAAACCTTGCCCCAGAGAACCGCCCAATCTGGGGATCTTTTCTTCAATCTGACTTGGAAGGTGACTGCTAATATTGTAACCTTCCCACCTAATTCCGTGATCCTGGCTGGGGGGTTATTAGCAATAAAAGAAGAAATGTGGAGAAGCATGTACACACACACACATAACACACACGTTTAATATTATTTAAGAACGTGATAAATATGTAATAATACTTACATACCATTTATTTTATTCATAAATATTATTTAGGGATATGTAATGTTTACATCAATGTGAATAACCATGTTTCCCCTAATCATCTCGAGATTCATTTTTGTTGTTTTTTGTTGTTGTTGCTGTTAGAGACAGACAGGTGGGGTGGGGGGAGGAGAGCCCTCACACTCGCTGAGCAGGGGAGGGACACAGGGAGAAGGAGAGAGAGAGAGAATCCCCAGCAAGGCTCCACACCCAGCGCGGAGGCCAGCTTGGGGCTCTGTCCCCCAACCCCGGGATCACGACCTGAGCCGAAATCAAGAGTCCGACTGAGCCACCCAGGTGCCCCTCGAGCATGCTTTTTTATGAGCTTTGCATTTTACCCCGAAACTCCATTCTCTATGGGTTGGAGCCACAGTTTTACTACTGACGTGTTGGCCATTGCAGCTCCTGGAGCACGGAACACAGTTGGTTTGAATTTAGGCCTTGGGGTTGTTAGTTGCACCCTTGCCCTTTTCTACTGATTTCGATCAAGAACACTGTTTCGTAAAATTTAAAGAGCAGGGAGTTTGGATTCAAGAGAGGTTTTCATTCTCGCGTTTGAATCCAACCGGGTCTCTGCAATTCTTGGCACACGTCTCTCCTGGACAGGGTGTGTAACATTAAGACCCAGGTCTTTTGCCAGTTCTAACTGCCCACTTGCCATGAGGAATCAGGTTTCACATCACCGCAGGGAGGGAAGAGCTATGAAGGTCTGTAAAGCGAAACGCAAGTGTTATTTCTCCACCAGCCTTTGGAAGGCGGTTGAAAACCTTTCTCAGTTCTTTTATACGCATCCTGAAATTGCTCTGACTGATGGGTTACGACGACGTAACTGTCCGTCCACAAGCGTTCATGGCAGGAATCTGGGAAAAGTGAAGCACTCTATACAAACTCTCCCCTGCTCTCTCCCCAAGCCTGGTGCTGGGAGAAAGTGGACTGCTTATCTACTGCAGAGCTCTGATCTCCCAGGACTCCAATCTGAGTTTCATTAGCATGAGAATCCTTGGGTCCCCCTGGAAAAATGTGGCCAGGACTCTGGGATGAATATCATTCCCTTTTGAGACACAGAGACTCCAACAAAAACAAAGGGACAAAGCAGTCTTCAGTCCTTGGCCCAGAGGCAGAAGAAGGCACCACACTCAGAACCATCCAAAGGCCTCCAGCAAAGGGAGCTTTAGAAGTCAAGATGTGGATGGGGGTCTTCAAATGTCCTCTAACCTAAGGTCCTGGTTACAGGGACTGTCAAAAAGGAGAGTGTGGCCAGCCTGCAAGGACCTTACCAGAAGAACCAGACACTCGGGGAGAGCACCCCTTCCCGGGGCCCAAGAGCCAGCAAGGGAGGTGGATGGTTAAGAGTTCCAGGCAGCCTGCTGGGTGGCAGGTTTAAGCCAAAGGTCATGGTTATGAACCATGGCAGGGGTTTACGCAACCTTAAATCGCTCTTCACAGTCAAGAGTGGGGGAAGCAAAATCTGCATCTGCACAAACTGGTGACTTGAGTCCCTGAAAGACAGATCACGACAGTGAAGATAAGTTTACCAGAAGCATCCCTGTAGGGGGTTATGTTTTCCTCTTTCATTCCTTCTCCCCAACTCCACCATTGTCCCCACCCCCACGCTGCCACTTGAAAGAGCAAACAGAAAATTCAAGTAGAAAGAAGCTGAGGAGAAATGTTTCAGAAAAAAAGCTGTTCCGGGGGGGCCTGGGTGGCTCAGTCGGCTAAGCGTCCGACTCCGGCTCGGGTCATGATCCCGTGGCTCGAGAGCTCGAGCCCCGCGCTGGGCTCTGTGCTGATGGCTCAGAGTCTGCTTGGGATTCTCCGTCTCCCTCGCTCTCTGCCCCTCCCCCGCTCGTGCTGTCTCTGTCTCAGGATAAATAAATAAACTTTAAAAAACATTTTAGAGGGTGACTCTGTGGCTTAGTCAGTTAAGCTTCTGACACGAGCTCAGGTCATGATCTCATGGTCCATGAGTTTAGAGCCCCTGTATGGGGCTCTGTGCTGACAGCTCAGATCGTGGATCCTGCTTCAGATTCTGGGTCTCCCTCTCTCTCTGCCCCTCCCCGACTTGCACTCTCTGTCTTTCTCAAAAATAAATAAACATTTAAAAATTGTTTTAATTAAAAAAAAGAAGAAGAAAGGAAAAAAGCTGGTCCAGAATGATAGGATACTTCACAAATGTAAACAGCAAGCTGCCTTTGCTGGAGACATGTGCATGCTTTTCTGTTTTGGCACAAGGGAGTGTTTGTTATTCAGTCACGGCTTTTCTCTCTGGGTAGAGAGCGTCTTTGGAGGAAGACAATCAAAACAAGAGACAAGATAAGAGAAACACAGGAGAAATCATTTGAAAGCTTACCATCGTGATCATCATCAAATTCCTCTTCAGGGTGTCTTCTGACCAGCCTAGCTCCAGCCATTGTCCTAAACTTATTGGGTGGAATTTTCTGAGGGGCATGACCCAGAACATTCTGCGGAAAAGGCCATGGTGCAGCAGCCGCCGTGGACCTCCCTTTGTCACAGCATTCCCAATAAGGAGGCCACTGGCTTTACCTTACATTTGCCTAAGGTCTTTAAAGCAATAATGCTTAATCAATGTCATTTGGAAATGATGCTTGAACTGCGACCAACACTTCCTGTCTCCAGACCACTCAGCCTGCTGTGGACCCAGCCCAGTTGGCAACGCTGGCTTCCCCTTCCTGTCCATCTCTGCCCCCAACCCCACGCCACCATAACTGTCCTCTAAGGCGAGCTGAGTGAAGACCCTCAGATATCTTTGTTAAGAGGACCATCCAGAAGAGCCCCAGCTTTGCCAGCTTTGACCCTCATCCAGCAGTTAACTCTGTCCGTGTAACCACGGCCTGTCCTCGCCCTCCAAGGGATGCCATGGGCAACCACAAGCTGAGAGAGACCACGGGTGAAGCGCCCAGTGGCCAGGGGAGAACTATGTGAATGCCCCTTGGCAGGGAGCTTGGCCCAGGGGCCCATGCTACTGGCATTTTTCTGTGCCCTCCTTTCTGTGGAACACAAGGCTCTAGGTGACGGCTGGCAGAGAAGGACTAGAGAGCTCTAAGCACAGTAAGCCTGAGCTGGACGAGGTTCTTAGGTACTCTTATGCATATTTTGATTGCTGATCTGGCCTGAGCACCAGCTTTCAGTGTGGGGTAATAGCTGCTCTGGGTATATGCTTACTCAGAGGAGAAATTCATTTCTAATTAGTAACATGCAATGTGAAAAGCCCAGTCCAACTCGTAATTTTCCACATTAACCCTGGAACGCAGCTGAGGCTGCTGACGGGCAAGGGCTTATCTCAAGAGAACACAGAATCCCATGTTGGCTCTGGAATGACCGGAAAGCTCAGGGGGTAAGGTGTTCTGGGTTCCACAGGTCACACCACTCAGGTGTCACCCTGGCCCAGCCCCTGTGGGTTTGTACCCGGATCATAGAGCAAGGGGGTGTGAAGAAAAGACCAAATAAAAGCAAAATGAGCACCTATCTGTAATGTTGGTGGGTCTCAGAGGCACGGGCCGTGCGGAAGCTGGTATTTGGGTCATTCCTGTGCCTCTCTCATAGCTTCTGCTTCTCGCTGGCAATCATTGGCATCCCTTGGCTTCTAGACACATCATTCCAAACCACCTCCATTTTATTCTTTTTAAAAAAATGTTTATTTTTTTAATTTTTTAAAAATATTTATTTGAGAGAGAGAGAGAGAGAGAGGGAGCAGGAGAGGGGCAGAGAGAGAGGGAGACACAGAACCCGAAGCAGGCTCCAGGCTCCGAGCCGTCAGCACCGAGCCCGACGCGGGGCTCGAACTCATGGACCGCGAGATCATGACCTGAGCCGAAGTCGGATGCTCAACCGACCGAGCCACCCAGGTGCCCTGAAACCACCTCCATCTTCACGTGACGTTCTCCCCCAAGTGTCTGTGTCTCCTCTCTTCTTACAAGGACACCAGTCACACTGGAGTAAGGACCCCTCTCCAGCCTCACCTCGTCATGTTATATCTCAGTCACAATTGCAAAGATCCTATTTCCACATAAGGTCACATTCACAGGTACCGGGGTTAGGACCTCCGCACATCTTTGGAGCCACTGTTCAACCCACAGTAAGCACCACTGCCAGCAAGGGTGACAGCATGCACCTCACTATTCACCAGTGCCCTCGGCACAGACAGTATGGTGGCTGGACTCTCTTCAACGGGTCCAAACTGGGTATGGGTCGCTCCGGCAAGTGTAGGCCCTTGGTAGATTTCTTTTTTTTTTTAATTTTTTTTTTCAACGTTTATGTATTTTTGGGACAGAGAGAGACAGAGCATGAACGGGGGAGGGGCAGAGAGAGAGGGAGACACAGAATCGGAAGCAGGCTCCAGGCTCCGAGCCATCAGCCCAGAGCCTGACGCGGGGCTCGAACTCACGGACCGCGAGATCGTGACCTGGCTGAAGTCGGACGCTTCACCGACTGCGCCACCCAGGCGCCCCGGCCCTTGGTAGATTTCAAGGTCATGGATGGCGCTCCTGGGGTCGCCAGCAATGAGGGGACGGTACCACTGGCAGCCGGAGCAAACAGGAAAGAAAATGGCGTGGTCCAAGAAGACTAGATGTTGGCGCACTAGATGTGAGACCGCTGGCGTCTCTTGGCATCATCCGGGAGGATAAGAGGGCTGCCCGAGTTCCCATGCGGTGGATGGGATAGACTAAGAGAAACACCGTGGCCACTGTTGTTCTCCAATTTCTGCGCATAAGCCAGGGTGGCCCGAGAAACCCGTTACCCCATCACCGCGACTCAGCTCCTCCCCATAGTTCCCTTTTCTCCTGGGTCACTGTTTGGCCAGAGCCCCTCTTAGAAAATATTCTGTCTCAGATTGCAGAGTGGGGTGGGAGGCCCTCAAGCTGTCAGCACCAAGGTGGGCACGAGGAAGCCAAAACCAGGCAGAATGAGGCCAGACAACAGGGGCCCGTGTGGACGGGATGCCAGGGTGTGGGGCACGGGTGAATGCACATCAGGGAGCGACCAGACTCAGCAGCGGGGATCGTCTGATCCTCGCGAGCGTGGAAACCACAGCCAGACTCCAAGAGGAGGCCCACAGGTGTTAATGGAGGACGCAAGGCACAGGAATTCAAAAGCGAGAGCCCAGAGGGGCTGCAAGAAATGAATTAAAGCCCAAGCACCCGGCCCCTTGCGGGTAACTTTCGCTCGTCTTTAAGGAAATTCTACTGTGTGTCTGCTTTCTGACGCAAAGCAGCCTCACACACAGGCTTGGCACAACTCTTTCCGCAGGTCCACAGTGAGCACGAAGCAGCCCGTGCAGCTAAGGGAGGCCCCCCTGTCCAGGTTCCTCCTTCCCACCTGGTTTGCAGCCACATGAGCGAGGTGCTCTCTGCCAGGGCATCTCCTCATTGCCACCACGATGCCTTCCGGATCACCGGCTCCCTTTCTCGGCTGTTTCAACTTCAGTCCCACAAACACGAAGCTCCCCTGCTTTCCCGGGCCACTCTGGTTCTGCCGCTGCCCCACATCATAACACCTGTTCCCCTGTCCCTGCCGTGATGGTGCAGGGGACATACATAAGGGCTCCAGACAGACAGCAGCAGGGTCCTTTCTGGTCTCGGCTCCCAAGCCCCCCCGCGACACGGGGAGGCGTGTGTCACACCCACTCCTTTGTGGCAGGGCCCCCTTCTTAAAGACCCTGCCATTCCTTCTCTCCAACTTCTTTTCTCCCACTCCCCAAAGCTTGGGGGTCTTAAGTAGTCTGGGCCAGCAAAATACACATGTGTTCTCTTAAGTTAATCGCTTAGGTTGGGACCTTGGCCCTTCCAGTTTAAATGACCCTGCCTCGTGCAAGTAAAAAACTCTTATACTGGAAGATACTGCCATGGGCTTCAAAACTTCATTTTGCACTTCAAAAAGCGTCTTCACTTGTTTTCGTTTTCTGGTTTCTGCATCTCTGACGACCTATCCTCGTCCAATTTCCCAGCCCTGTCCCATCCCAAACCTCCTACACACAACGCACAAACACTTGCTCTCTAGCGTAGTCTATATTCTGGCAAGTCTGAGCAAATTCCCCGAACGTATCGTTGCCCATCGGCTTGGTACACACTGCAGCTATCACTTGGGGCACGGGAGCCCCACTTTCGCAGCTGATGTACCTCATGCGTTCCCCACGAAGTGGCTGGGACCCCGGTTTCTCTGTGTCTCTAGGAGGTGTAGCACATTCCCACGATAGGCATTTTCTGCACTGCTTCAATCATCATGGTGGTCCAGGGCCCACTTCCCATAAGTTGACTCGGACCTAGAGGGGCAGAAGATGCTGTTGACAGGGAGGAGGACTTCCCTCTGTGACAAGCAGAGCCCCCAGCCAGTGGCGCTGAGGCAGGTGAGGAGCTCTGTCATCTCAATCAGAGGCTGATGACTCACTTCTGGGGCCACGACCTCCCCATTGTGAGTTACACGGGGTGTGTGTGTTGGGGGGGGTTTACTTCCCTTGGAATTCTAAGCGTTACTTAGGATGGTCTTAGCTTCTGTACCGGGTCCCCCCAAATAATGACTCAACCCAACAAGTGTATGTCTTGCTCAGGTACCAGTTCGAAGTAGGTATTCAAGCCAATGGGGCAGGGGTCTCTTGCGCATGCTCAGATGCTCAGTCAGGGTCTCGAGCCTCACATCTCCCCTGGGGTCTTGTGGCCGTCTGCTTCTAGCCAGTGGGAGGCAAAGAGACCCCGGGAGAAGCTTAGACTCAGGCACCGTGCCTATCCCTTCCTCTCGCGTTCAGAGGGTTACGACCACATCTCGCTGCAAGAAAGGGTGGGAAATCTGGTCTCCCCATGTGCCTGGTCACATTGCTATTACTATGGAAGGAGAGATTAGAGCGGCCAGCCAGCAGAATCTGCTGCCTACGGGCCCACTCTGCGGCCATGCTGGGGCAAGGAAGCCTTCCCCATCTCGCAGTGGGTTCACTCTCCTTCATGCTCCCTCCTCCTACAAGACGGCACATTCGATCTCCAGACCCTCCCCTCCAACCCCATTCCAACCTCTATCGCCCCCTCCCAGCTCCCTTCGTTTCCTTTAGCCTTCTTCTGTGGAGAGAACATTTTCTGGCTAAAGCAATTACATTTAGGGGCGCCTGGGTGGCTCAGTCGGTTAAGCGTCCGACTTCGGCTCAGGTCACCATCTCACCGTCCGTGAGTTTGAACCTCGCGTCAGGCTCTCTGTTGTCAGCGCAGAACCCACTTTGTATCCTCTGTCTCCTTCTCTTTCTGCCCCTCCTCCCCTCAAAAGTAAACATTACATGTTTTTTTTTTTTTAAAGCAAATACAATTAGCAAATGTTTGAAACGGACTTAAGTTAGTGCTGACTGTGGTTATTGCCACCTCTAGACTGCCTCCATTAGCATTTGTTGAGTGTCTACTGTGTGCTGGGGACTGTCATGAATAATCTATGACACTGCCCTCGAGAGCAACCAGGAGACTCCCCAGTGTGAGCCTTAGTTCAATGTGAAACTCTCCAGCCAACTGGCCTCACAGTACTTTGTTTCCTCCCAGGTGCTAGGCCAGTATGATCAGCCCTCCGCAGCTTAAGTGTTCTTTTTTCTTCCTTTGGGAAAAAAAAAAAAAAAATCTATGTTTTCCTCCATGATGGGTTAATCCCCAAATAGCTAGGCTTACTTCAGTCCCAGATCCTAACCACCTACTGGGTTTTCTGCGTGGGCTTCAGTTTCAGTCCCTGATCCGGCTTCACGCAGCTTTCATTTATGTTTCATTTCCATCCACCACAACAAGGTTACTTTTTTCAAAAGAGAGAAATCTCAGCAGATGTATTCATTCTGAAATGTTTCCTGGGCACACACCAGTGAGCTCATTAGCCCAGGCTAACCATGAGGTTTACCCTCCCCCCTCCCTGCCTCTTTTCTTCTTCGTCGTCGTGGTCTTTTTTTTTTTTGTTTTTTTTTTTAATTTTGCAGCAGAGAGCAAGATCATATGGTCCCCTAGCAGCTCCTTCCTGTATGTGCAGGGAGCAGGGACTGAAATCACCCTCGAGAAGGAGGGCTGTGCTCTCTAAACACGCATACTTCGGAGTATCTGCTTTTGTTTAGCGAAGACTGAAGCTCAAATGGGAAATTTCTAGGTCAGCTGTACTTTGCTCTAATAAAGGGAAAGTCTAGCCAAAAAGAACAGCAAAACTCCGGCCTCAGCTTTTTGGAGTGTCTTGTCTGATTACCCAATTATTATATTACAGCTCAGATTAGGAAGGGATTAGCCCCCGAGGTCGGACAGATGGAGAACACTATTAAAATACCCCATGTGGGGTTTCAGAGTGGGTAGCAAAGTGGCCACCTGTCCCTGTTTCTTGGGTCAGTCTGTCCTCATTTAGAGTCCCAAGATCGCTGTCTTTGATGCCAGTGTGGAGAAGCTGAATAGCACAGGAAGCAAGCTGGGCCCCCACCCCCACCCCCCAACTTCTGCCCCTCCTCTTTCTCTTTCCTTATCTTGTGCCCTGCCCTAGAATGCCCTGGCAAGAAATGGTCAGCTGAATTGCAAGTGACTTTGGGGTTGTCATCTCTTAGGGCCCTTGGGAACAGGTCTGGGACATTGTATTAGTTAATAACAGACAGGAAGGTTTCCATCCCAGATCCCCTTTTCCTTTGTTAACTTCTGAATAGGCACCTCCTCCTTTCTCGAGCTTTTGTAATTCAGGGGCCACATTGGGCTGTTTCTTGAGCAGTGAAGGAAGGTCTGTCTTGTGTCTTTGTGCCTTTTCACCCCTGTGTTTGGGGAGATCGGGATGGTCTCTGTACCACCTTGCCGGGCAAGGAAGCCTAGTGGCTTGGGCTTTGGGTCCCAGGCTTGAATTCGCAGGCAGAAAGGTGCTCTAAGCGGTTCATTTAATAATTGATAAGCCACTTAGCTCTTCTGCTTCAAGTCTTTTATCTTACAGGAATGGCGATGCTGACCTCAGAAGGATGTGTTCAGAAACATTAATGGCTGATGAGAAAGCATTATGCCAAGTAAAATATGTTGGTAATCTCAACACTGTAATGATCTAGCCAGATGAGTACATCTTCCTAATGAATATATCTAGCTCAGGTCAATTCAGGAAAAGCATACCGAACACATAGAGTGGCTCCTTCCTCAAAGACTTGGCCCCAGCACGACAGAACATAGTATCTTAAAGTTGACAGGGTCATCAATAACCAAAGTCTACAGACAGCCACCATTCATGATTGGAATTCTCCAGGAAAGCGGGTTTCACCACATCCAGAAGCAGCTTACCCCACGTTTGGACAATTCCATCACAGAGGTTTCTTGAAAAAAAATAGAGTTGAATTACTTTATGTCTTCACAGCTTCTCCCCCTTAGTCCTGCTACTACTCCAGTAGTGACCAGCTCAGACAGGCCGGGTATTATTCCACAGGATTCTCACGCCTTATTTCATCCCCACAATAATCACAGGGGGTTGGCTCTCCCAGTTAAGCAGAAAAGGAAACCAGGACAAAGAAGTAAAATGATTCGCTCAGATCTAATGGCTGGTAAACAGTGTGGCACCATAGGCTACCATTTTTTTTTTAATGTTTTTCATTGATTTTTTGAGAGAGAGCACAAGCAGGGGAGGGGCCGAGAGAGGGGGACAGAGGATCCAAAGCAGGCTCTGCGCAGACAGGATGACAGCAGTGAGCCCGATGCGGGGCTCCAACTCGGGAACTGCGAGATCACGGCCTGGGCCAAGGTCGGACGCTCAATGGACTGAGCCACTCAGGCGCCCCCATCGACTACCTTCCTTATCACTCTTTCGGTCATCTGCTCTGAGACGTAGCGGCTTCAAACGACGACCATTTATTTGCTCAGAATTTTGTGGCTCAGATGCTTTGTCAGGGCTTGCGGTGCGATGGCGGCTAGCACTGGACCCCAAAAGCGAGCATTTCAATCAGCAAAGCTGAAAACTGCCTAACCGTTCAGGTCCAGCTTGAGAAGTTACATGCCACCACCTCCACCAAATTCTATTGGTCAAAATAAGTCCCAGGGAAGCCCAGACTCAAGGGGAGGATGACTAAACTCGATGTCTTTGTTAAAGAGTGGCAAGATCATAGCGTGAAAAAACATGTGAGATGGGAGAGAGCATGGTGACCATCCGAGGAAACACCGTCTACCAAACCCACCACTTATTTCTTCTAGAAAATAAGTTCGCATGTACTTCCCAATGACGCCTCTTCTGGAAACTGCCTTTCGAGTATTCTCTGAGACTTAGGTTTTTCAGGTGAGTCATTGGTTCTTGAACTGTCCCTTATCATCCTAGCCTTCTCCCGCCATGTACCCCACCATGTAATGGCACATCCCAGGGTATGCCCAGGCGGGTGCAGAGCAGAATGACCATGGCCTCGTGTCTGCTAGATGTGGATATTGAATCAAGTGGGAATTTTCGACTGCCACACGGCATCACGTAGAAATTCTGGCCCCTGAAATTTGTAGCCCCTCACTCCGTACCTGTGCAGTTCTTTCGAGGGACCCAAGCTAAGTTCCATTTTGCAGAATCTGGCCTCGCGCTCTGATTCGCCGGGCCTTTCTAGATCCCGATTTGGGGTTCCGCTGTCTTCACGCTCCTTCCCAAACCTACGTTTGACTCATGACTTACCTCTTCCCTCCACACCGGCTTCAAGCCACTGACGAGACTCCGGGCCCATTCAGGCGCAAGAAGAGAGCGCTGAGGAACACCTCTTAAAAGACAACCCCTCTGAGCATTGACATCTAGCCATCGATCTGCAGCTCTGCAAACCGGTGGGCGGATTTATTCAGGCAGCTGTGGATTCACCACCTCGTCCTGCTTGTCATCCAACCCACCTTTTTACACTTTGTCTCGGGAGGGTCAGAAGAACCACTGCCAGCACTTGAACCAGGTCCTGGAGACTCCCTCCTCTTTGCATTTCTCTGGTGTGCCACAACCGTAACACTGGCAGCCAGAGAAACTAGGTCAGCCTGAGTTTTCTCACCGAGCCCCCTGCTGACTCCTGGCGATCACAGCCTCCCCTTCGCAAATCATCCTGTTTACGCTCCATGCTGGACTCTCTCCCACCTCCTCTGCCTCCTGCCTGTTTCTGAACAGCAGCGCACTGTTCACCCATTTACAGCCTTCCCTGTCCTCTCCAGAATTCCCCAGGGAGCATCTCAGTGGTGCAGTCACCAAACTAAATCGCAGCTCCCCCTAGAACCTGATCCTCTTAGGAATCTGGGTCAGGAGACGTGAAGCTGCCCACTGTTTTCAAGAAATGTGGGCTTCTCTGCTCCCCGGCAATGTTGATGGCACAGCACAGCAAGCGCAAGAAAGGCAGAGTGGGCCTTCAGACTGCTTACGGTATAGTTCAAGGGGAGGCATGTCTGCTGATAACAATAATATAAAATTAACTACAGTCGCTGCGTTTAGGGGGTGGAAGTGAGCCATTACAAGGTGCATAAGACACACGATTTCTACGTGGACAGGAAAAAAAGGTTCCGGGAGGCAGTGGCGTGTGGAATAATTCCTAAATAGCAGGTAAGGTCTGGCGAGAGCACAGAGACAGGCCTTTCGCACGGCTGCCTGTTTGCAGACATTCTTGAAAACAACCAGGCGGCGAGGTAACAGATTCCTTTAAAATGCTCGCACCATTCGAGCTATAGTGCTTTCAGTGTCCGAGGAATTAATCCAAACACGACGTTATTCAAAGTGTCATTTAAATGATGGTGTCCTTGAACGGAACACCAGGCCACCATCAAAAGACTGTTTGTGAACGTGAACCCGATATCAGCTCAGGGCCCTAGGAGGCCCTCCCTTGTCTCTCAGATATCTGATTAACACACCTCGATTCTCCTCTCCACCCTTTGTGACAGTGCGATTCTTTCCCACTAATTGTGCAGATTGCCAAGAGCTTCCTTCCTTCCGAACGCTTCTTTCCTGTCCAGGGCCGCCTCATTCAGCTTCCGCTCCCCACAGGCACGTTGTGATTTGGGTGATTTCCCCTCGTTGAGAAGACCCGTCAAGGGGGCTCGGACTATGCAGCCCGGCTCCCTCTCGCCCTCACACACTCCCTCCCTCAACTCCCTGCACCAATTGACAAAGTATGCCCCCTGCTCCTCCCCAGAGCTTTTTTCTCAATAATGGCCAATGTTTCCCTAAAAGGAATTCTATCAGTTGCCAAGAATATACATTTCCCTCTCACATAATTGTACGAAGAATTTTTTATGACGTGAGAAAATGCTTAAGATAACGTGAGCTCAGCAGGAAAAAAGCAAGACACAATCATAAAATTAGACCCAGTATAATCTCGACTGTGTAACACAATGGGCCTCAAAGAGCAAATTTAGCCCAACAGTAGCCGTGGCCCTCTCTGGCGATGGTGGGCTGAGATTTTTGTTCTCCTAAATACACGCTGCTGCATTTGCCAAGTCTTGAAGGATAATGAAGATACTTGGGGCCCAAGTGCTGGGGAAAGTAATGTCACCTTTTGGAAAAACTGAAGTCGAGAAGTGAGGAAAAGCCAGCGCGGGGCAGGGAGGGCGGGCTACCGACCCTCGCGCTCCTGAATGATGCCCAGCCCTCCTTGCCTGTGCTGCTGACCGCCAGCCTCCGAGCGAAAGCTTGACTAGTTACCTGACTTCCCATCGTGTTGCCAGACCGGCTCTTTGACACTTGGAGCCTCGGCAGGATTTCTGGGCGGCGGGGGCAGCGGCGGGGTCGGACTGAGGGGCGCACCTGCTGGTCTGTCCGGGCGCGCGCGCGCGGCCCGGTCCCTCCCCGCGGGCTGGCGAGGCCGGTGCGGTGCGCGGTGTAGCCACGGAGGCAATGAGGGGCAGCAACGTGTGCTAACGGACCGAGCTCTCAGCCCTTGTGGTCAGCGACGGTCCCTCCTAAGTTAAACATTAAACATTGCAGGGGGACCTGGGGGGCTCAGTCAGTTAAGCATCCGACTTCAGCTCAGGTCATGATCTCACGGCTTGTGAGTTCGAGCCCCGCGTGGGGCCCTGTGCTGCCAGCTCGGAGCCTGGAGCCTGCTTCCGATTCTGTGTCTCCCTCGCTCTCTGCCCCTCCCCCGCTCATGTGCACTCGCTGTCTCTCTCTCTCTCTCCTTCAAAATAAATAAACATTAAAATAAATTAAAACAAAAACATTAACCATTGCAAAGCTGGATGTGACATCTATGATGACCACTCCTACGTTTAATCACTACTATTTAGTCAGTAATTTACTGGGCCCAGGAAAGGAAAATAAAACAAAAGGCCTGTCCTCGAGCTGCTTGTAAAATCTAGAACGGGAGATTCTGCACATGACCAGATGGGACAAGAGCCTTGAACAGTACAGCACACAGGAATTCAGATCCTCTGACGGGGGGAAACGACCACTGCCTGGGGCAATCCAGGAGTGCGTCCACGCAGCAGGCCCAGAGGTGTTCAGCCGTGAAGGATGACGGTCCTGGTGAGCACGCACGGGAGGAAGGCTTTCTAGGCAAAGTGCTGGCGAAAGGGACAGGAATACCACGGGGACAGGAAAGAATCAAGCATATCCAAAAGTCATGAGTGGTGGGGCACCTGGGTGGCTCAGTGGGTTAAGCACCCGACTCTTGGTTTCAGCTGGAGTCATGATCTTGTGGTTCATGAGTTCGAGCCCCATGTCCTGCTCTGGTGCTGATGGTACGGAGCCTGCTTGGGATTCTCTCTCTTTCTCCCTCTCTCTCTGCTTCTCCCTCACTCTCTCTCTCTCTCTCTCTCTCAAAATGGATAAAAAAAAAAAGTCACGAGTGGTGGTTGAGCTGGAGGGTAAGATCCACACAAAGGAGTCATTACTGGAAGAAAAAACTGGAAGGTAGATGAAGATCAGTTGAAGGAAGCTATAGATGCAAGTGAAAGAATTTACTCAATGGGCTGAGGGTTTTCGAGCAGGAGAGTATAGGAGCTTAAGAAAGTTTACTGTCTGCTGCAGGTAGTTGACGCAGGCAAAGCCGGGACTTAGTGATCAGTCCCGGGACTGGCTCTAGATGGTTAAGGAAAGTAGGTTCGAGAAACCTTCTGGGTGTGGAGCCATGATTGTTATTATCTGGTTGAATGTGAAGAACAGAGGAAAAGAACAGAAGGTAAAGCGTGCTGAGTTTTCACGACCAGGAGGGTCGAAAGCTGCCATTTGTTTCCGTCTCACTGAATTTCTGGTGCACCCGGCACCCGAGGGTGGCGGTGCCTCCCAGGCGCAGCTAAGGCTCAGGGACGACAGGCCTGGGATCCCTCCCTGAGCCTTCTTCTTGGAGATAAGAGTCAAAGTAAGGGGGCGCATGAAATTGCCGAGAAAGGATACTACAGAAGCAGAGAGGAGGGAAGGAGAAAGCCCATAGTTAAGGAGTTACAAGAAGGGTTATCAAGATAGTTGGTCGGTATCTTTGCTCGACTGACCTCTGACTTGCTTGGAACGTTATGCCACCTTGACACACAGCTGTCTTGACAATGTTCCGAATGACCTTCTGGCTTGCTTGTCTGGGTATTCTTTTCTACTTCATTGGACGCTCTGGTGCCCAAGGAATATGATTTGCTGTGGCTGAGAAAGATCCTTGACAAAATTTCTGCTGTAGCATTTGGTCCATGAGCTTATTAATCCTCAAGTTTGTTTAAATCAGTTGATAGCTTGGCATTTTTAGGCTTCCAGAACTCTGTGAATAGTATTTAGGTCTTCCAGACTATCTCCAAGTCATTCAAAGATATTCAAACCCTAGACTGGTATACCTTTTAGTATTCTTTGGTTTGTGATGGTGCTTTTCCTTTCGTGAATACGAACTTCTAGGGATTGTGTCATGCTGTATTTATGTATATCGAGATATATAAAAAGGTGCCCCCCTGGCAAACAATCCAATCATGTACGCACTGTGTACAAAACCCACTCACTACAGACCTCAGCCGTCGCTTCCTGAGTTCAGATCTTTCTTCGCTTGTGATGGGGTTACCTCCCAATAAACCCATCATAGATTGAAAATATCACAAGTTGAAAATGCATTTAATGCACCTAACCTACCGAGTGTCAGAGATTAGCCTAGCCTACCGTAAAGGTGCTCAGGACACTGACATTAGCCTCCAGTTGGGCAAGGTCATCTAACACGAAGCCTATTGTATAATAAAGTGTTGAATACCTCACGTAATGTGTTGAATACTGTACCGAAAGTGACAAATAGCACGGTCGTGTGGGTTCAGAACGGTTGTCCGTGTGTTGGTGGCTTACTCGCGTGCTGGCTGCCAGTCCTGGCGAGGGGCCGCAACTGCTGTCCAGCATCAGGAGAGAGGATCTTTACTGCATATCTGTCGCCCAGGAAAGGACTGAAGTTCAAAATTCAAAGTTCGGTTTCCACCAAATGCGTATGGCTCTCACGCCACCGTAAAGTCAAAAATCGTTAACTCGAACCATCGTAAGCGGGGAGCATCTGGGGAGGGTGCGTTAGACCCCGAGAGAAGAAACCCCATCCTAGATGACGAGTCTGTGAACGGTTCAGACTGCAAGGCAGGGCCAGCTTCTGGGCGTGTCCCGCTGCACGGGGCCCGTGCTGGGCTAATGCCCTGCTGCTGCGTCTTGAAATCGTTAACACTTTTTGAACAGGGAGCCCTGCGTTTTCATCGTGCACCGGGGCCCTGCAGATTATGCAGCCGCAGAGCTAAACACATGTGTCAGTAATAATGGAAAAGGTCAGAGGGGTCTCTGCTGGAAGCAACGTTTGAAATGGCTCTTTAGGTCAAAGCAATGCTGGCTGCAAGGACGTGGCCCCGTGGGCTTCCCGCAGTCATTCACTGAGGTCAGCTTGGGGAGGGCCAGGGGCTCGCCAGACCTCGCTGGGGCCTCTACCTTTGAGCCCGGCGCCTGGCAACAGCTGCTCGCCCCGAGTGGGTGAAGAATTTAGCTGCAAAAATCTAATTTGGGACTCCCTAATTAAGCTAATGAAGTCAGATCATTTTAATCTCTTCTTGGTCTAGCCCTATGTCTAATCCCCGAGTAAATAGATAATTGTGACTCTGTGACATATGTGCCCTATTTTGCGATCGATGAGCCGAGCGACATCTTTCTGTGACTTTTTTTCTTTGAGACTTTAGGCAAGGAACTGGTTTTCCTCCGCCAGATTGGGGCAAAACTAGCCAGACTGATGCCTTTAAAATGAGTCAATCGTACACCTTTTACTATGAACAAGCTGTGCCCAAATTGCCCCTTCGTCCCGAAAGATCCTAGATGATCCTCAAATTTCTCTTGTGTAATTGATAATAAATAATTACCATGTACAGATGTCTCCTGAGACGGGCTGAGGTTGATAAAATGGAGACCAAGCCGGCTCTCTCCTTTGGCCTCATAGTCTATAAACTAGGAAAATTCGCTAGTTCACCTTCAAAACAGTATCACATTGTCTTCCTGGGACACATCCATCCTCGTAACATTGGGAAAGCCTCTAAAACCCAGAGACTGAAGGCACCGTTCTGTGTAGTCCCTCCATCTTCCTGCCAATCCAGACTGTTGTTACTGAACTATTTCCCCTGTCTTTTCAAATAACTGAGAGACAGTCATTCTTCCCCTTTGGAGTTTATTGATTCATTCACTGAGTCTTTTCCATATTAACATTAATATCAGACGATTTTCAAGTATCGCCTATTCCTCCCTTCAGAGGGTTTTGTGTTTCACCCATGCAATTTGATTTCTAAGCATTATTAGAAAATACAGGCACCATTTACAAACAGTCCAATTGGTTAGCAATACCACCACTAACGATAAGGGGTAATGTTCATTGGGAGCTTGCTCAGCACATCAGGCCCTATGCTGAGCGCTTTGTTTAGATTATCACTTAATTTCTCGCCATCACAAGAGGTAGGGACTCCCGCCGTTGGAAGTGAGGAAAGCGAGCACAGACTGGTCTGTCCTCACCCAAGGTGCCCAGCCGGCCCGTCGGGGGGCATCTGAGCCAGGCGGTTCCAGGGCTCCAGGAGCCCCTCAGGTTCTCTTGCGAAGGAAAGATCTCTGTCCTGTGGCCTCCGACTTCCCTCCAGCTCAGCTAAGTGTACAGGCAGGGTTGCCACTGGAAAACACTGCTGAGACAGTGTGACGGTCAGCACACGGCATCTCAAATCGTGGTGGAGCCCCGATTTGCCGTGTGCAAGGCCGGAGGCGCCATTCACGGGATACAAAGGTCAGGAGAACACAGACCCGTCTCAGAGAACGTACGGAAGTCTTCCAAATCTTGCAGAGACAGTAACCAGCCATCCCGGGTTGCCCGAGGCTGAAAAATGTGTGACTTTCCATTTGTAAAGGAAGATCTTAGCCACACCAGGATGAGTTGGTCACCCCGCTAGTGGAAAAGTGGTATCCTGTGTATTTTGAGAAGAAAATCCATGCAGCCCCATTTGGGGACCCTATCTAGACAATCTTGTGGTTTCTGTTCGCCTTTCTGTGTGCACCGTAGGGCCGCAGAGGCTGAATGAGCCCCGTAGGCAAGCAGCGTGCTCAAGACCCACACCTTGAATATTGCGAGTCCCTGAGGACCCCAGAGTGAATATGGCCGGGCTCAAGGAAAGACAAGCTCAGAGGAAGACCTTCCAGAAGCCCCGTGGATGGGAGTAAAGAGAGAACGTGGATCAGAGCTGCCCGCCTGAATGGGAGTGCTCTGAGAGGAGAATTGCCCCGGGAGCACCATTTGCCCCTTCTTTCTGGACTCACCTCTACCAGCCCATAATTCTCCCCGGTGACCCTCGATTCTTTCAACAGCAGGCAGGAGGGACCAGAGCCACTCCAGTAACCCGCCCCCCCCCCCCCCATTCTCCTACTGGTGACCCCAGCAGCATTGTTGTTAGAGTCTTGGCCTGTCCCCCCACACTCGGCTGTCTCACGTTGGGGCATCTGGACAAAGTCCAATAGGGCGACATACTGGATACTGGAGGGAGTGCATTTTCCCTCAAGACTGAGGCTGCCAGCTCTCTCCAGAGAAGCCTTTGAACACTTAGGTGGGAACCAATATGGTGGAGGGTTTTCGTGAAGGCTTGCGAAGGACCCCAGAGCAACTTTTCTAGTTTCCGAACAGAGAAACACAGAACGCCTCTTTTCTTTTCTTTCCCTTTTGCTCTTTGTTGCTGAATAGCTCCTTGTTCACAATCCTTTGGGCATGCGTTCAGTTCCTATGACAATGCCTATGGCGGAGCCAAACTGTGAAATCAGACCCATTGTCAACCACAGATGTGCTGCCAGAGCCTGGGTGGGGTCACCCGCCGAGCCAAAATGGCATCAGCTGAGCGCGCAACAGTGGCGAGCTCTGTGCTATTTACCACGGCGTCACAACGGTCCAGATGGGGCGCTTTTTACCCAAGGTTTGAAAATCCTCAGTAGAGAAGATTCTAGGCAGAGAAGAGGAGAACGCAACTGAATTTGCGTCGCTGAACTTAGTCTGATGTCGGAGAGAGATGGTACTTCACTGCCATCGGGTCATTTGCTGAGCCAAGAACAAGAACTCACGGCGGGACAGGTGACACATGGCGGGGTCCTCTGGGAGACAACAGATGCACGAGTTGGATTAACGCTTAAGCTGATTTAAGATTCATATGAGCTCGGTTGAAGTGTGTCACTAGACTAATGTGTTTT